>NW_028324232.1:272500-872500 GCF_054372755.1 Phalangium opilio
TTATAAGACGCTCTAAATGGGATAAGTGGGAAGAAAACAAGGTTTATTTCAAATGCATTTTTAAAAATATCTTGAAATATTCCAGACCAAGGCTTAGTTAGATCTTTCATCCATCCATCTAAAAAGAATATTGTCTTTGAGAATATTGTCTAGCGAAATTTCCATCAGTAAGCCTGAAGGTTTTGGTGGAAATTTTGTTGCCTTTCAAGCCTCTCAAATAGTACAACCGAGTAGAAAGCTATTTAATAATAATAAGTGAAACATTCCATTACACTTAAGATGTTTGTTTTGAGGTCCCGGTTCAGAGAACTATTTAGCAATCGGAAAAATGTCCCTGAAGATACTTCAGCCAGTGCCATTGGTTTTAAAACCTCTTAGTTCTGTTCGATTCAGTTCCAATTCCAAACCTCTAATAATAAATTACTGGAAACCCTGAATGAAGCGATCCCTTTTAGCGCAAACTGTCTATTCAATGAAGTAATCGCACCGAGTATTATGACATTCCCTTAAGTTTTTTTGGATTCCTCGCAAAATTGTGTTCTAGAATTCATTAAATCTAACTTCGAGTAGCACGTGATAAATGACTCTCTAAAGTGGGAGGTACATTAGTGGCGTTCTTGAGAGGGTGTCAAGAGGGGCGGGCATGGTTTTAAAAATCTTCCCACTAGGGGACGCGAACGTCACACCTATAGCTATTGCCTTAAAAAAATGAATGGCCAGGATCAAAAGTAGAAACAGTCAGCATCAAGATTAATTTGAGCTTTCCGTGTCTTCTTAACAGAATCAAATCTATATAAAAAGCGGGGCCCGCCACGTTACAAAACTTGTCTCGTTTTGAACCGCGAATATCTATTTTATTCAAGCGCGAGATGATTTCCAGCCATATTCATCTTGCGAGTGACAAGAGGGGTTTAACACTCTTCCTTAATCGATACCGTTTGTAAGAATAATATTACCGTAGGAATGGCTAGTAAACCACCCCTCGGTTTTAAAACACCGCGCGTGACACGAGGGGTTTAACACTCTTCCCTTATCGATACCTTTTTGTAACATTAATATTACCGTAGAAATGGCTAGTAAACCACCCCTCGGTTTTGAAACCAGCGCGTGACACCGGGGTGTCGAGCACTTTATATTGTTAATATGCATTACTAGTTTCAATTTTCACGTGAATAGTTACGAGTGTCCGACCTGACGGGGAAAAGTCTCGCGCCTAAATAGACACGAGCGATTCGAATGGAAAGCTCGAGTTTTCATCTCTCTCTCTCAGGAGCTGTCTCGAGTTTAAATTAGCTTTTAATAAACTGCTCCGCCGCTGCTGGCTTCTTCTTTATAAAAGTATTTAGGAGATTTATATGTCCAATCTTTAAATAATGTTTAATTAACATTCGAAATGATTTAAAACATACATTGAATAAAAGTAATGATGGCTTTTTAAATTGTGTTCAGCTGTCATTCAGAATGATCAGAAACAAAACCGGATCTTTAATGAGAAAAAATTAAGCTTCTAAAAAGATTTCTGTCCCTCGAGACTTAGGCCTACTCGCAATTTTACAAAATACTATTTAAATTAATCGCCAGCGGAATATATTAAACCAAAAAAATAATCGGGGGAAACCAAGTTAAGAAGCTTTTAAAGTAAGAAAAGAAGCGGTATAATATTTTTAAGCGCCTCCTTAATAATTGTGACGTGCCTCACCGAAGGCGCTATAGTCGATCCGCCCTTTTTTCTCGCGCGGAAAAATTCAAAAAGATTTCTTCTTTCTTTTCCCGCCACCCGATTTTCCCGCCACCAACATTTCGCGCCACTTTTCCTTTTCTCGGAGAGCGCGCTTTTTTATTTTCCTCAATCCGAGGTGAAGGACACTTATCGTGAATTGGTTAGTATTTTAATAGTAATTCCTATTAGCTTTAACGAAGTATCCATCCCCTCGTCAGTACGGTGTCTCGAGAGCTCCCTCCCCCCTCCCGTCTTTCCGTCCCGCGCGAGAATTTGTTGGAGCTCGAGGCTGGCTTCGGCTTCACTCACTCGCTCCGCCGTTGCATCCGAAGCCGTATCCGGCGCGCGAAAGAGCTCGTGCAACGGCCCCTGTCTTCTCGTAAAGTTTTAAAGTGTTTAGGCCCGGGTTTTAAGCCTAATTAAGTTAATTAAAATGAGCGTGAAAGACAGATTTAATCGTGGTTAAATCCCTTGCCAGTGTTTAACGCGTTTGTCTGTCGTTAAATTCTAAAAAAGCAAAAGGAAATTAAGTGTTTTCGTTGATCGGACGCTGGATTTCGTTTTCCCCCCAAAAAATTCAACGGACTTTGTCGTACTCTGGTCCCGCGAGCGTTCAGGACGTTTACCACCGGCGGTATTTAAAACAACAGCAACAAAAGATGAGCCCCTGGAGTTACAGAAAGTTGAATCCCTTTCAACTGGGCCTAATTCTCAGCGTTTATTTGGCCTTTGGACCACGTTACGTCACTACCAAGAAACTCTTCGACATTTACTGGAACAGCACTAATTCAATGTGAGTTTTTTTTTAAAGTTGATTGTCTTCGGTTCAAAGGTCGTGCTGTTCTCGTGAAATGTTAAATCAGTTTTAGGCTTAGGGTATAAACATGGTTTAAGTAGGGTTTTAGCAATGCTCTTCGGTTCAAAGGTCGTGCTGTTGTTAAGTCAGTTTTAGGCTTAGGGTATAAATATGGTTTAAGTATAGGGTTTTAGCAATGCTCTTTGGTTCAAAGGTCGTGCTGTTGTCGTGAAATATTAGGTCAGTTTTAGGCTTAGGGTGTATAAATAATAACTATTGTAGTTAAGTAGGGTTTTAGGAATGCTGTGGATTGGATTTAGGCCTGGAATTGTGGGTAATTTGGTAGGGGTTTAAAGGTTTGTATTGACAACTGGTTACTGGTGTAATAGTTACTGAAATTACTGGGTTTTTAATTTTAATAAGGGGTCAAGGGTTATAAATAGGTTAGGGAAGTTGTAGAGCATGGTTAAAGTGTATTGTATTTTGGTTTTTAAAGTGTTGACAACTGGTGTAGGTAGGATGGTAATAGTTACTGGAATTACTGGGTTTTTAATTTTAATAAGAGGTCAAGGGTTATAAATAGGTTAGGGAAATTGTTGTGCAACCATGGTTAAAGGTTGTATTTTGGTTTTTAAAGTGTTGACAACCGGTGTAGGTAGAATAATAATTACTGGAATTCCCGGGGTTTTATTTAAGAGGTCAGAGGTTATAAATAGGGTCAACTTTTTAAAGTAACTATGCAATGTTTGCGTAGCCTCCAAATTAGAAATGGCGCTTATGAAACGTAATACTAATTGAATAAGGAACCCCATAAAATGTCGACTGCTTTTAATTGATTGAATTTATTAATATGGTTTCTATGCGGGAGGGGGGCTACTATTAAACCCTTTTAACTTGGGGGGAGGGGTGGGGGTGGGGGCGTAATAACCCCTTTAGAAAGTGTGATATTTTAGATAGAGGCGAGTTATTGAATTCAACACGTTCCATGAAGGCGAATTATATATTCCTATTTCTATTGAGGTTAGCACGTGCTCGAGTGGGCCCCCATAATGCCCCGCGCGACCAGGGTTCCTAGAATTAACAGCATCCCCCCGCGCCCGCGCTCTATAATTTTGCAAACTCCACTGGTTTTTCATTATTATTCTATAGACCATGATCTAATGGCTCGAAATCTATAGGTCATATGACGTCATACCTTCATTTATATTGGTATCTCGAAATAGTTAAAGGACCCCCAAAAATTAACTGTGTGTTATTATAAATAACAATAGGTTTAAATGATAGTAATTCAATTGAAAATAATTTCTGAAATTATTAATAAAACACATTAAAGATGCCTGGAGCTATTAAATACGCTTAACGGGTTATTTTAAGTTTAATCCATCCCATAATGCCTCGCGGTTAAACGTACCTTAATTGTTCTTTGGGTGAATTTTTATAAGGGGTTTTAGTTCAAAGGGTTTCCTGTGTTTTTAAATTAAATTTTTAATTATTCGCACTCATCTTGCTAGGGATTATTTATCTCTATGGGAATTTGGATAATCGCAACTTTAATTTTATTCTCCATATATACGTTGAGGATAATTTTTATTCCGTAAAATAATTTCGCGTTTAATTGCGAAGCGTGTAAAATCGCGTTTATGCTAATTTTCCTTATTTCTAATTATTTTAATTACGAATCCTAAACTCGTAATATCTTGGGTGTGGGGAGGTTTTAATTTTAGGTCTCGAATTTCCCGCTATATATTTTACTTCGACGTTAAAACCGGTTTTTAATAGAATATAACTACAATTAAATTTCCTATATTTTATTTTTTTTTAATTAAGTTTCGCAGACTGCATCGACGTATACCTTTTTAGTTTCCAACCAATCACGATTAACGCGCCCAAGTTTAAGTATAGGCCAGGGGTGACCCCCACCTAGATCTTTCAATCCGCACCTCCCAAGTAGATCCAGAGAATTAATTTTAACTCCCGTTAATATTTTATTTAATTATCAATTTTTGTGAATTTAATAAAAAATTCTCGTGGAGAAAAATAGTTTAAGAATAAATTTATTCTCGTGGAAAAAAAGGTTTAAGAAAAACACGTGCTTTAAAAAAAAATAAGCGCGTGAAAAAAATATTACAAAATAAAAAATGAAGCGCGTGAATTTAAATTCTCGTGGAAAAAATGTTTAAGGAGAAACACGTGCTTTGAAAAATAAAATAAGCGCGTGAAAAAAAGATTTAAAATAAGCAAAATTGAAGCGCGTGAATATAAATTCTCGTGGAAAAAAAGGTTTAAGAAAAAACACGTGCTTTTAAAAAAAAATTACAAAATAAAAATTGAAGCGCGTGAATTAAAGTTCTCGTGAAGTTTTTTTTAAAAATGAAAGAATTGAAGCGCGTGAATTAAAGTTCTCGTGAAGTTTTTTTTAAAAATGAAAGAATTGAAGCGCGTGAATTAAAGTTCTCGTGAAGTTTTTTTTAAAAATGAAAGAATTGAAGCGCGTGAATTTAAATTCTCGTGAAAAAAATTAGAAAGACGAAGCACGAATATTCAATTGGAGAAACAAAAAGTTAATGGTTATGTTTAGCTTTTTCTGTATTAAAAATAAAATTTAAAAAATGGAATAAATTACGGGGATTACGGCGTTACATCCCCTAACCCTTAAAATTGGAAAATCGGTAGAAAATAATTATTAACATATTGAAATGAACATATATATTTTAATCTCTTTGGTGTGTGTCGGGACATTCAATTGAAAGATTTCTGCAGCGTCTAGGGCTAACCTCCGCTATTAGCTTAGGGTATATAAAAAACGAAATGTGTCTGAAATCATTAATGTACAAAAAGATTAAATGACTTTTGGCAGAGTGAATAGGGGGGAGTAGAAGTAAAGGGGGGGGGGGGAATAATGTATTCGATATTTTTATTCGACCGTTGAGAAATCGAGCGCCTCGAGCGGCGAATTCGAGAAACACCACGCCTCTATTTCTCGCGCGCAAAATTTAAAGGGAAATTATATTATATTTAAAAATATAACTTTATAAAAATTATAAAAATAAATAAGAATGCTTATATAGATTCAATAAATGGAGTTTGTAAAGGTTAAGGGTTAAAAAATTTAGGGTATTTAATGTGGCTATGGTAGGACTTTAAAGCAAGTTTCTACTTCTTAATAGATACAATAGCGTACCCTATAATTTAAATATTGTATCTCAACCCTTTTCTATAAATTTTATAATTATTGGAAATTTTATTAAAGATCTATTCTATATAATCATCGGAGGAATATTTTATATTTACCTCACGTTGTTTTTTCAATTCAATCGGTTGCAATTAATTATATTAATTTTAATTCCAAGGTATATAAATTTAATTCGTTAAATTGCGCGGTTCCCCCGAGGATGCTTTTTGGTTGGTTTAAAAAAAAATTAGACGCATTGTGGTTTGTATAACAATTAACAATTCCACGGGTAAATTGGTCCGTGATCATTTTCTTTAGCCTAATTATAAAGAGCGCGCTTTTCAAGGTTAAAATTAATTAAAATAATAGGCCAATTTTTAATTTTTGTTTCATCGCAATTGACCCTTTGCTAAAATTTTAATTTTTGGGGACGTCGGAACTCTTTGTTTCATCCTTTGAATAAAGCCCCTCCCCCCTTTATATTTCCATAAAGTTATTAAATATTTGGGATTACAACAATCAGTGGCGAAAGTAGTTAAACAAAATGTTATAGTCTATATTATTTAAATGTTTATAACTTTAGTTATATAAGAGATACGGGGATGTCCTTTGAGTATGTTATAGTCCAATTTGTCCCCCATCTAACTATACTAAAAGATTTGGGCTACGACAAACAGGGGCCGAGTAATTAAGCTAAACGTAAACAAACAACCCCTCCATAGGAATTGCATTAGACCCAACTTTGGAGGCTCGTAACTCTGGTTCTAGTAGAGATACGGGGATCTCCTTTGGATATGTTATAGTACTCTTTGCTCCCCATACAAGGATACTTTAAACTTGAGGCTACCTCAATATCTTCGTCAACTCATTTTTTGTCTCACTTATTGTTATTAGGTTACTTTTGATTTTTATTAATAAACTTTGGAGGCTCGTAACTCTTTTTCTACTGGAGATACTGGGATGTTCTTTGAGTATGTTATAGTCCAGTTTATACCCTTTCCAACGATATACTAAATACGTGGTATTACAACAATCTGGGCCCGAATAATTAAGCAAAATGTTCATAAACCCGAACAAGATAATTGCGTACGAGTCTTGAAGTGTCAACTTCTTTGCCAGTATTTCTTGACAATGGGAGTGCCACGTATCCGATTCTCTAGAAAACCGTCCTTGTGTGTATGTAGTTTTCGCGTTTTAGTTTTCCGAATCATTTGCAAGGGTGTTTTTAAGAGCGACAAAATAACTTAAGTCATGTAATGACTTAACTAAATACATCCGCGCTACAGCACCTATTGCCGCCGCCACTCGAGTCTTTTGAATATGCGCAAAAGTACCTGGTTACGCCACCATTATCGTGGCCTCCACCTGATTATAATTTCTATGAACTGCCTCAGTCGTTTGGAGAAACGCTTCTTACGCCTTAATGGCTCTATTAAATCCCAGAATGCTTTTCGCGCGCGCCCTCATCTTCTTCTGTACGCTCAATTAGTTTCAAATACAGTATTATCATCCTAAAACCCTCCCAAAATAATAAAAAAAAAACTAAAAGAAACTTAACTATTCGGAAATATAAACAACATGAATAACTTGTATGCAAATAACCATAAGTTGGTTTATATTTAATTAATTAATTTAATCGCGGTTGAATTGCATACGTCACAAATGACTGGCAACACACACTTATCAGCCCACTATCTATTGTTATTTGTATTTGTAATAATAAGGGAAATGTGAACTTTAATAACACAAATAACAAGAAGTTGGTTTATATTTAATTTATTTAATTAATTTAATCGGGGTTGAATTGCTTACGTCACAAATGACTGGCAACACTTATCAGCCTACTATCTATTGTTATTTGTATTTGTAATAATAAGGGAAATGTGAACTTTAATAACACAAATAACAAGAAGTTGGTTTATATTTAATTTATTTAATTAATTTAATCGGGGTTGAATTGCATACGTCACAAATGACTGGCAACACTTATGCGCCTACTATCTATTGTTATCTGTATTTGTATTTGTAATAATAAGGGAAAGGTGACCTTTAACCTTGACCTGATCGCGACTTTGGGTTTATTCCACAAAACATGATTGCACGCGTTTTATTTATTTGGGAAGACAGCCCTACTACCCTACATGGAATTGACAGTAATGGCAGTGGTTGGGCTTTTTCTAGCGTACTTGAGTATAGGGAATGGGCGCGAGGTGCCCCTACCATTTAAGTATTAGTCTATGGGGGTAATTTTAAACGTCGTCTTGTATTTTCACGCGCCCCGTATCGCGCACATTCGCATTTTAATTCGGGCGGGAATTTTCGAATCAGGTTTTCTTTTCTGACCGGGGATGGTGCTGGTACTTTAAGAGCGGCATGGTTGTTGCTTTGCGCTTGGGGCGAAGCAACGGCGCCGGTGGTCGGGTGGTCCAACACCAGCCAGCCCCTACCCCTACCACCACCACGCACCACCTCGAGAGATTGAGAGAGAGAGAGAGACAAATAAACTCCGTACTATAGTTATACTTATTACCCATCGCCTTAAATCGCTTACCTTAAAACATAGACAACAAGAAGAATAGAACTTATTTCTAAATCCAGGTTTGCCAACTTGGGGATTGTTATAACTCGGAGAGATTTAAAGATACTTGTAAATACTTAGAGGGTTAGGTAGCCATGATTGTTCTCTACGCGACGGTACCATTTTCTTGGACTTACTTCAAACTGAGCTCCAGATAATTAAGATTTAAACAATCAAACCAATTAAATAAATACCAATATTGAATCTTGGTTTTTGCCAACTTGGGGATTGTTATAACTCGGAGAGATTTAAAGATACTTGCAAATACTTAGAGGGTTAGGTAGCCATGATTGTTCTCTACGCAACAGTACCATTTTCTTGGACTTACTTCAAACTGAGCTCCAGATAATTAAGATTTAAACAATCAAACCAATTAAATAAATACCAATATTCAATCTTGGTTTTTGCCAACTTGGGGATTGTTATAACTCGGAGAGATTTAAAGATACTTGTAAATATCCTTTGATGGTTAGGTAGCCATGATTGTTCTCTACGCAACAGTACCATTTTCTTGGACTTACTTCAAACTGAGCTCCAGATAATTAAGATTTAAACAATCAAACCAATTAAATAAATACCAATATTCAATCTTGGTTTTTGCCAACTTGGGGATTGTTATAACTCGGAGAGATTTAAAGATACTTGTAAATATCCTTTGAGGGTTAGGTAGCCATGATTGTTCTCTACGCAACAGTACCATTTTCTTGGACTTACTTCAAACTGAGCTCCAGATAATTAAGATTTAAACAATCAAACCAATTAAATAAATACCAATATTCAATCTTGGTTTTTGCCAACTTGGGGATTGTTATAACTCGGAGAGATTTAAAGATACTTGTAAATGCTTTGAGGGTTAGGTAGCCATGATTGTTCTCTACGCAACAGTACCATTTTCTTGGACTTACTTCAAACTGAGCTCCAGATAATTAAGATTTAAACAATCAAACCAATTAAATAAATACCAATATTGAATCTTGGTTTTTGCCAACTTGGGGATTGTTATAACTCGGAGAGATTTAAAGATACTTGTAAATGCTTTGAGGGTTAGGTAGCCATGATTGTTCTATACGTAGAGCCACGGTACCATTTTCTTGGACTTACTTCAAATTGAGCTTCAGATAATTAAGATTTAAACAATCAAACCAATTAAATAAATACCAATATTCAATCTTGGTTTTTGCCAACTTGGGGATTGTTATAACTCGTAGAGATTTAAAGATACTTGTAAATGCTTTGAGGGTTAGGTAGCCATGATTGTTCTCTACGTAGAGCCACGGTACCATTTTCTTGGACTTACTTCAAACTGAGCTCCAGATTATTAAGATTTAAACAAACAAACAAAACCAATTAAAGATCTGACCAAACTTGGGTCTTAAGTTAGACCAAATTGAAGGCGTCCAAACTCTAGTTCAATTCAATTTGCAGGGATATCCCTTTAGTACGTCATAGCCCTAATTGTCCGCTATCCAATGGTACCAAATAATTAGGGTCAGGGCCCAATTGTAATTGAAAAAATAAATAAATAATTAATAAACATAAATGTCATTTTAAAGGTTAACATTTTGAAATTAAGAAATCATTTATAAATTCAGTGGCTCGAAAATTTGAAGGGAATTTCTTCTATGAAATAAATTGATGTAAAAGAGATTATATTATACAATTATGAAAATGCTTGGATTTTTTAATGACCCTTAAAAGCTCGAGTACTCTTTTAAAACGACGAGTATGAAATACAAGGGCTCACCATTTAAAAACAATTTTCACGCAGGGGAAAAAAATCCGGTTTTAATTTTTAAGATCTACCTAGGCTATAATCGTCGGCGCGGCGCGTTGCGTACCTTCTCAACCATTTTGGCCCTCCAGTGAAATTACGCCGAAAATTCTTGTTTTACTTGTCAGTGTAGTTTTAGACTAAAGCGTAAGAATACGCTATGTTAATTGCAATAAAGAAACAAAGTAGCGTTTGTCAAGAGATTACGTAGGTAGGATTCGAAATCTGATGTTAGGATCTCTGTTCTGTTATAGGTTTTTTTTTGGGGGATGAGGAACGGACGCTCATTGGTGGGGAAGGACTATACGTAATAATAAGCTCATCACCGAACGCTAAATGTCTTCATTATATGTCATGGCTAATCGCGAAAAAATAAATAAGAAATTATACCCTATGAGTTGACCCAATCCAAGATATATTTAAACTATGATGTACCTGAGCTTTGAAAGGCAATTAGGAAATCTCTATGATGTCGCCAATGGGCCATTATTATTTATTTTTTTTTTTAGTAAAATTCAATTCAAAACTCGGGAATTATACAATTTAGGCCTATAGTAAAACTTAGAGAAGTCTTTAGCAATTAGTAAAACTCTGGGAAATCTCGGAATTTTATAATTTTTAGTAAAACTTAACTCTGGGAAATCTTGGAATTTTATAATTTTTAGTAAAACTTAACTCTGGGAAATCTTGGAATTTTATAATTTTTAGTAAAACTTAACTCTGGGAAATCTTGGAATTTTATAATTTTTAGTAAAACTTAACTCTGGGAAATCTTGGAATTTTATAATTTTTTAGTAAAACTCTGGGAAATCTTGGAATTTTATAATTTTTTAGTAAAACTCTGGGAAATCTTGGAATTATATAATTTTTAGTAAAATTACGGGGAAAATTCCTTGAAATTGTCAATAAAATATATTATGTGGAAAACCTGGAAATTTCAGGGAAATGGGTTTTTCCGAGAGTTGCATGAACCCTGTTATATTTACAGTATTTAAGCGGCTTGCCTTACCCGGTTTGACTTTAAGTGCAGGCTATGGCTCATCCTGTTTCCTTTTAATTTAATGAATAAAGTACTTATTAACTTCCGACGCGATGAAGCTTAAAAGGAAACAACTTATAGTATAAGATGATTGTCCGACTGCACAATGGCGTCATTAAGAAAATACCCGGAGTGTATATACAGTATATACTCTAATTTTGAATAGATTATAGATCTAGAGTCGGGCACCCCTAATTAAGGAAAATTAAAACGCGACCGCGCTTCCGAGTAATTAAAGCACGAGCACCCCACATTCTTTCTTAGATTGTCAAAGATGTGTTTGTCTTTTTAATAATTAACCACCAAACCCAACTATTATTATTATTATTATATTAAATTAAATGACGCGTTTAAATAAAAATAAATATGCTAGAAAAAAAATTATAATTTAAGTTCAAGTTGAAAGATCATAAGGTCAGTAACCTTTCACGGCTAGCTAGCTACCCAATAATCAAAGTGTATTTAACTTTAATTACTTAACAATAGAATTAATCTGACACGCGTTATTAGGTTAATCTTTAACGAATAATACATTGTATTTAATTTTTTATTTTTTAACTTTAATTCGGAGGCGAAATTTATGTTAAACGTTAAATCTATTCATCTGTCGATCAATTAATTTATGTCCCGTGACATTTTTGATTTTAAAACTGTATAATTTGAAAGGTTTTTTTCTTCATTCTTTTTGGCACAATTCATTGTATTTCTTTCTTTTACAAAGCGCTTTATTTCCGTTGACAAGTGGTGTTGAAAGTTGGCGTGACATAACAGAGATGTTACTTACATCCCTTGAAATGACACTAATTTATTTCAAAGGAACCGCCACCGCACCACTGCGCATGTCCTCTCACAGGGTTGCCACAGTACCTGGAAAACCCGGGGAATTTTGCTGCAACAAATACATTGGAAAACTTAATGTAGAGAGTTTATTTAATTAGAAGCACTTAAAAATCTACACTTTCGGGTTAAAAAGTCAGGGAAAAGCACAGAAAAAGGTCAGGGAATTTCGGCCTAAAAGGTCAGGGAATTTCGGCCTAAAAGGTCAGGGAATTTCGGCCTAAAAGGTCAGGAATTTGGTTCTGAAAATTCCGTGGCAACCCTGCTGAAGTTTGTTTCGTAAAGTGTTTGTGCTTAAGTTTTAGATTCAAAATTCAATGTTAAGGCTAGACTTTAGGCCTTGGGTTTTAAACTAAATCGAACCTTAATTTTATTATCTTAATTATAGTAAGTAAGATTAACGGTGACATTAGGGCCCGTATTTGGTTTGACTGTAACATTACAAACTGACTTCCGATAAGAAATAAGTGACTTTAAAAACATTATCTTAACAGATGTTTTAAGTTTAAAAGCCACCTTGTACCATGCATGGAATTTTATTATTTTAGGGAACTTCGTGTTCTGAGTTCCATTAAAATTATCTACAAAACTTAGCTGGTGCGGGTCCGTGCAAGATTTTATTTAAACCAAAACATAAAGAATTTGGTGTCATTTTTACTTCAAGAGGGGAGCAAGCATAATGTCAAGGTCAAATTAGGGTCACGTTGAAGCGATGGATTAAGGGTGTTGGTGGTATGGGGTCATAAGGGTGGGGCCAGCTGCATTTTTTAAAGCAATTGTACTTAAAGTAAAGCGACGCCCTTTCCTCGCAGACTGCATAGTATACAGGGTAAGGCGCGGACTACAAATTTTTATCCCCAAAATTTATTTTTTTGTTTATTTTTTATTTTTTTTTCTTAAAGTTGGGGAGAGTGGTCCGATGACCTTTTTATATCACAGAATGTTGGGAGCTCTTTCGTCCTACGCGTATCTTTAAAACTTAGTTCTTATACTGAACAAAGTAGTTCGCCAAAAAATATGACAGCGAAATAAGAAAAAAAGATACAAATTTTTAAAAATGTATAAATTTTTCTGACATAATCTTACACAGACTTAGATTTCGGTAGAATTCAATTCCACTCGAGTAAAGGTCGAAAGGGTCAAACTATAGCTTTAACACGATTCTGTTGTTGGTCACCGCGTCTACTTTTTGTCAAATTTAAATTTAAAGGCGGGTTTTCATCGACCTATTTTCAATTTGAAAATCAAACTTATTTCGTGGTATCTGAGACAACAACAGACTGAATTAAGCTTGTTGTAGAATTCAGTTCGATTCAGTAATTACCATTTAGTTCCAAAGCTGAATAAATGCGGGAGATGCGAGCGGGGAGATGCATATAATAACAAATATTACTGGTAAACCCTGTCCCCGAAGCGCATGCGCAGTTAAAGTTAAGAAACGGGGGAGGGGGTCGAATTGTCTGTGGCCCCTTTACAATATATTAATTTATTTTTGTAAGTAAGACATCATTGTTTTTGGCGTCTGCTATCTTGTTTTTCGTAGCTCGTGACGCGTTTTTTTGAGATGGCGTGTATGCATTGCCGAGCTAGGTCCGAGTCCAGTCATGTTATATACGTCAGAAGCGTATTTTTTGACAGACACTTTCATAGCTTAAATTTATCTTGTGGTGGTGGAAGAAGAAATATTTTGGCGGCCATTGTTCAAACACTCCCGAACGTCATTTTACGTCAGACTAGGTCTCACGATATTTCTTGGCTTAGGCCGCCGCGCAGTCAGTCAGTTTGGTCGTGCGTGTGGGGCCCCCGTCAAACACCAAGGGCGGACCGTAGCTGGGGGGAGGGGGTGCTCTTTGGAGGTTGAATCTTTGTGTAAAATGACGCTTATATCGCCACTTAATATTTAATACCCTCCGACAAGTTCAAGATTATTCAAGTACAAGTTCAACTTCTTCGCAATCCACCCAGAAGGAATTTAAATCCGTTTTACCTGTTGGGGTTTTTACGCTCAGATATTTCTCACGTACGATATAGTCTATAGGTATGGTGACGTAATTAAACATTTGGCTTGTTCGGACAGTACTTCGGGGACCCTGGCAATATTGCGGAGAATACCAATGGGGTTTATAATCCCTTTTTAATAGTCATGTCGCAGCACGGTGTTTCTGGGTGCTACTCGAGGCCTCCCCTGTATGTAATTTTCAAAAATCCCGGCTCTTCCTTGTACCAGACCAGTACCATCCACTTCGTGTCCGGTACAAGCGTGGTTTAGTCGACGTAACCCCAACCAATTATTGCCCCTACTATTTTCTACCGGTGAGGGAACGGAGCTAGTACTTATTACTTACGTAAGTGCAAAACGCTCTCACGAAGTTCTATAATATTGAAAAGATATTGAAAAATCCACGTGTTTTAAATTAAAATATAAATTCTAATAACGCGCCCTTTTTCTTTTAGAATTTTCCCTCCAAATTTAATTCAGCGCGTGCTTTTATATTTTTTCTTCCTTATAGTTTTTTAGTCACGCGCTATTGTAGGTTATAATTGTTTTTTAAAAATAAGAAATTTGCACGTGCCGTTAAATTCGCGCGCGCAATTTTTTTAAATAAGAAATTTGCACGTGCAGTTAAATTCGCGCGCGCAATTTTTTTAAATAAGAAATTTGCACGTGCCGTTAAATTCTCGCGCGCATTTTTTTTTTCTTTCAAGTAAGAAATTTGCACGTGCCATAATAAATTGGGGCGCGCGCGCGTTCTTTTCCCGCCAAATATTTTTATATCAACACGCGTGTTTTTAGAAATAGTTAATTATTTTCGCATTGGTCGCTGAAACGCGGTTTTATGTTTACATTCATAACAGACACGCTTGACGGTATACGCTATTTTTTTCGTCACCCGACTGCGTGGCTTTAGACGTCTTTCGGTGCTCGTCGAGTTTGGCTGGCCGAATCCATCACTCGGGGAACTAATAAGCGTTTTGTTGCCATCGCTAAATCTTTCAAAAACATTCCTCTTCCTCTCTCTTTCTCTCTCGGTTTCAACCGCAAATTGCCATCAATGGGGAAATGGGTGCCGTATATCTCTTAGGAAACAATGTTGGCATAGTCAGGCGGGGGAAATCCCGTTAGCGTTGCCCTCAGTTGAGTTGAAACATTGGTGGAATCAGCCCGCCTGACAGCTAGCTCGAGAGAGAGATTCTCCGGATATAGTTCGTCGTGGCTTTTTGCCTAGATGTCTTAAAACGCTAGCTCCCTTACCAACGAGCTATATAGTCTATCAGCGGCTGGCTGGCTCGTGCCGTAACGAAAATACCAACCCGCTCAAAGACTATTCATATGATTTAGGGACTCTCGTTACTTTCAAGGTTTATATGGCATTCGATGGTTTATGAACTGGTTCCCCTGTTTTTAATATTTTATATTAGGCCTAAAAAAATATTCAAATCATAACTCGAAAACCGTGGCTCGGACGGCAAAATGTCATAGAACATTTTCGACTCAAAATGGCCCAATAAATACGCCCTTTCATTATTGATGGACTTTTCACAAACACCCTGTATAACTTTTGCAGTTTTGAAGATACCTTTAAATTTTGCAACAATCTTTTAGGGTCTAGAATTTTATTTTTGGAATTCTGTATCTTTTATCCCGGGGAAACTTCCTGATGGGCCACACACCGCCCAGTAGAATAGCTAAGCTTGTTAGTTAATACGTATTTAAGCTACCGTTTTCTAGAAATAAATCCCCCCCCCCTATAAAAATAAGAGTTTGTGGGTAATTCGGAAGCAGGAGCGTACAGAAACAAGAATTGGACAGTTTATCTGGCACCCAAATCTCAGCGTTCCAATCCAATCTTTGGAATGAAAGAAAGAGCCTTAAAAAGGGACTCACTCGTTGGTAGGAAGCCATCCTGAAAAGCACCCGTGTCTCCTCCTGATCCTCTCTCTGGCTTCGTTTTTTCTTGACATATCCGTTAGGGGGGGGGGTTGGACGAGACGTATGTATCGTTGACGCGTCCAACCCGTAATTTACAATTCACCTAATACTGTATTCGAACTAACTGTTCACGCTGATTTAAAAGCAAACTTGGGATGGTACAAATTATAGGTTAAATTTTAGGTTAAGGTTGTACCGAAGCTAATGTATCGTTTGTATCACCCCCGCCTTTGATTACGGTATCAACTTGGGGTCGGATTATGGATTTCCTATAACGGAAATGGACGATTGAGAATGGGGTTCATGGTCTTGCCGCCTGTCTTCGTATCACGTGATCTTGACACCCTGCTCGGAGGTTAGGGTTTTGGAGACTACTTTCTAACCCCCCCCCCCCACCCCCGGTCGTCGTAACTAAAGATGTCATGTCCTTTTATAGTATCGCTTATTCTGGGATATGTCTTATATACCATCCGTCCTCATGATTTGTGTCCAGTCTTATAGCTAGAATTCTATAGACAATTCTTGGTTGGATTTTTCTAAGGATGATGTAGTGGCATCGAATGTAATCCCCTCATTGAGTTTAATACGGTTAAAGGCAGGGTGTTGTCAGTTCTTTAAATTATATTTAAGGGGGTTTTAGTTTTAGTTAAGGAAGAAATGCTTACGGTCGTGTTCGCATTGTTTTAATAATTCGACCCCGGCTAGCTGTTATTTTAAAATGGTTGCCACGAATCTTTATATTTAGAAGATTGTAATTAAGTAATCAAGCTTAAATCTGTCTAATCTCAATCATAATGCGTTCTATATATTTTGGCAAAAAAGCGCAATTTTCCCTCATAAAATTAGAAAAACCTAACGTTTGCATTTTTTCTTACTTTTCGTATGAGAATTATGAAAGGCAGTAATTGTGTGTGTGCGACAGGCTTGTATATTCTTTTATTTTTATCGCACGATGAGAGACGTGGGACGTAGGAGTCTTGTCCGCCATGACAGGGACCCATAAACATTTATCATCAGCTCCTAGAGAAATCTGTTTCAATCTTAGATTACAATATAGACAAAGGCTTCATTTTTCAATCCTTACTGCATTCTTGGATTGTCTTACTTTCCCACGACTTTCCGATGAGAAAAATAGTCATTTTAAGACTGTACTTGGCTGAATTCCCTGTAGCCTGTAAATCTAGCCTCTCTTCGCCGCAGTCGAAAGAAATAGTTATTTTTAGTTTGTTCCGCTGACAAAAAGCTATTCGAGGAAAGAGATTAATTCATTTTGGCGACTTAGCGAGTAAACTAGACAAGCCTATCTACCTATTTCACTCTTATTTTTTTATTCTCTCTCGCCGCTTGATAACGAATTTACGAGGCAAAGAAATAATAACAAACAAAATCAACAAATAGGCTGCTTATTTTTATTATTATTTATTTATTTTAACTTGTTTTTTTTTCCATTTGCCGATGTCACGGAAAGAAAGGAATTATGGGAGTAAAACAGAGAGAGCTCTTGGAGATTTATTTATTAGTTAGCTTAGAAATTCGTTTCACGTTATAGGTCTCGCGCTGCGCGTGAAAATAATTTATTTTTTCTTTCCTTTATATTATTTTTTAGAAAAATAAAAATGCAAGCGCGTGACTTTGGTTTTTTTTATTAAATTAAAATAATCAAAGCACGTGAAAATAATGTAAAAATAAAAACATTCTAGCACGTGAAAATAATGTAAAAATTAAAACATTCTAGCACGTGAAAATAATGTAAAAATTAAAACATTCTAGCACGTGAAAATAATGTAAAAATTAAAACATTCTAGCACGTGAAAATAATGTAAAAATTAAAACATTCTAGCACGTGAAAATAATGTAAAAATTAAAACATTCTAGCACGTGAAAATAATGTAAAAATTAAAACATTCTAGCACGTGAAAATAATGTAAAAATTAAAACATTCTAGCACGTGAAAATAAACTAAAAATAAAAATTTCCTAGCACGTGCAACATTCTTATTATTTTAGTGTGCGGAAAAAGTTAGCTCGTGTCGTTGAATCAAATAGGTCTATATTATATCAAAAAATATCGATTAGTTTTTGCGATCGAGAAATGGCAATCAAGGAAATTGTAGCAATATCATTACTTATAAGAAAGAATGGTCAGTAATGGTCGGACCAATTGGTCAACCATTAACTTCTGATTTTTCTCTTAGATACTAGGGAGGGAAGCCCTTGTTTATGTCCAAAGCAAATTAAGAGTGACCCGTAAGATTAGCGTTATAGCGTTCCTAATAAATGGCTACTGTCAAAGCGAAGCGTCCCGGCAATCTGTGACCCCCTAAATGAGGGGCCCTAATTAAACCGAGCAATGAGAACGAATGGATGACTTCTCCGGGCCTTTCCCTATCGACCGAACCGTGTGAAAAAAATATATCCCGCCAAATTTCGGTGACAAAAAAGGAACCCCCAAATTAGTGTCTTTGGGGAAACAATGGCAATTTGGGAGGATGGTAATCTAGGGCTCGGACACTTCACTCGTTAAGGAAAAATATTGGTTTTGATTTAAAATATATTGGGCTGTAAAGTGTCCAATCCCTCGAGTTTGTACAAAATTATTTTATTTTTGTTTCACTTGGCAGGAAGTCAAATGGGCCAATCAGAGAATAGGGGCGGATGGTAATAATAACCGTAAACCCATTTTTCCCCAAGATGATATTTATCGTTTATTTTCTTAGTTTTTTTCCATTCATTTATTATTAGGAAAATGTCATTATGCGGGTTCAATTATTTTTTGACGTCACGAAATGTATGTCGGGTCAAATAAATTCCGGGGATCGAAACACGCGCATTTTCCCGCCAAATTTATGATAAAGGCGGGAAGGCGCTCGTGATTTAAGAATGTAATCCGCAAGCGCGCGCACAGTGGGGGGTCACGTGCTCGAAACAACACAAATCAGGATTTTGTTGTACGCTGGGACTGAGAAAATCTATTGTTATTGTTAGGTAAATAAAAGTTCTTCGTCTAGGTGGTAATGCGAATCAATTCGTAAATCTCACAAATATCCAACTAAGTTGGTTCAGGAACGTCATGGTTATAAATGTTATGGAATAACACGGGTTTTTTCTTTATGGTTGAATAGTTTTTCAGGGGAGAATTTAATTTATTCATGGGGGTAAGTGGAATATAGATGGGCCTCGTCATGACTCATGAGAATCGGGTGTATCTTGAATTTAGAATTTAGGTAAATAAATAAATAAATGTTTGAATCTTGTTTAAACCCGCCGCGACTCTAAATTTTATTTTTTTTAAAAGAAGAAATATCTATTTAATCTTTTACGGTATATTTATATCGAGTCACAACTTAGTTTAGCTGGTTTTTTGACCCCTTGGAAGTTCAGAGTTCAAAATAAATAACCAACACTTACTATTAACTTAAAGGAATCCGGTTCTGCACAAAGAAATACGCGACCAGATTTCGTTGATTTTTGTCTAATTTAATGTTAAAATTAAGCCATAGTGTTTAATTTAGTTATAAGCAATTAAAATTATTTTATTAATATTTTTAAATAATGTTTTAACTAATAATTATGTTTCTTTTTTTTTCTTTTAGGTAAGTAACAATTTTGCTCTGGTTTTTGTGTTTTTGGGTCAAACTGGTCCTGTAAGAAATTGCGATATTGGTAAGCTACCCAAATTTCTCTCAATTACGCGTAAACAAAAAACAAAACCGTCCTAATTAGCGATTGTGTGCATGATGAACTACCCGTATTAGGCTCTAGGGAGGGATCATTTCGCGGAATCAAGCTTTCCTGAAATAATTACCCAAAAATTTAAAAGAATTAATAAGAGTGTTTAGTATAAAGTGAGAATGAAGTGAAAATCAATTGGGGATATTAGGTCGCGGGTATTTCCTTTATTTAAGCAGCGACGTTTTACGTTCCGGTATCCCTTCAGGGAAATCGTCTAGCTTGCCTTTTTGGCCACCCGGTTAGTCAGGCCTTCATTATAAAGTCAAAATGAAAGAAAAAGAAAAATAGGTGTCGCTTTCTATCATTTGGAAAAATCATGGCCTCAAGTGCATTTTTAAAGTCATTAAAAATGTTTACCCCTTAAATATGATGATATATTTTTTATTTTATTTATTTCCCTTAAGATGAAAACACGTGCTTTTTTTTATTCAAATTAACAGTGAATATCTGGCGCATGTGCTTTCCCGCCTTCCCCCCTTCCCCCCGAAAGCTCGTGAGAAATATTTAAGGGTTGCTTTTCACGCGCGAGATTTGAGGTTTATATTTTTTTGCACGTGGAAGATTTATTTTTTTTTTGCACGTGGAAGATTTATTTTTTGTTTGCACGTGGAAGATTTATTTTTTTTGCACGTGGAAGATTTATTTTTTTTGCACGTGGAAGATTTATTTTTTTTTATTTTGCACGTGGAAGATTTATTTTTTTTTATTTTGCACGTGGAAGATTTATTTTTTTTGCACGTGGAAGATTTATTTTTTTTGCACGTGGAAGATTTATTTTTTTTTGCACGTGGAAGATTTATTTTTTTTTTGCACGTGGAAGATTTATTTTTTGTTTGCACGTGGAAGATTTATTTTTTTTGCACGTGGAAGATTTATTTTTTTTGCACGTGGAAGATTTATTTTTTTTGCACGTGGAAGATTTATTTTTTTTGCACGTGGAAGATTTATTTTTTTTTATTTTGCACGTGGAAGATTTTATTTCACGTGGAAGATTTATTTTTTTTCACATGGAAGATTTTAATTTAATTAAAATATATTGAGTTATTTTATTTAGTTAAAACTTTAAAACTTTTATGAGGAACAGAGTTTTATAGAATCAAGCATTATTTTTCTATTAAAATTTTTGAAACTTCAAGTATGAACAAAAAGTAAAAAAAAGAGAGAAAAGAAATTTGAAGAACATTTTGAAATATTCCATCATCGCTTAAACTTTTATTTTTTATATTATTTTTTTAGCGATTTAAATTTGGGGTTTTCTTCTATGGTGTATTTTGACGTTTTTCATCAAAGTAGGTGTTAACTTAGGTGTCATATTCTCTTCACCCCGTGATGAGTTTTTTGGGGGTTTTGAGTGACGTTTTCGAGCGCCTTTTAACAGTTGAGGTTTTCTTTAGTTTCAGGCGGCGTAGCTTTAATTAAGGGCTTTTATTGGCTGGCTACGAACGGGGTGTACGGGGGGCCCCGCCCCCTTCTTTACGTCAACCGAAATGAAACTTAAAAAGTGGCCTACAATACTGTATTATTACAAACACCCCCGTCAAAACTGGATATAATTTTGTTTTGACTCTTCAATTTTTCAAGTGAGGAAAACTTTGCGTAATATTAAATTTATTTTCAATGCATGCTGGGAATAAATTTAAGTTTCAAGTATGTCACGTGACCCGTGCGATTATAAAATAATTTGCCATCTAAAAAATGTTTCTCCAAAATTTATTTTTTCTTTTTGCGCCCAAGAAAAATCCAGAGCATTTTTAAGCTGACCCCCACGCGCTTCGCTATAATTTTTTTACGCTTCTATTTAAAAGCCTAGCTTTTATTTTTGGCGCGAAAGCCCCGTACACGTCATCTTTTTTTTTTTGCACCATTTTTGACACGTGATAAGATAGTACGTGTTCACGGCGAAAGTTGAAGTGAAGCCGATACTAACAGTTGGATAAAACTCCATTAAAATTTAATACATCCTTGGCTTCTACTTCATTGTACTTTAATCGCGAATACGGTTCTTTTTTCAAAATCAAAAATGCACGCGCGAGATTTAAAAAGATCTCTTTGGGGGGTTGGATACTTGCCGGTTGTAATTGCCCGTTTTATTGGGCGAGTTTTTGTAAATGTTGAAATGTCCGAGCCCTCAATTGTTATACAACATTTTCGCGTCTTTGGAAGAGGAGAGAGATTTCTCGCGCGTTTTTTTCCCGCTTAAAATCTTTTCATCTTTTTTTGGTGTTTTTTTTTGGTTGGGTGTCCCGCCCTGAGCGCACGTTTTCGCCTTATCTTCTAGACCATTTATAACTTAATAGAAATATTTAAAGCCCGCCTTTCTCACTCTAAGATTACATTCTAATTATACGGCCACTTGATGTTTATGGACCCCCGAAATTTCTTTGAAGCCCGCAACACCCCTCTTTCTCCTCGCCACCCCCCCGGACCCCCTCCCCCCAAAAAATATGATTTATTTCAAAAACTTACGTAATTTTTATATTTTATAAATTAAAAATAAAAATTATATATTACGGGCACATTTTAATTAAAATTAGTAGGGCCATTAAATAAATTATTATAATTATATTTAAACTCGTTAATAATAATAATAATGTGTTGGGAAGCTTTAGAAATTATATAATGATTTAAAAGAATTCAATTCATTTAATTTTAGTTTAAAACATAAATTTGACATCTGTCAGTCTAGGGGGGGGGGTCATTTAAAAGGTTATTATATCGTGTAAGGTCAGTGACCTTTTGATCTTACTCTTAACGTGCTCGTCGGCGCCACCCTGAGCTTTTAAGTATAAAAAAATTCAAGTTTAAGATCACGTCACACGTCCAGCCACAAAAAAAACCTAAACAAAATTTTTCAAAGGTTAGTTCTCCCTCCCCCCTGTTGCCTTTGTCACGTTCACGAATTTGCGAAACTACGCCCAAAATATCGCATGAAACTATATACGCGTGGTTATATTTTCAACCGCAGTTTATACCTGACACAATACCAGGTTATTTTAAATTTATATAGTTATTTTAATTTCAACGAAAAAGTTAATGTTATATTTAATAATATAAGATTTTTAGCTTATGTTATCCCTTTAAAAATTATAATTAAGATCCGAGAGTATGCGCCTTAAAATATTTAGGCTTAACACAATCATCAAAAATTTATTTTTTTAAAAAAAATCCATCCCAAGTGTCAGTTTCTTGAGGTTTAGGTTTTGGGTTTTTCGTGCTCAGAGTTAACTTTTTAGTTCGTGATTTTAACATTTTTTATTTTATTTTGTGGTTAAGAAGAAATCCTTAAAGGACTTACGCGTCTTACTTTACAGCGAAATCAAGGGTGGTAAGCTTATAATCATTCGGTAGTGATTAGAGTCAAGAGACAATGGGAATAAATCTAAAAAAAAAATGTTTAAGATGCTCTCGAGTTTTTGAAACTGAAACATTCTAAGAAATATTTTCAAAATAGTTTAGTCAAAATGAAAGCGTCAAAATAGACACCACACCACGCGTTTATATAAAAAAAGGACCACCCCCTAAAAATATTTCAAGGCGGATTATTTAAACCTATTAAAATAAACTGGAGAACTTTAATTTTAGATTTAGGTTTAGTTTCATTTATGTTAAGATTTAATTTCACCATTAATCCGATAATTTTTGTAAAATTCAAGTTCGTGAATAGAAACGTTTCCAGACAGTAATTGCACCGAGTTATCTATTCTGAAAATCATGTAAATATCCAGAAATTCCCATTTTAAATAGATTTATTAATCGAGATTATTCTATTGGCCATTTGATAAATACCAATACTACTTTCAATCTTACGAGATTTAGCATTAGATATTAGTACGCCTCATCATCTACTATATTATCAAGTTCCGTTGACATTTAAAGGGATGTTAAAAACCAATCGATAATAATTTAGAATAAAATCAGTAAAAAAATATAAAAATGAAAATACATTAAGTACCTAGAATTTTTTTCCTTGAAAAGATAATTTATATTTTACCTAAAAAGACAAGAAACTCTGTAATTGCGAATAAGATTCGGTGTATTCTTCGATATCTATTTGAAATCATTGTAAAAGGTCCGCTCCCTGAAATCTTAAAATTTAAAAGTCCTGCATGCAGGGCTTGCTGACTGGCTTTGATAGCGCTGCAAATTAAGATAGTTTCTTATATATAAGAAATGTAGTCCGGATAAATCGAACCTTTAAGGGTACTTAAAAGTACTTCATGCTTTACTCGGCTCTACACGCGAGAGAATTTCAAAAACTTCTCCCAAAAACCATTTGCCAAAAAAAAAAAAAAATAGAGAAAAAATCGAATTCCAGTTTTTGGGTAAAGAACTTAACTTGGTTGGAATAACTCGTGTGTTTTGTTCAGGGCTAGTTGGTAAACTGTATAGAATGCAATCTGTTAGGAATGCATAGCGGCTAATTGGAATCATTGCGTGTCCATCCGTTTTCACTCAATGTATCTAGGTGGATTTTGTGGGAAGAGCTAGCTAAACTAATCATTTTGTATGACGAATTTTACCCTGACGAATTTATGATCTATCTCACTGCAGATTGCACCTTAGGAACTGTAACAAGGCACTTTTGCCACTTATTATATACTTCTGATAAAGCTTTGGTTCCTCCCATGACTCACCACTGAGTTAGGAAAACTTTTGGGTTTTCGTATTTTATAAAATCTTCCGATGTTTGTAAGATTCACGTTTCCTATTTCCCCGGGTTTTAACACGGAAAAACACCGCTGAGGTCCCCCTCATCTTAGACCAAGCGAAAGGGTATAAAAGGAAACGTGGATTATAGGAAGACGAGATTCCTTTTTTGTATATTGAAAGAGAAGCACGCTGGACCATGTAAATAAAGTTCTTTGGAATATTTTACCCCCACGGCTTTTCATTTTTAAATTCGTTTGTATCCGGTCGACGACGGCATAGCCAACCGTCCCGGGGCCTAACAACCCCAACGCCCGCTACAGAACCAATGAAATCACAGTTAGAAAAACTGTCAGAATTATTGCACGGATAGTAATTTCTCAAGCCTTGGCACTCAAAATTCGCGGTGAAATAGAGCTATCTCAGAAGCCTTAGTGTGACGTCGCCCATTCTATTTCCCCGTAGAACCAATGCGGTACCAAACATGGCCGCCCACTGAAAAATCTAAGCCCGTGATGTCACGTTTTACCTAGGCACTGACGTCACAACTGAGATAGCTCTATTATCATGGGAGGTATATGAGGGACACAATGATTCCAGTTAGTTTTATGTATTACTGATAATGTTAATAGAGGAACTGAATTTCGGTAGTCTTATCAAGTGCGCCCTTATTTTTTTGTGGGGGGGGGGGGGCTAAATGGTTCTGTTGGTCTGCTGTGTTTGGGGGGGGGGTTCAAGCGGCGGCCATAGTATTTTGTCAAATCTCTTGTACCTCTGCGCCCAATTTTAATGGCTCCGGTTTCGCTGTATATATCTAATGGATGGGCATCAATTCGACTATATAGATAAAACCGTGAAGAAAATGCACTTAAATCTTAGATAACTTTAAATTTATCCGAATTCCAATGTAAATTATTATCGTGGAACACCGTTTATGCGTTGCCAGACGCCCTCTGTGTTTTAAAATAAATTTATCAAAATTTTATTGATTCGAATTTTGACGGATTGTTTTCATGGTAGACTAAGTTCAGACGAACTTGTGACGCTTTAACTGTAGTTTAATTCATTTTTCCAGGAAAATTCTTTGAGATTTTAATAGCTGTAATCGTTCTCTACGCGACAGTTTTAAATATTTGGAATTAAGTTAATTAGAGCTCTAGTAGTAAATAAAGGTTTAATTTTATTTTTTTTTTAGAAGTCTCCTGGAATTGCAAACTTTAAAACATTGTAACTCTAGTTTAATTTAATTTCCTGGAAAATCCTTTGAGGTTATCGTAGCTCTAAATGTTCTTTATCTACCGATACTATATAATCCATAATATCTCAATAGGTTTTCTAGAAAATGCAGCTGATGTTGAATTTTAAAATTTAACGAAATATTTGTAGTAATTTTTCCCACGCCTTTACTCTCATGGCGATTATATTCAAATTAGACGAAGAAAGTTTCAAACTCAAGGACTATTTGTTAAAGCCAAACCTGTTGCGTAAGGAAAGAAGAAGAAAAAAACAGGGGGGCGTGTCAAAGTACTTCCCAAATCATTAATAATCGCCGCCTTCATTGGTTAAGCTTGAAGTTCACTTATTCCAAGTTTAGTTCAAAGCGAAAACCGACGCTTAAAACTTTAATCTGCACCGCTCATTACGTAATATCTTAAAGGGAATGTAACACGCGTTTCATTCTTTTGAAACTCGGCGGAATAAATATAATAATAATAATAATGGATGAATGGACTTTAAATTTAAATAATTATTTTAAGTGTATTGTACTTATACACGTTTCCTTTATGGCAATGCGAATTGAGCGCGGAAACACAATGGTATGGTAGTTTGTTGTTAAATCTTTTAAGGCACGCATCGTTGATAAAGCGGAACCCCACTCCGCACTCTACTAACATCACGTGACCCCAATCACTCTCCTTTCATTGGTCAATATTTCTTATACACATATTTTTATTAGAAGGATATATATTTTTCGGCCAATGTTTGTAGTTGGACAAACTTTACTATATGGTGTATAATAATTATTATCCGAGAAACACTCCCCGCCCCGCCACTGTATTGTTTTTCTTGGCTATTGTTTAATAATTGAACGGCGCATGCCCGAAAACCAACCACGTGCTTCTAAAGTGAAAGTGAAATGCTAAAGGATTGTGAAAAATTTTATTTCGCGATTTTAACCTGAAATTAATGAAAATTACTTAATAGCGCGGCAATCGGTCTCAATTTTGGTTCTGTTTAATTCTACGTTATTTTCTACCCGATATTTTGGGCCGAACTTAATTAACGAGGTATGAGAATTGGCAGCTAATTTACAGTGTGGGTTAGTTATTAGATTTCCCCGCGTTTAAACACATCTTAAGGATGAAGCTGTAATTTTTCAATTTGATTAATTAGTTGTACGCGTACGCGGCCTTAGCTTCGACTACCTTAACCAATCTTTAAGCTATATCAATTACAATTGACGCAAATTGTCCCCATCTTGGGTGAAAATACTTTGTGAGCCCAGTTATTAGAGCGGCGGCGGCCACTCTGGGAAATTGGCGTTTTGGTAGCGCTGCTCTCAGGGTGGGCTTTAGGAATAGAATATCGCCTTAAAATAATTGCTATTAATTTCAGGGCGAGCTGTCCCTTAGTTTAGAGCGCGTTCCAGAAAGATGGAGTCCCTTTAAGGTCGGTTGGTCGGTCGGGTGCGAAGAAATTTCAAACTTTATCGACTCGAAATCTGTAGGATCATTAAGCGCGATCGAAACATGCCACCCCTGATTATTTTCTTTCTTTTCTTTTGGCGCGGAATAAAAGGGCGGGAAGAATGTGGCGGGAAAAGGAGGGAGGGAGGAGGGGGAGGAACGACCTCGCGCGCTCTCGACCACACAGGTTGTTTCACGCGCTCACCGCCAGCGCGCGCGCCCCAGCATCTTCCGAGGGCCTGGATACTTGTCTAGAATTTATTTCTATAACCTAAGCCGCAGTTTATTATATTCGTATATACCAGAATGATTATTGTTCTTCTGTCCGACACCTCGGAATCACGCGCTCGCGCCCAACATCTTCCGAGGGCCTGGATACTTACTAGTCTAGAATTTAATTCTATAATAACCTAAGCCGCAGTTTATTATATTTTTGTTCTAATGTCCGACACCTGGGAATGATCCTATCGATGAGTGAATCTGGCGCGCAATTTTTTTCGGATCAAAAACAACACACGTGTGTTGTTGAGATTGGGGGGAGGGGGGGGACAAAATATCCTCTTGTCTTACTCTAAAATGATTCGAGGGCCTTTTTATGTTGTTCTGACGTCATTTTAGCTCTTAATGAAGATGCCTTCATTTTTAATGTCTGTTCTCGGACAACAGTGGTGTTTTATTAATTTATTGTTTTATTAAATCACGCTTCCCAAGATTGGGACTTTGCATGTAAGGATGATGTTAATGTCTCAATCCCGAATTTTTGTCGGTTTTTAAAAGACAATCGGAAACGTATCGTTAAAATGTAATCATACATTCAAAAATGTTTCGCCCAAAAGTCGTGCGAAATTCCCGAATTTCTGCCCATTTTTTCCCGGCCTTGCATAAAACGTAACGACAAAACGCATTAGGGCTTTTTGGGGAAAGTGTACCATTATAATTTTTTTAAAGGTGCGAACGCGCACCCAGGCCGCGATGCGTAATTCTAAACACGTAATTTTCAAATTCCAAAAATCCGTCATATTTTTCTCTAGTTGGGGGTATCATTGAAATACGTGATACGAGAACCAAGATAAACTGTACGGCTTTACCGCGTTTTTAAGATTGTCGGCGTCAGGTTAAGGTCAAAGTTTAGGTTTAAGGTGTAATAATGGAGGAGGAGAGCTTTTAGTAAATTCCTAGATCTCTTGAATATTATTTTTTTCTTTTACCCCGTCTCACTTATGGGCAATTGTTACTTTACTTATGTCACGACAAAATTTATTCATTCCCTCCTCTCCCCCTCTCTTTTCAAAGAATACATAGCTCTCAGATTATTATTATTATTATTTACAAGAAAAAGTTTCTCAAAGTTCCAAAGTTTCCGTTTTTCTTTTTTACTGGAAAAAGTTATTTTAAAATTATAGTTGTTTTGCGAGCACGCTTTTGTATAAAAGGTGGGAGGCTTTTAAACCACGTGCACGATTTTCAATGATTCCCGCCATTTTTTCGCGCGATTTTCTCAAATAAAAAATGACATTAAGAGCGCGTGCACTTTGGCGCCTTTTTCAACAAAGATATTAAGAGCGCGTGCATTCTTGGCGCCTTTTTCCAACAAAGATATTAAGAGCGCGTGCATTCTTGGCGCCTTTTTTTAACAAAGATATTAAGTGCACGCGCGAATTGACTTTTTCGAAGCTCGTGAAAATTCCCCGCCTTATTTTTTGAAAGATGGAATTTTCACACGTGACTCGCTTTTGGAGTCTTTTATTTTATGTCTAAATGCGAACGGGGCTGTTCGGGAGGGGGGGGGTGTAAGGTAATTCGTGTGGTTCATCCCTTTTTTGGCACAACACGTTTCGGCCATCAGAGATGGATTCTCTCTCTCTCTCATCTTAAGAAGAAGAAGACTAGCTAGGGCTATATAATAATCCGCCCTTTCTCGCTTGATACAGGGCTTTTAGAAAAACCCGCCAAAAGGTGGAGTTAAGATTATAGACCCCATCAAACAACTTAAAATACCCCCTATTCCAACCCCCCCCCCTCCACTCTCCGTTTCTTCTCTCACCTGAAAGATCCACATACAAAATACAAAGAAACAATTTAAACAAAATTAGTGTCACTAAATTCTCAGAGTTCTGAGGCCTAGGATTGTACCTGAGAAGCGTGGAATGCTAGAAAAGTTAGGGAATTTTAAAAGTCAGGAAATTTCATATTATTTCAGTGATTTTTCTTCTATATTAATAGCGAGAATACATACAGCTTATAGGAATTATTGCGTGAGCCACTAGACAGATTTTGTGAAAGGAATTGGACTAATCATTGCGTATGACGAATTTTAGCTCGCCAATTAATAGTCCATCTCCTTACATACCAACCAATGAAATCGTGGTTAGAAAGACGCCATCAGAAATAATTATGAGGAGTGACGGATAATGCTAACAAAATTAAGATTTGATATATTTGGTTGCGCGATGATTCCTAGGAGTTTTATGTATTCCAGGTAGTAGAACTTCATAAAATTAAATTTGGGTTACATTTCAGTATCTCTTTAAGGAAATAAATGATAGTAAACAGGTTTCAATTCATTATTTAAATTCTCGGAGTAAGTTAACGCTATAATTTTCGTGGCCACAAAATGACACCCACAATTTTTGGAGAGAATGTACCCCTATATATATAGTCTGAGCGTAGAATTGTTCCACGGAAATTTATTATCTTTTTTTTTTTTTTTAAATTTCTATACAATTCTAGTTGAAGGAAGTGTCTTCTTCCTTGACTCGCCATATCTGGTTATTTTTTTAGGGGAAGATATTAGAGTCTAGGCAGCCACTTCTCTTACATAATAATGCCCCCTTTATCTCAAACCAAAGAAGATTCAACCGGTCTATGAAATTGAACAGGGGGGTCTCGTTCGCATTCGCCACGCGGCCACTTCCTTCTTATCGATTGACTAGTTAAGATGCGAATGCATAGAATGACATCTGGTGGCCATATTCTAAACTATATTAAAACAAGTGTTTTGTATATTTAAATTAATTTAATGTTGGTCATAAAGCCCCCTGATTTTTCCCCTTTTATCATTTTAGGATTTGTTTTAATTATTTTTCCTTTTTATATTTTAATATTAATTAATTTAATTTAATTTGATAATTAAGTTAATGTAATACTAATTGTAGTTGAGAATTTAGGTAAAGTTTCAAATTAATTTTATTTATTATTTTCATTGAAATGAATTTATTTAATTATTTATTAATTATTTTCATAAAAATTAATTTAGAGAGTGATGATCTGAAAACAGATATTTTAAAAAAATTCTATGAACCACAAATGAACTCTCGTGAACTCTTGGTTATGAATGCTTTGACTCTTTTATCAATCCATTTTTGTAAGAGGTTTACCTGATTAGTCAGTAATGAGTCTAGTTTGTTGGTTGCCTTAAGAAACGACCCTCAACGTCTGCCCCCAACCGACGACCTCTGCAGCCTCTCTCTCTCTCTTGAGTATAGAGAAAGAAAAGTTGAAACATATTTCCCTGAAATATAAACTAGCTTCAACCCAGAAGAAGAAGAAACTCAAAGGTTTTTGACAATGATTAATAAGCCCTCTTGATGAGAACGCTATAACCTCGAGTCTTTAAGTTATAGTTTATTAGTTATATTATATTACAAAGAAACGAAATGTATTTAATTTTCAAGACTCGCTTTAAATTTGAGGCGACAAAAATTATTTTTTAATGGTCTTAAAACCTGTCTAATTTTTTTGAAATTATTGAAAACTTATTATCATATTATTATATTTATAAGTACCAAGTAATCGACACGTTTAATAACATCTTTGCAACTTGCCCTTTAAAGATAACGTTACTATGTTTTCTTAGTTTCCAAATATAGACTTAATTTGAGACTTGACGCGGCTTCTACGAGTGTTTATGAATTCCCCGATGACTCGCGGTTCTGACAATATTAAATCCCACACTAGATGAATAACATTAAGAACGGGGGGCCCAAAGGGTTAAGGACCCCTCCCCTTCGTGACCCCCCCCCTCCTTAACTTGCTTGCTAAGACGCTCGCGCTTATTAATATATATGACTTGCTTGGCCTCCGACCCCGAGAAATGAGAGAAATCTTGAACTGCGGATTTCGGGGAGTTCAGGAGGGTGTTAGGTTGCTAACTGTTTACTCTTAACTTCAAAGGACCCTAATAATAACGTGGAATTAGTGGTAACTTTACTTATTTGCGTTGAAACATCCAAAGGAAGCCTCGCCTGGGGGTCCAAATATTCGCTTTCAAAAGTATGAGGAAAATATAATATTTTGCTTTTCAACTTTCAAGGGGGCGTGGTCCCGAATTTTAATTTAAGTTAATTCAATTCAATCAAGGAAATTTTCTAAATAACAACTCGAGATGTAAACTTTCAAAAATATAGGCGGTTACAATCTTAATTTAAATTAGCTTTATTCCTGATCAGCGCCACCTACCCATAGCGGCGACTTTGAGAACTACTGTAAGCGGTAAGCCAATCAGATGTCGCTAAAATCTGGTGACGTCACTGACTGGCACTCTCGGGTCTTACCAAAAATGACGTCACCAGATTTTAGCGACATCTGATTGGCTTGCCGCTTATAGTAGTTCTCAAAGTCACCGCTATGGGTAGATGGCGCGGATCAGGAATAAGGCTAATTGAAATACTTATTACACTAGCCAAAAATAAACAGTAAACACCATCGGAAAAATTGATATCCAATTTTTAATTCGAAATATTTTAATTATTAATTATTAATTTTCTTATATAAAAATATAGTTAATATTATTTAATGAAATAAAATAAAACGGAGTTTGAGTGTAGAGGTGGACCACACGCGTATACACGGTTGCTTTTCTCGAGTACTTGGTCCGCAATCTGAAGTAGTTCCATGCAGCAGCGGGCATGGCGCCTTTTCCCGGGCTATTTTGGGTTTGAAGACCACTTGAACCTTCAATGCCAAAGAGATGGATGGAGTGAGGGCTTGAAATACTCATCCCTGTTGTAGACCCTCTATACTGGGGCTTTTGACGTTCGCGCGCGCTCACTTTTACCCATCTTGAGAATATAATATTAGTCCGCGCGCGCGAGCTCCATATATGAAATCTCGTGCATTTTCCCGCGCAATTTTTCAAATAGCGCCAGCTTCAAGTATAACCAACCTATACCAATCCGCCAAAATTAAAAGGGGTTGCCATGGTTACGTCTCGCGCTGGCCCGGGAACAAACAGAAAAAAAATAAGAGTCTCGTGGTTTCAAATTCCACGAGGGTTCGAGGCGCGCGCATCTTAAGGAATGCGAATGATGGCGCCAAAACTATAGCTTATACTTACTCATAGTTCAAATATTGGCTCCCACTTAGAGACGTTTAGAGCAAAGGGGGGTGGTAGTTGTTTGGGGAAGACAGGACCCCCCCCTCCCCGACGCCGCTATATAATCTCGGTGCTTGGACCAGCAGCCTGCCATATTTGACTTCTTGACCCCCTCGTTCGGCAAAGTTAGCTTCGAAAACTTCCCACCATTTTTATAAGGTAGAAATTTGAAACTCTTTTGAAACTGTAAAAGTGTATGTATTAGATAAAGATCTAACGAGTCAGGTATCGCCTTACCTGTTACGAAATCAGTTAGACTTTTCCTTTAAAATGCGGCCTTGTGTTTGCCCCACAAAGTGTATGGTACTCGAGCCAAAGATTTACGACGTCCAAATAAAATCAAGTAAACTGCGAACTTGGGGGACTTTTCATGCTCTTATGTTAAGGCAACTAATGGTATGACTCGCTCCAAGTTGCAGGCCTGATTTTTGCGCGACTATTAGCAGCTGGTGCCATTTTGTAGGCCTTTTTAGATAAAGTAGATGATATGGAATGGATAGGGGAATAGCCATGCGTTTTGTTTAGACTATTTTTCGGTTTATGGCAGTCTATGTTTTTCTCGTAAAAATTGTCTTGCACTTAAGTAAGAGTTGTTTCCCTATAATAGCTCAGTTTTGCGCATGTGCATTAAACCTATTCAAATTTTATGATATGAGAATGAACAGTAAACATTTTCTGTTACAAAGTTGGGTCAAAACATCTCTACAGTTTTCCCCTACCATGTCATCAATACTTAGATTTCTTAAGGATTCCAGCTATTCCTAGTGGCTGTATTTATTACAGGATTAACCTATAGCCTATTCCAGTATAGTTACTTACAGAGAAGCCAACGCGTAGGCGACCTCTCCGCTCCTGTATTGTGCGCTTCTCTGCTGAAATTAATATATTGGTCTACAATGGGGTACCCTATATTAAAAGGAATCCCTTTATGTATTTGGGGGCCACTATTTTGGGCCCCGGGCATGCATGCATCCCTCTGGCTTTTATCCCGTGACACTGTAACCCCCGTAAAAACAATCTCTTGTGGAAGACACACTCTGTCTCTCTTGGAAAAATCAAGCTGTCCAACAAGCTCGGGGTTTCATCTTAAAGATAGTGGGGGGGGGGCGACATGTGACATAGTGGAGTTAAGTTCTAAATAGGGCCATTTTTCTTACCCGGGATTCCTTTCTCCTTTGGCGGCTGTGTTGACGGCCCGTGACGAAACACGACTCTCTCTCCACTCCTCTCTCTCTTCTCTAGCTGCAAAAGATGATCCCGTAACTTCCCCCGGGGGAACATCCCCCCTTTCCCCCTAGCGGCATCCACTGAAAAGTCACCGCAAAAAAAAAACCCCGAGGAGTCGGATAGAGGATCCACTATTTCCGTCTGATTTTAGGGGATAAATATAATAATTTTACCGAGTATCCGACCCCTTCCTTTAATCCGGAGATACGGATTCTTGCACCATCTGGAAGACATATGAAGTAGAGGAACGCAGCCCAAAATTGCCCCTGTAACATTCTTAAAAAAAATTATGTATGTAAGATTTTTGTCACGAGATAATAATTTTTTTCTTGGCTATCCTTTCCCGCGTTTTTATAAATGTTGGCGCGAAAAGTCTCGCGGTAATTTTTTTTTTTTTTTTTAATATTGGCGGGATTTTTTTTATAGCACGTGAGGACAGATTGAGACATCCGTTCTCTAATTAATTTTGCACGCGCAATTTCATATTACATGCTTTTTTTTGGGGGGAGGGGGGGTTGTAAGGATAGGAAGGTCTCGTGGTTTTTCGCGCATTTATTTTTGAAGTGAAGCCAGGACACGTGGTTTTTATCATTTTAATTTATTTATTTATTTTAATGGTATTAGGGTGGTAGCTTGTAATTCCGAACACTTTTTTAAAATCGATTGAAACATGACACACGTATAATGTTATGAGAAATATTTGATATTGTACCAAATAGCTTGAACATTTGCGCTACTTTTGAGCCTATTTTGAGCCAAAATTACCGGTAACTTGTGGAGAAATATCTATTTCCCCATTTCTAGTAGTGGCGTCCAATTCCGAACTGATGTCTTGTAATTCCGACGTAGGGGGTTTCAATTCCGACCCCCCGCTTCCAATTTCTGACCCCCCGCTTCTAATTGCCGACCCCCCGCTTCTAATTTCCGAACCCCCGCTTCTAATTTCCGACCCCCCGCTTCTAATTTCCGAACCCCCGCTTCTAATTACCGAACCTGCTTACAGGGTTGGCAAAAATCCGGATAATTTGAATAAAATCCAGACCAGTGGTTTTTATTGGATTAAACCGGATTTTTTAAAAACACGAGTTATTTTAGGGTTTTTTGAAGGCAAAGTACTTCTGTGTAGCTCTTATTTTAGTTTTGGGGCACTTCCCGACCCCTAGCCCCGATTCCAATGTAAAATAGTCTGCTAGTTTAACTGATAAAATGTTTCATGAAATCAATTTATTTCCTGAGTGCACGAACCTAACACTAGCGCGGCTCCAGTGGATCCCTTACAAGGGGACTTTCCTTCTAAACTCCGGGTTTGGCTTGGCAAAGGCTAGTGGGCGGGATTTATACATGCACGTACAAATTCCGCCCACAAATGCCTCTAGCTTTCCCAAGCCAAAACTGGAGTTCGTAAGGAAAGTCAAGTTGTCCACTGGAACCAACGCTATGCTTTAAGTTCGAGTAATACTGGAAAAATATTGTAAGCTGTAACTGGACAGTAACCGGTAACATAACTATTAGTTTTATCATTTATAATAAATAATCTTTAGTTGTCGCGTCATATATTTTTCCCTTGTTTCTGGTTGTATTTTAATTATTTTTATGGCACAAAATAGATTTTTCCCCATTCATAATTAAGCCGGATATTTTACGTGGTTTTTTAACACCACCACCTGTAATGTGGTATAACTATGGTGAAATAAACTTCAGCGCCTATCTCATTTGTATGCTAAATTGGGATTATCTAAAACTGAAATATTTTTTTCATTAGGTGAATCGGGATAAAATTCCCTAACCAAGGCTTAAGTTTTGGGACGTTAATTCTATAATAAATTTCGCTTTCAAGTTTTAAATCTCTCGTAGGTTAATAGGATAAAAAAGATTATTAATAAATGCAACAGCGATTTACATTACCTTGATCGTCATATTCCATATTCAAGTAGGTATAAACCTTTAGCGACCCGTTTATGCAAAAGTTTGAAACGCGCGAACGCAAATTTTCAAACTTGGCGCGAGATTGAACCGTTATTTTTTTTTATCGCGGAATAGTGTACGAGTACGAGTGACGGCGCCGCGGCGGGGAGGGAAGGAAACAGGGACTTTACGCTAGCCGGGTTAAACTAAAGTTGTCTGCTTGAAAAGCCCGGGAAAACGTATCGCCGTATTATCGAGGATAACTAATCTGTTAAACCATGTCGTTTAATAGCGTTAAATTTAATTTTACTGTCGATAATTTATGATTAATGGAGTGTTGTTTCGAGTGGTCGGAATTAGCTGCTCGCAAAGGTTTTTATAAATATTCTTTTATTAATTTAATTTTGAGCCAAAATTTCGTTACGAATGCTTATTTTGTGGGGGAAAACTTGACGTTTTGGCTGAAATTGAGTTTATTTGCCTCTGATTTATCTGAAGAAAATGAAACCTTATTTTCGGAGGCATCAGGGTCGGCATTCCCTTTAATTGACATTAAATTAAATTCGCAAATTAGGTACATTTTTATTTCGTGTCACATCGTTCCCTGACTTTTAGATATGGATTTGAAATGATGTTTTTCGGATAGACAATGAATCAAGGCATAATTTAAGCCTATTTTTCACGGTCTAAAGCCTCGCAAGTAAAAGAAAAATCAATTTAAAAAAACTGTTCGGAATTAGAAGCGTTCGGAATTACAAGCCACCACCCTAATGCTATTTTATGTGAGTTATAATATTAGAATGGTGGTGTTTAATGTTATTTTACGAGTTTGGTAGTGTATTCATTTATTTTATGCGAGATTTTTAATATTATTTTCAAGCTTATATAATTCATCGCGTAGTAGTTCCTCGGTTGGAGCTCAGATGTCGCACCAGTCTCTATTGATCAAATTTCTTACTAGGACCAGCCAGACCCAAAAAATTTTTTATCCCCAATTTATATCTTATTACTTTTAAGGTTTTTGTGTCTTAATTTAATTATTGTATATTTTTTTCTTTTATAGGTAAGTAAAAACATTTACCTTAATTTTTTGGTATCAACAAAATGGAGTTATCTACGTTAATTTGCAAAACGCAGTAAGTTAACTTAAAATTCAAATTCGAAATGAATTCCGTTTCCATGGAAACCATTCTTTGATCACCAATTACAATTACGATCTCGCGCAAAATAAATTCCCGCCGAAAATTAGTCGCCACGCGCGAGATCACGTGTTTATTAAAAGTAATAAGTAAAAATGACGGGAGATGGACTGGACCTCTGACCCCTAAGTCCATGCTGGCACGTGCTTTTCTTTGGTGGGGGCGGAATAAAAAAAATTGCGAAACAATTTTCTATAGACCATAACGACGACAAAGTTCTCCACTTTTTATTTATGTTTTTTTCTTTACTTCTTTTATTCTGTAAAAGAGAAGTACTTTGGGATGGGATGAGGGAAGACCAAGAGCGTAACAACATAGGGATGGTGAACTAGAGAGAGATAGGAAAAAAGCGTATACCAGAGAAAGTGTCGTCTTTTTTGGTCCCCTTGAGGTTCTGCCTCTCCCAAAAGGTTCCGGATTGTGAGTCCCATCGACCCCCAACTATACTCTCCTCACATCCCACTCTTCTTTCTGTTAAGTGACCCGTGACCCCCCTCCAAAAAAAAAATATAAGTAAAGTCCTCGCAGACAGAGAGTCCATTCTCAGATTCTCATTATTGACTACGACTGAGGTTAAGTACTTAAATATAGCTTAGTCACTCGATGGAATCTTACCAACCAACTCGCTTTTTAGACCCAAGTCCCACTCACTACTCACTCCTTCCTTCAAGAGTATACCCAATTTTTTGGGGTGAAAACAGAACAATGAGTCCCTTTTAAAACCTGCCCAATTTTGAGTATATAACCTTTTTTATTATAATTTGAAATCTCAAGAAATATTTACATTTAAATAAGCCAGGCCTATATAGGGTTCGTATTTTCTTAAATTAAATTACTTAAAGGTTAATTCATTTTAATTTAAATTAATTTTTAGAAACTTTTAAAGTCAAAGAAAGAAAGAAATTTAAAGTTTCAGTTTTAGGAAATATATCGCGTGTTTATTTTTAGTTAAAATTATGGGTCAAAGGAATTTAGTAATTCGTTAAAATGTTCGAACCAGGGTTACTTGTCCATGTTCCCTTATTAATTTCCCTATATCAATTAGGGTTGACTTTAGGGACAAGTGACGCGAGTTATTTTCTATCCGCGCTCGAGCGCGTTGGAATGACATCAAAATTCGCCCCACGCGCTCACGAGCCACGAATGTTTTAAATCCTTTAAGGACAAACGGAGTTGACTTTAAAATACACGCGCGTGTAATTAGACATTGTAGAGTCGGGGTAACGGACAAGTTCGGTTGTCTTTGGGATTATTTTGGGACTTTTTGCTGTACAATGGAATCCTTATTCTATCCTAGTCAGGTTAAGCCGGCCGCCTTCTAGGAAGCCAGTTGAAAATTAGTCACTTATTTAAAAAGATAGCTTGAATCATGGCATGGCTGTAAGAAAAAGGATATTCTACAAGCTTAAGCTTTCCTTGGTTATTTAGCGTGGACCACTCACACTTGGGGCGCCCCTGAAATGTTCCCTGGAGAAACCAACCGCCTTGGGTTTTGGGTACCTCTAAAGAGACAGGGTTGCCACAGTACCTGGAAATCCTGGAAAAGTCAGGGAATTTAAAAACGGGACGAAAAGGTCAGGGAAAAGTCAGGGAATTTTCAAAATTTCACCACAAAGTCAGGGAATTTCATTTTATTGGTAAAATTTCTGGGGATGAAAGTTTCTCCTTATCCTCTCTTAACACAGAGTGAACTGAAAATTCCGTGGCAACCCTGAGAGACTACCATGTACTCATTTAAAGAGTGTTATATTAACAGGGTGTTTTAATTATTACGAAACAATGATTTATAATTCATCCCTAAAACGCTCCAATCATAACGGTGACCAATGAACGCGGCTCTATTTCTCAAACACCCTGTACACGTCGCTGACTATTAGATAAGACTTCTCTCTTCGATATTTTCGGGCGCCTTTTCATCAAAGATTGGGTACCCAGTTACCTTCTAAGAATGAGCTATTTTGTATAGAATTTTCATTGGGAATTTGAGTCATTCCGACAGTGTAATGATGTATACTTGATGCGTGTACTAGCGCCTTAATGTTGCACCTAATCAAGGAAGGGGCTACACGCCTAGGTGTGATGACCTCAATTTCCCGCGCTAATGTTTTTCACCCGACAGAACCAGCGGGGGGTGAAAGGGGGGGGGACATCTAAATAACATTCGGACTTCAGTAAATATGCCAGGACACTAATGACGCTTCCCCGAATGAATGAATGTTTTTTGCCCTCTCTCTCACTCTTTTTTAGCTAATTTAATTACCGCGGGTTACCCAGAATGCAGTTGTGTATTTCATCTTGAAATTGTAACGAGTTCAAAGGTTTCGTATTGATTATTTCAATTGCGCCAGAGTTGTACGTTGTAACGTGTCTCCCCCGCTTTCGACTGTGTTACTAATTCCAGGTCGGAATTTTTGTTCATGTTTTTGTTGTTGCTGTACGGGCACGTATTTGACCACGGAAATCATCGAGTTGTTCAGTTTGGCCCCTTTCATAGATAAGAAAGATAAAAAGCCTAAAACTTGGGTGTTTATTTGATTTGGTCATTCTTTTTGCGCGTATATGTGTGTGTTTGGGTTACTACGTCCATTTCTGACCAATACCACAAACCTAACCTATACTACACTTCTTACAATATTTTCTATACCTATATGGAGCATGCAGAATGGTCTGGGAATTTTGGACTCTGCATCTTCAATTGACCATATCTTTTGATCTATAGTAGATAGAAAATATTTGCGAGTATCATTATGCACAGCGTATTTCATAGAGGAATAGCCCCAAGTATTATGAAATTCGATTTTAAGTTCAGAAAGTTATTAGCAATTTAAGAATTAACAATAAAAATTTTTAACTTTTATTGCGAAAAAAAAAAATCTTTGGATCTTTAACCGCTCATAACTTTAGTTGTAATTAAGATGATTTAAATTTGAAGGTACCATGAGAAAGATCGCATTTCATAGAGTAATAGCCCCAAGTATTATGAAATTCGATTTTAAGTTCAGAAAGTTATTAACAATTTAAGAAATAACAGTAAAAATGTTTTAACTTTTATTGGAAAAAAATACTTAACCGCTCATAACTTTAGTTGTAATTAAGATAGTTTAAATTTGAAGGTACCACGAGAAAGAACGTATTCCATATTTTCGTTAAGCTGGATTGGTAACTAACGTCAATATAATAAATTTAAATGATTGTCTGAATAATTTTTGACCATGCATGCACTCGCCAATATTTGTGGGCATACGATATCCAAAGCGTCCGCCGAAGTGTATAGTCCCTGCTTCGATTCCTTTGTTGACTTTGTTTTTGAAGTCCCCTTATGAAGCTGCGAGCCACCAACGCTCCCCCACCCCACCTTTCTCCTTTTCCCGACTTTAGCTCCGCGTCACGAGTATAGATGGAAACCCTCCTTAGAAACGGTAGAATCTTGCAAAGGATAACTGGGGAAACTTGGTCCTTCTAAGATAGCGTTCGGGAAGAAGCGAGAAGAGGAAAACTGTTTATCCTTTCTGAGCAGACGTCGGGCTCGGGGTCTTGTTGGGATTGTTAGAGGCTGGATTGGGAAACTTCAAGCTGTAGATGCGTGGAATAGTCAAAAAGTAAGAACCCCCGGCCACCATCTAACTTGGCTTATCCCTTATTTTCGGATTTCAAAGCGATATAAAAAAATATATATATTTATATTCTCAGACGTTAGGTTTCTTGAGAATATTTGTATCAATTTCTTTATGACGACAAATGGGATTCCATTCGTAAAATATTCATGAGATGCTCGCACGCTCTTTCGCCCCCTTGTGGCCGACAACAACAACAAAATATATAGAGACTTTGGAAAAGTTGAGCCGCTTTTATTGGGTTGACCTAAAACTGGTAGACCATACGTGAACTTATTTTAAGATTTCTCGTGATCTTTCTTTTTATTTTAAATCACGTGATTTGATATTTAAATCTCGTGATTTGATATTTAAATCTCGTGATTTTTCTTTTATTTTTAATCACGTGATTTGATATTTAAATCTCGTGATTTTTCTTTTATTTTAAATCACGTGATTTGATATTTAAATCTCGTGATTTTTCTTTTATTTTAAATCGCGTGATTTGATGTTTAAATCGCGTGATTTGATGTTTAAATCGCGTGATTTGATGTTTAAATCTCGTGATTTGATGTTTAAATCTTGTGATTTTTCTTCATTGTTTTAAATCGCGTGATTTGATGTTTAAATCTCGTGATTTTTATTTTATTTTAAATCGCGTGATTTGATGTTTAAATCTCGTGATTTTTCTTCATTGTTTTAAATCGCGTGATTTGATGTTTAAATCTCGTGATTTTTATTTTTATTTTAAATCACGTGAGTTGATGTTTAAATCTCGCGCTGCAAAATCACGCGCGCCGCTTTTCTAAAATTTATGCGCGTGAAATTTTTAAAAATTAAATAAATGAATAATCAGCGAGTTAAAACTATTTCGAATTATTTCGTCTTTCAAAAAAGAAAAGTTAATCGAGTTAATTATTCAGATTTAGTTTTAAATTCCCCCTTTTGTTTAAAATTAAACCGCCGCGACCAAAATTAATATAAATTTTGTTTCGAGTTAAGAAACTCGGATGTTATTCCCACGCTCGACTTCCTTCAAGGGGGGGGGGGGGAGAAATTCTACTTCCGTTTTATTTTGATTTTCTGGACTTTTATTTCCGGTGAAAGCCGACATTCGGGCGCGTACCTCATTTGCCTATTCAATATCACGTAACTCGAGATATCGCCCGTAACTCGAGATATCGCCACCAAACTTAAATGGTTTTTGAAATGACAAATACTTGGTCCGTCTCCTTTCCCTAGGGTTTATTTTAAATTAAATGTCAAATTCAATTTTTAACTTTATTTGTCAAAAATATAAAAATTTTGAATAAATTGAGAAACACCCTGGACTGGATGAAGAACTTTATCAGGTTTAAATTTAATATTTTAGAAAATATTTTAAAGTCAATATTAATCGACTCCCATTTTAAGAAATTTGATAATTATAATTTTTTTTTGTGTGTAGTTTATCTTTTAGGATTTTCTAATTAGTTTTAATGCCTTAAAATATAAAGAGGTTCAGCGCTAGAAGGGGTGGATAAAATATTTTTTTTTTAGCCCTAAGATTAAAAACGGACGGGCCATCTTGCCCAGGGACTGAGAGAGAGCGCCCCCTGAAATAAAGGATTTGAAGCCATTTCCCGCCTTGATTTAGCGCCGACATTAAACCTTTAGTATCCACAACCCCTTGCCCCCTCCCCCGTCCGCCATTTTTACCCCCTATCTTATATCTTTAATGCCCCCTTTAAAGTGGCAGTGAAAGTGTTAAAGTTCCTATGAACTTTCGAAACTAAGACGGAATATTTATTTTTATTTTTAATGCGAGTGTCACACGGGGGTTAGTGTCCCTTTAATGCCTGGATATTTTTCTTTATTTTATTTCTTTTTCGAAGCGAAACACTCAATTTCCTTAGAACATTTTGGCTTTTGCTTTTCCGTAATCAAGGTTCGGACACTTTATCATAAAGTGGATGGAACTTCTTTTTCATCATTTTGATAACAACTTTCCGCGGTTCCTCTCTCTTACAGAGTATAAAAGAGTTGTCGGTACTTATTTTTGGACCTCCATTTATGTTACTTTTCCATCCATTAATTTCTCGACTAATGTCTCCCAAAATTTAAAACTGAGAAATTAGAATATGGCTTCAAAACATTAGCGCGTTATTTTTTTTCTTTTTAGTAAAAGCGGGAAATTTTCACGCGAATTAGCACGTGTTTTAATTTTAATTTGTTTTTAAAGAGAGATCTCGCGCCAGACAAATAGCGCGTGAAATAAATAAAAATTATAGCGCGAGCTCAAACTTTATTTAAAATATAGGTTAACGGCGCGTGCTAATATATATAAAACACGTGCGTGAATTAGCACGTGTTTTAATTTTAAATTTAATTTTTTTAAAAAGAGATCTCGCGCCAGACAAATAGCGCGTGAAATAAATTATATAAAAATATAGGTTAACGGCGCGTGCTAATATTACAACACGTGCAAGTACTAAATTAAAAAAAAATTGAAGTTTTATTTTTATGAAATAAATTCAAAATCTCGTGCGAATACCTTACCTAGCCTTTACTAATATTAATAATAACATAAACATACTTTTTTTTCTTCTCTCTTTTAAATTAGCATGTGAAAAGTTCACCCGGGGGGGGGGTTGTGTTCAAATTACACAATACAATATCTTCCCCCATTAAAAACTCCATCGGTTGAGAGAGCCGGATAATCTGACCCCCCTAGCTCTTTTCCGAGGGTTGATATTAGCATAACTCATTCCTTTTTTTTGGCTCTCAAGGATTTCTTCGAACACAATGAAGACAGGCGGCCGGGGGAGAGGGGGGGTTCTGGAGATGGGGCTAATAATGCATTAGAGCGATATCCCCCCCCCCTTTTTTAAATCAAAATCAAGAGGGTTAAGGTGATGGAATATATATATATAAAAAAAACGAAAGGTGAATTAGAAAAAAAATAATGTAGGTAGGCAAGCAATCTGCTAGGCCCAGTTTTCACACTCTCTCTCACTCTCACACACAGACCAAGAGATGGTCGCTCCTCGGTATAATTCAGGACACCCCCAAATTTCGCTAACCATTTTTTAAACGTGCATGGTTCCAAGGCGCCAAAATCTCCTCCTACTCTTACAGAGGCCATAGGAAAAGAAAAAAAAATTAAGGGCATTTCATTGCTATTATGTATTAAGTCCATATTAATTAATTTTATTTCATTACTCTAAATTACACCCATATCTGATTTATTTTATCTTCTAATTTAAGCTGTTAATTTAAGTTTTTTCTTGTCAGGTGTAGAGTTGTTTTCCATGTATATAGTGTCAGTTATGTGCAAGGGCAATTCAACCACTATCCCATAGAAACGTACAGTTTTCCCCCATAGAGTATTGCCCGGAATTTGAAATAAAATTTTATTACTGGTCAAGAAATTATTGTATTGAATCTCGTAGGAAAAACAGTGCAGTTCAAGAATAATTTTTGAATATTATTTTTTTAAATATTGACTTAGTACAATTGAGAAGTCAGATATTCTTTTTTTTTTAATCTCAGGTTGTGGGTGTTGGGCGGAGTTTTCTATGTGGAAATTAGCAGTGGGGGGGGGGCAAAACCCCCTTGATAGATGAGGGGGTAAAAAATCCTCTTCTAATAAATAAGCTAATGAGGCGGGGTTGCCTATAACGTCCCTTCTGTAATCCCCGGCGCTCGCCAAAGCAAAAATTTCCATCCAAAGGAATTGAGAAGAAAAAAATGAATAGAACTTCACCTGAGGAACTTAAAAAAAAAAAAAAAACTTTCGGTAAAAAAAAAATAAATTTATTCTCGATTCCTTCCCCCCCCCCCCCCACTCTCTCCTCATTTTTGGCTCTCCACCCTCAGCCAACGTGTTAAAAACTCGCGTTTTTACAACAGGTAATTTTTAATGGCCGACCCCGTCAGAGGACCCGAAAACTTGTTTTTACTGCATTCGGGGGATTTGACATAAAGTTAAGCTCGTGTGCATATCGTGTATTTTAAATGTAATTTGCACGTGAAGTTTCGACTCTACTTTTTGAATTCGCGAGCGACCCCCCCCCCTCAGTTTATCTCGAGTTTGAATTCACGTGCCCCCCCGTTTATCTCGAGTTTGAATTCACGCGCGCCTCAGTTTATCTCGAGTTTGAATTCACGCGCGCCTCAGTTTATCTCGAGTTTGAATTCACGCGCGCCTCAGTTTATCTCGAGTTTGAATTCACGCGCGCCTCAGTTTTTCTCGAGTTTGAATTCACGCGCGCCTCAGTTTATCTCGAGTTTGAATTCACGCGCGCCTCAGTTTATCTCGAGTTTGAATTCACGCGCGCCTCAGTTTATCTCGAGTTTGAATTCACGCGCGCCTCAGTTTATCTCGAGTTTGAATTCACGAGCGCATCAGTTTATCTCGAGTTTGAATTCACGAGCGCCTCAGTTTATCTCGAGTTTGAATTCACGCGCGCCATTTCGTCTTCTATAATATTATATATTGAATAAATATAGCAATCTATGAAAGTGTAACAATTTTAAAATTGTAAGAAACTAAAAGTTGTTGAAAGATAATGCAGAGCGGTAGTATGTGGGCGAAGGAAGGGGGAGGGAAAGGGGGGCGCGATGTTGATGGAGTTATTATTTTTGCTCATCAGCCATTGTTTAGCTCGCCCGCCGTGTTAATGATATCACAATCCACCTCGAGAAATACAAAGAAGCATTAGCCAGCTTGTGCTAATCCCTTAAAAACCCCCGGAACTAATGGCAGCCCCTTGTATTAAACCCTGGCGATTTAGCTAACTGGAAGGCAACAAGATGCCGTGTCTATATAAATCCGAAGCAGCCGGAATATAGCCCGCTTTTCTTAAAGAATACTAGATAAAATTATTAATAGTTTAATTGCAAATTGAGGATGGAAGCTGTAGCCGTGGTTTCCGAAAGTGGGCGTGTCTGAAAGTGAAGTGAATATTTCGTAACAGGTAAAATTAATGAAGGTGTATTGTATTGTATATATTTTTCGAGAGGTGTACATTTTAATTGATCCCTCGGGCTTCAACGTTGCTACGCGTCTTTCTCTCTCTCTCTCTCTCTAGAGAGAGAACTAAAGTTTTGTTATTTTTAATTGTCTTTCACGCGCGATTAATTAGGCCTTGTTTTTAATGAGTCTGATGTGGGAAAACAGATGTTATTGTTTTATGTTTGAAAATAATAATGAAGAATATTACAGTCTTAACAATTCACCAAGGAAATACTAGACTTCTTTTAAGCTCTAATTATGTACTTTCATAATAGCGTTAGATAACCTTCGCTCTAATGGGGATGGATATATATGTCCGAATATACTACGTCCATGGTTGGTCAAAACTTGGCCCTAGTTTGGCTAGTCCTTGACCAAAAGCAATGAGACAACCTGTACCGTAATAATACATATCGTTCAACCAGGCCATAAGTAAATGAAGAGACTCAGTACTCATAAGTGCGCCAAACCAATTATTTATAACAGTTAATGGTAATATGATTGCGTAGCCATTTTGCCTTAACCTTATCTAGGCGGGTATTGTGGGAGGAGCTAGGCTATCATTATGTATGACCTTTGCACCTTTGGAACTCGTGTTTCTCTTAAGCAAGTAGTCCACTTAGCCTTGCGAAACCGTATCGTTACCGTTTTAAGTTCGTAAATCATCCGAAAGAGGGCGCCCATTACCTAAGTCCGAAAGCATCGTTTAAGAAACGTTATCAGATGGCGTTCTGTTCGTATTTGGATACGGTTTCACAAGGCTTAGTGGACTACTTGCTTTAACCAATGCGCAGTTAGTTAAACACACGTCAGAATTATGAAGCGTAGAATTAACATTCTTTATAGTTTGAAAGCACAATTATTCATGTATTTCTGTTAAGATCTGTATAGTATACTCTTACTTACGAGTAGACGTGTTACTTATGATTGAGGGAACGTCAGAAGAGAGGAGTATAATACAGTTTAGAAGCGAAAGTTGTACTGGGAGCTGGTCGTATATACGTAGTATAGATTGTTAAAAGAGTTTGAGTGTTTTCCTTTATCATTGGTTAGGGAGGATGTTCCCCCTGAGTCAAGCTGTATTTGCCCCCCACCCGACCCCCCAAGCCCCCCGAACCCCCTTGAGAGAGAGAGAGAAGTCTCATCCGATCCGTCACAGTTTCTCGCCTCTGAAAACCATCTTTTATAGAAGCCAAGATGACTCTTAACATTATTGCGCGTCTCCCCCCAATGTTAGCTGACCATATCCAAAGGGTTTTAGACGCCTTGACCCCGGCTTTATTTAACGGTGTCAGGTTCCGGGGGGGGTGATTTCAGAGTTGAAGGGTTATATATTTTGGTCTTTGCGTGTGTGTTAGTTGCGCCCCTGTCTCGAGTACTTTGGAGTTTTCCTTCTGGCCTGCCTTGACTTCAAACATCGCGTGATGTTTATGATGTTTTATACCAAACTTGCTCTAATATTACGCCGCGCTAACTCTGGAGTACTCAGTGCTCGCTGACTTCTTTAAAGAACTCGGTTTGTTAGGGTAATGACAATCCTTAGTGGTGACTTGTAGAGTTAGGCTATGTTACTGATGACTGGGTATTGATAAGGTAAACCAAATCAAACTACGCTTTGAATTATATTTAATTTGTTGTTAGTAAATGTGGGAAATTATTTACTTTAGAATAATTTGCGGGTAATATTTATTTAAATTTTACTAATTAAGTTACGCGAGAATTTTAATTTTTATTTAGTTATTTAAATTAGTTTTAAAATTATTTAGTAAATAAATTTTTTTTTTAAATTTTTTCTATGGTGCCTTGTGGGTGGCTTTATTTACTCTATATTAATTTGCAGGAAATATTTATTCCAATTATACTAATTAAGTTACGCGAGAATTTTAATTTTTATTTAATTATTTAAATTAGTTTTAAATTTATTTAGTAAATTAATTTTTTTAATATTTTTTCTATGGCGCCTGGTGGGTGGCTTTATTTACTCTATAATAATTTGCGGGTAATATTTATTTAAATTATACTAATTAAGATACGCGAAAATTTTAAATTTTTATTTAATTATTTAAATTAGTTTTAAAATTATTTAGTAAACAATTTTTTTTAATATTTTTTCTATGGCGCCTGGTGGGTGGTTTTCCCGTAATACTCCGGTGTATTGACGGGTGAAACAGTTCTACAGGGGCCATAGGATTAACATGGTACTTTTTCCCCCTGGAAGTTGGCTATTTTTAAAATACAGGATAGACATTCTGTAGGAGCGATGTAGAAAAATACATGTATTATAAAACAGTTATATATACATACTTTAACACTGTTAAGAATACATATAAAGTAACTCCTGTCATTATTCTTAAATTTGGTTAAGAAAGAAAAGTCTCAAGTTTTGTATAAAATGAAGTGAAAAGAGTGTCTTTCAACCTTCGGGGAAATTCGAGTGATTTTTCAACAATTCGTGCAGACAGCATTTTCTCGGAAAACAAAACCCTTATTTCTTTTTAAATTATTTTTAGCGCTAGAGTATTTCTTTACTCGAGGGGGTAGACACCACTGAGATCGTGAAATATTTTAAATAATCAATATGTATCATTGATATTTTGTTAGCTTGATAGTGGCGTTCCCCTCGGTTTATGTATTTTGTTTTATTTTAAACCTTGTTTGGTTTTTTCATTGAATTTTTGTGTCGTTAAGGGATACGCTAGAATTTATTGCAATGGACTGGAAAATCAAGAAAAATACCAAATTTCACCAGATTTGGCGCCAATTCTGCAAAATGTTTTAGGCTTTATTTTCTACGGGGTCAGTTGTCAAAGGGGTCAAGAAACGGCCGTGGAGTAAATATTTCTATTCGTGCCCTGGATTTGAAACCATAATTTAATTTAATTTAATTTGAATTATTTTTTTGAAAGGTTTCTCTCGTGGTTCGAGTTTTTTTTTTTAATTTAAGCTAATTATTTTTTCACCCAAAATTTAATATCAAAGCGTCTGTCAAAAACCGCTAATTAGTAAAATGAAATAATATAGGCAGTCGCGATCTTCGAATGTTACTAATTTCCCATATTTTTAATTTTAAATTAAACGCATTCCAAGATTGAAATTGCGACTATATTTATATAAAATTGTCGGAAACCTTGCAAGGAAAAAATAATTTTTTCTCGCGGTCTTCCCTTTACCTATACTTGATTAGAAGGCGACTTGAGAAACGCTACTTTCTTTCCTACGACACATAACGTTACGTATCCATACGCGTCACCTTTTCCACGCGCTCCGATTGAATAAAATCGGGTTCGAAATTGAAAAGTATCTTTTGATACGTCAAGCCCGTCGCAGTATATTGAAACCCTTCAGTACTATCAATAGGAGATGTTAGAGAAAATATTCATAGTAATATGGTTGGCGACTGGCTTTAAGGTAATTTCATAGCACGCGCTGTTTCTCGAGTTTTATATATATCTATATATAGTCGCGCGCGATTTCAAAAGGGCGCCTTTTTAAGATCGCGCGCGCCAGATTGGTTGCTAAGCAACAACGTCTCTAACAACTGGGGTGGATTTCTTTAGAATTGAAACTTTTCCTAAGCCTCGGTCACTCAACAACAAATCAACAGAAGTAAATAGTAAAAGTATCTTTATATAACATCCCTTTTCAATTCTTTTGGTATGGAGTTTGAGCTAGGGGGGGGGGGCAAACATAAATTTCGTTTTTCCAGCCACCCCACGAGTTAATTTTTTTTTATATTTTTTTTGTATTTTGATGGTATGGCCAGGTAGGTCCTCTCTCTCTCTCTATTGAAGCCGGTCTTCGAAGCCCGGGGCGATATACTATAACGGCGTAGAGAGGGGATTCGAGGTGTCTAGTTAAGTGTGAATCGGCACAAGAAAAAGCTACTATAGGCGCACACCCCAAATACAAGGATTAATATAATTAATAACGCGAGAATGCCAAATATCAAAACCCTATCTATATTTTTATGTTTTGTTTTTGGGCTTTAAAAACACTTTGGTAAATTAGTACTTGAAAACAACCCTTGGTCAGGATTAGAAAAGCAATCTTAAACCCTTGGTCAGTCATTGAAAACATCTGCCCTCATAGGATGATGACCAAATTACTTTTAAAATCGCTGGACAAAAGAATAACGCGTTGACCAATCACCGGACAATCGGTGGGAGGGGGAATGATAGACATTATTTGAAGTAAAAGTAAAATTATTTCAGGAAAATTGCCTTAAGGTTAAAGGTTAAATAGGTTAGGGGTGTAGGGGTGTAGGGGATACTATTAGGGGTTTAAATTTTGAACATCTAAGAGAGAGTCATATTCGAGTTACAATGAATTTAAATGGGACGTAATTACTAAGATTTAGGCAGCTCCTATTATTATAGCGGTATAGCTTAGGGGGCCCGGGCCTTTCTGCCAGGATAAATGCCCTTTTATAATGAAATCAAGCTTTGAGCAATTATACCTAGCTTCGCTACTACCTATTACCCTCTAGAGCGATATAATTTGCCCCATCTACTTTGCATATTAAATGAGGGCAAACTCCAACCCCCCACCACTCCCCTATTCCTTCATCCAGTGCCCGTATCTTTGGGCCCCCATCTCTCTCTCTGTAACCTCGATTCCTTTTCCCCTTTCCCGCCATAAATACATTAAGGCATTTTATAACCGAAAGTTAAATAATAATTTTTAATAAATAATTAATGCTACGAAATTTAATGCCAAATTATCAGAACGCAAAAATAATTAATTTATTTATTTATTTATTTACGGTGTATTTAAATTCTACCTTAGGTTCGTATAAATATTACATAATCAAAAATAAAATAATTAAAATTTTAATTATTAATAAATACATTATAATATTTATGCCAAATTATCAGAACCCAAAAATATTCATTAATTTATTTATTTATTCATTTATTTACGGTGTATTTAAATTCTACCTTAGGTTCTTAGAAATATTGCATAATTAAAAATAAAATAATTTAAATTTTAATTATTAATAAATACACTATAATATTTATGCCAAATTAAATATTTGAACATCAAAAAATATGAAACATTAATTCATTCGCGGTTATATTGAAAATCATGAATTCTTGGTGAGGTCCGGAGAAATATTACATACATTGGAACACGTAAGGGGAGGGGGGAGGAAAATATATTAAGCCCGTCGCCCCCCCTTCTATAATACTTTAGCATAAATCTCCCCCCATGAACCCCCCTCATCCTCTCCCCCGGGGGGATGGGGGGGGGTAGAAGTTGGATGGCAATTTTCACTCCACCCTGATAAGGTTTTTGCGTAGCTCAGCGCGAATAGTGGAGTCCCCTAGCGATGAAAGAGCGAACTAATATTCGAGTTTCTCTTGGAGAGATTTGCCGGAGTCTTGTGTAGGACCCCCGAACTATCAAGTTCTCAAACGCGGCCTGGCTTCAATGCCGATTTGGCCAGCCAAAAACCAACCCGGAGATTCGACACTCAATATCAGTCTCTCGAAAACTTGCAAAAAGAGAAAAGTTTTAGTGCTGTTGTTTTGATTTTTTTTTGAGAAACAAAAAAAAACCAAAATTTGATCCAGCGTGCTTTAAATTAATTTAATCGTTATTTTTATGATTTATTTTTAATCAAACTTCTACGTCTTCATTATTTTCGCGTCGTTTATTGTTTTGAAATTATGGATTTAGTTTAATGTTAATTTTTAATTAATTATTTAATTAATTTTGGGAAAGAAGATTTCTTATTTTGGTGCGCGTATTTTATCGAAAACTGGTGTGGAGTATTCGCGTGAAGTTTTGTTCTTCGTTGTTCGTTGTTCTTGTTAACATTGGAAATTCGACGTCGTCAAACAAGCGAAGGAAGGGAGCCCCGAATATGATTTGGGCTCGTTTTTTGAGGGTTTTTTGCCTGTGCGCCCTCATTGTGGGGGTTCTCGAAGCCGTACCTACCCCCATCACGTGTACCAAGTTAGCCGACGTTCATTGGAACGCCACCAATCCAATGTGAGTCTCTTTAAAACAAGTTTAAATAATATTAATATAATGGAATTAACTCAAAAAGGTCTAAAAATTATTTTTAGTTCTACCTAAATAATTTATTTTCTGAAATTTTTTCAAGTTTTAACTAAACATTTAATTTCTAAAATTATTTCAAGATATAACTAAATTTATTTTCTAAATATTATTTCAAGTTCTAACTAAATTTATTTCCTAAATATTATTATTTAAGTTCTAACTAAATAAATTATTTCATAAATATTGTTATTTCAAGTTCTAACTAAATTTATTTCCTAAATATTATTATTTAAGTTCTAACTAAATAAATTATTTCATAAATATTGTTATTTCAAGTTCTAACTAAATTTATTTCCTAAATATTATTATTTAAGTTCTAACTAAATAAATTATTTCATAAATATTGTTACTTTAAGTTCTAACTAAATAATTTATTTCATAAATAATATTGTTTCAAGATCTAACTAAATAATTATTTTCTAAAAATTATTATTTCAAGTTCTAACTAAATAATTTATTTTCTAAAAATTATTATTTCAAGTTCTAACTAAATAATTTATTTCCTAAATGTTATTATTTAAAGTTTTAAACAATAATTTAATTTGTAGAATATGAAGGCGACTCTCGCGCTGCGTAATTGCCTATTAATTAGCGCAATTAATCAAGGAGCGTTTTAACTCGTAACTTTGTCAGGAATTGCCATTGACATTGCACACGCGGTCTTTTGACCTAAAATTGCCCTTTGTAAGCAATTCTCTCTCACTCACTCTGGCCAATTCTCTGTTAGCATGAGCTACAATAATAGAAATAGAGAGCGGAGATGCGTGTAGGTAGCATTGTGTCTAGACCATTATTATTATACTAAACTAAGCCTTGCCGTAGGCCAATACGGACAAATGGACCAATCAAAATCATTCTGTTGTAATCAAATAAATGGGCCCCAAAAGTCAGTCATTCAGTCAGTCTCGTTAAGGAATTTATTAATTCAGATTCTAGACAATTAAGTTAATCGAAGAGTGCGCGAAACTTAATGATGATTTGCATTTTAGTATCGACAGTATGGCAATTACGTCACTTGAACCAAAGGGATTTTTAATTAAACAATATGATGGGACTCGGGCAATTAACTCCCAGGGAGTTACCTATAATTGTGAAGTAATAATTCTATGGGACGAATTTCTTATTAGAGACCCATCATGCAATCCCGCGTGCATTCATTCATTCGGGTTTCAAATTGCTGAATCGAACACTGAATTGTACGAGCAGCTTTTCGCAGTCTGTTGCCGATTGCGGTGGAATTGCGCCCTCGTCACAAATGATTGGCAACAGTGTCTCGTATTGACACACTATCAATAGCTCTTAAACCTATGGGATATTGGAAGCAATTGCATGGGTTAACCTTTTGGCGATAAGTCGCGTCACTTTTTATTTTATCTTGCAGGCAGGCAGAATAGGTGATAAAATGATTGAAATGGGTTCCCTTAATAATTAGGGGGTTTATTCGTCTTTTATTGGAAAGTTAATTAAGCGACGCGAGATAATGGATGTTAATTAAAGCTTATTTTTAAGACGAAGGAGCGGCGCTTGATCGGCTGCTGCTGCTGGCCCCCACCGCGCTTAGCTTAACTTAAGAAGCTGGAGTTAGAGTTGGTTGGGGTTGCCGAAATAAGCAACTTCTTTCGTGGGTCTCTCTCCTTCCTATCCTCCGGGGAAGCAACAGGCCGAGATACCATCTGCCGTCGGTCGCCGTGCAGCCGAGCCTCCCAGAGACCAAGTAGAAATTAGCCGCGTCCAGGCCAACGATAAAATACCCCATTTAATACCCAAACCCTAATGTACTTGGGCAACCCCCCCCCTCCCCCCACTCATCCTCTTCCCCACCCATTTTTATCTTGATCGCTAGTAACTGTATTTATAAACGAAAAAATATAATTTGAATTTAGTTTAATTAATTCTAAGAAACGTTTCGATAATATTAATACGACACGTAACGAAATGTTTTATTTTTGAATTCTTGCACGAGCTGCAAACGATTAAAAATTTTATTTTAATTTCACGTGAAACATTTTTATACTTTTTAATCGCGCGAGGTCCTCCGATAAAAAAATATTTTAAATTCACGTGAAACATTTTTATACTTTTTAATCTCGCGAGCTCCACCGATAAAAAATTATTTTAAATTCACGTGAAACATTTTTATACTTTTTAATCTCGCGAGGTCCTCCGATAAAAATTTATTTTAAATTCACGTGAAACATATTTTATTATTTTTAATCGCGCGAGCTGAATGTAAGTTTTTATTTCTTATCGGATTTTATTTTTGAAACTATACTTGGGTCTCTCTCTAAAATTTAACTAAATTATCCGGTACAAATTTATGAACTTCATTTAAAATACAAACATTGACTTTTTTCGTTATTTGTTATATAAATTTGGTCCGGTACTGTTAAAACGAATTGAGGACCACCCCAGCATACGGATATGTATATCTGAATAATTTAAATATATGCAAAGACTGTATATAAGATTCCAAATATACAATGGCGACGGCGCCCCCCCCCCTAAACTGACGGGTATTACTGTTACGTACGTAATACGTCACGTCTGGGAATAAGGAGTATAAAATGGCATCTTGTTTATATATATAAAGAAATTTAAAACATCGCTGTTCTTATTAAGAATGCAAATTCGCTTTGTCGTCATGGGACGTCGCCTTTCGTTGTCTTGTCCCTAATACTTATTACGTATTAACGTGAATATATTTAATTCTACGTGAATATTAAATATTAGTTTAATATTTAAATGAATGATTATAAGATGTCTTTTGCGTTGTTTTGTCAGTACAATACGTTAATTTCTAAATCAGATTAACGAAAGTTTTAAGCCTTTTATGATGAGGCAACTTGGGCTGAATTTAAAAATCAAATCTGACGCCAAGATAATTCAAAAACGCTTCGCGCCGCTCCTGGACTTTTAACCAACTCCCTAAAGAACTATAGCCGATGTTCAAAGGCGCAGTGACACGCAATATAATTTCGTGATTTTTTTAATTTTTTTTTGAAGTTATTTTTTGATTAGGGGTTTATTCAATTGGTTGTACAAGCTATGGATTTCTAAGGAATTTAATGAAACTTGGTGCGATTACTCTTCGGATTGCGCTCTTTCTATTGGTGCTTTTAATTCTTGTGTAGCGTCTATAGAACGGAAGTTATAACGAGTATTGTAACTAGGGACTCTTTTGGTGTTAGATTTATAAGTGATTCGATTTGGTTTATTGTCCCTTGAGATAATGCTTGTGTCTCCGCTCCTCCGGAGGGACGCCGGTCAGTCTAGGGCTGGTCTTTGGTCATTTTAGCCTGCCTTTCATGAATAATATCCCCCCCCACCCCTCTAGGGAGAGAGATTCGCAATTACGCAACGCGTATATCATTTTAAGTTGTCCGGGAATCAAATAAATGCTTTTTCAAAATAATATTATTGTTATGAATTTTAGATTTTTACTGGGACGCCAAAAGACAATAATTTTGTCGTTAGGGCAAACCCAAATGTTGTCGTTTCGCGTGTACCTATTTTCATTATAAATCGTTGCAAGCTACGAATTCCCCTTTTCCCTTATAGATTCAGGCCTTATTTTGGATCCTATTTAAGATTGTAACCAAATATGTGCGTGATTGTTGCGGACGGTTTGGTTTAATATGATTTAAAACTAATGCAGTTTTTTTTTAAATCAAGTTTAGTTTTGTTAAAGGACTTAAAATTGTCTGTTATTATGTATCGATTAGGCAAATTTGAAATTATGAAAACCTTACACGCATTTATCTTTCGAAATACCTAATATTATTAAATTATAAATGATTTATAAATATTTTAATATGCTTCGAGTTATGAACTTTAACCTTAACCTCATTAATTTAATTTTATTTTAAAGTACATTAAATTTAAAAGAAATATCGGGTTAAAATAAAACTTTTCACGGTTGGAAAAATACCGATGGAGTTCATCGTTAGGGTAGTGGCATATTCTTCTATCATCTTCTATGGAAGAATAACTTGAAGTGCCACTACTCGATTTATTTTCTTTTTACGAAAAAAACATAAGAAAGAAATTCGGTTTCCATTTCTCGAGAGGTTTCCAATGAAAAACAAAATTTTTGTGTTTTAGATAAAAAACATTTTTTTTTTCTTGTTTTTAGGGTTGAAAAAAATCGTGGCAAAAACGAATGTTATTGTGAAAATGTTGTAAGGGGGAAAGGGGATAAAAACTGGGGGAAGGGGGGGGGGTTCGCAACTATCAAAAGCTTTTAGGGGTATTACCCCATCGATACGCTACACGTTAAGCCTCCCATTTTCAAGCTGAAATGATACCGAACTCAAAGGCAATTTTGCTGGGGAGTAACATTAACTGTAGTATAAAATAACCTTGAAAAATATATTTTATAACGTTACATTCTAAGTATGGGTGAAGTTTAGTGCATTCTCAATGGGAATTGGGCTATTTCCAAGACTGATATTTAATGAAAAAGGGGCCAGTAATATTTTTCGGGGGCGTATACCCCGAAAAAAGGGGTTATCTGTTTTTTTTTTATACCGAGACTTTAAACAATTTCTAAGCTAGAGCATGCTGAAAGTGTACTATATTTTACATTCTTAAAATGGATAAAAAATTCCTCGTTTACCTCTAGGTATTGTATCCATTTTAAGAATGTAATTTTCTATACAATCCCATCGTTTTAAAATGCACCGATTGAATTTCATTGTTTTTTTTTTTTTTTTTGCTTTCTAAAACCCCATTTATCTATACTGCTAGCTGAGTTACGTGTCTCTAGATAAACCCAGATTTTAGGCTGGTTCTATCGCTTTCACGTTAGGTTGTCGTTGCGGGGCTTAGTAAGGCCCCATTGTTTGTTAATACTGTCGAGAAACTCAGCTGTAACTTGAATTTACACGGGTTCGCCTTTAAGACAAAAGGCGCTCGACTTTGGTTGGCTTTAGCTTTTCTCCGGAACAAAAAAATCGAATTATCGTATATTTGAATATCGGCTTCTCATAGCTGGCTGTTGAATTTGAGATACCCCCCCCCCCTACCTTACTTGAAAGAGATACTACTACAACAACGGGGGTTTGAGATGATGTTAGGGTTACGTGAACCAGAATTAATTTGAAAAACTCGCTTTCTTAATGTCTCCCGATTTTTGATTTATTTATTTATAAATGAATAAATGTTTTTTGGCGGGAATTTAGACACGTTGTCAAGCAACGCGCGTGGTCTTTAGCGCCAAATAGTTACAATCTCGCGCATGGTTTAACCTTGAAAATACGCGCGAAATGGCACGTGGACTAGCGCCGAATTAAAGTCTCGCGCGTGCTGGTGTTTTAGTCTCGCGCCAAAACGTGATAATATACACGAAATCGCGCGTGAGTTTTATACCGCCAAAATCTAACCATCCTATATAAGCACGTGGAAATTTGGCGCCAAAATTTCATTAGTATATATATGTATGCATGTACAAAATAAGCTCTCATTTTTGGGACCAAATTATAGTGGAAGCATTAAATGACACTAATGTTAATTAGGTCAAACAATGAACCCTTTTAACTGTTGTCTAGGGTTTAAAGGACACTTTAAACAATGGGCCAGAGTTACGCCCCCCTTTTCAAACAAGACTGCAATTTATTGGGGCATGCTTAAAACCCCCTAGCTATAAATTCATTCGGGGAAAGTCCTTAGTTAGTTTTAGGAACCGTTAAAAGGGACCCCTATTATTATTATTATGATTATTAAGAAACTGGGCACTAAAACATTGTCGTCGTCTACAAAGACCGGATGAATTTGGGACTAACAACTTGGTTGATATCATTGCCTAAACGTCTTATCTCTACGCTATCTCCTAAAATTGTCTTGCCTCAAAAAATAGCTCCAAAATTTGGCCTACTAGAAAATAGTAGAATAGGCATTGAAGAATGGTTTTAAAAAACCTCAATTTTTTTATAAAAAAATGTGACGTATCATTTGATCAGATATTGTAGTCTAGTTCACTCTGATTTTCCGCGAGTCGGGCACCACGTAAACCAGGCCGCGATTAAGGTTCTTTAAATTTTCAATATTTTCCTGAATTAATTAACGCTTATTTTTAACTATAGTTAAATTAATTTAATAAAAATAATAACGGTATCGGACAATGGATGCTATTCTCTAAATTTTAAATAATAATTATTTAAAATAACCTTAATATTAAACGTGATTAAAACGGATTTAAATTCGGACGCGCGTTATGAGATGGTGGGCAACATTTTGGCGCGTGATGGATTCTCGAGTTAATTGTAAGTTTAGTTAATTAAGTTGATTAATTAATTGAAATTAAGTCGGGGGGTGTGCGAACGAAATTAATTCTAAACAACTTGATATGATTTACAACATTTAGCCTATGAATTGTATTAGGGTTAAATTTCTATGACGGAAGTCCCCGTGTTTTGAAAATGATCTTTTAGCGCGGGGTCACTTAATATCACCGTGATAAATAGCCAGCCTTAATTATTATTAAATCATTAAGTTTAGTAATTATTACGCGGCTTAGTGTATATTTTCCTTTACCGGGGCTCCTTTTATATTAAGTCGATTTTAATACCGTGGGAGGGCGCTTTTCAAAGGGGTAATGGCAACCCGGCCTATTCCTCGGTAGGCTTCGAGTTGTTCAAAAGGCTGGCCAATGCTATTACTATATGCGTATTATATTTTTAGGTCTTTATCGCGTCATTATTGCGTTAAGCCGCGGCCAAAATAAGTCGTTAAAATTATAGCTTTATTTCCCGCCTTTTCCACCGCCCCCGCCCCCTTACTTTTCCCGCCAAACTTGGATTTTGAGGATTATTCCGCTCTGTTACTATGACAACTTGGAATTTATTGTCACGAGCTTATGGGGATTACTAAAGCGTTTATAATACGTCACTTTCAAATGAATTTTATTATTAAAAATTACACACGCGTGTGCCAATATATTTGGCGGGAAATGAACACGTGCTAAATTCAAAATAATTAATTAAAATACTATATTCAAATTTAAACCTTTTGAACTTATAATATAAACAACTTTAAAATAAAATGTTAATTCAACCGTAAATAATAATGCAAATATCTTTTTCCCCCAAACCGATCAAGAGTTCAAAGGTCATTTAGCTTGGATACGAACAAGGGGCGATATATTTTGTTAAAGTGCCTTGTTTTTCTTTTGCGGATTTTAGGCCAGCAGATCACACAATGTGTATATGTATTATCGAATGGGCAACATTTTCCCAATAGATTTAATGTTCAGAATCGTAGATATAGGAACTGGTTTCTTCTGCCTATATATTTTGATGCAGAAGCTGAAGCTAGGCTGCTATTCTCTTATAAAGTTTGAAAAAGCTTATAGGCATTTCTTTTTATTGTGGAGAAGAGCTCGCAAATAGCCTTGTCCCATAACTTAACGTATTTCTATGTTTCTCTAAGAAGCCATTTTATTTTTTATTTGTATGAACTTTCTTTATTTACCCAGTCAGGTTTTGTTCGAATTTGTTTAACAAAATAAAACTTTCACGTGCTATAGTTCTACTTGCACGCGCTCTTTCCCGCAAAAATCTGATTTTATAATTGCACGTGCTTTCTTTCCCGCCAAAATCTGATTTTATAATTGCACGTGCTTTCTTTCCCGCCAAAATCTGATTTTATAATTGCACGTGCTTTCTTTCCCGCCAAAATCTGATTTTATAATTGCACGTGCTTTCTTTCCCGCCAAAATCTGATTTTATAATTGCACGTGCTTTCTTTCCCGCCAAAATAAGATTTTATAATCGCACGTGCATCTTCATTACGCGTGACAAATAAATAATTTAGGCGCCAAATATTAGAATTCTTTCGCGCCAAATTGTTTAAAGTTATTTTAACCACGTGGTGTCAATGTTGTGTTTCTTTTTGGGATTTTTTTTTGGTTCTTTGTAGAGTCTCTCTCTGGTTGTTTATGGCGAGTTAAGCGCGAAGTCGTCTAGTCCCTCCCTTCTCCTACGTCTTAAGTGCAACTATGTTTGGTTAAATGAACCATGTGACGCCAGGCATCAAACTCTGAGACCCTGTTTAGTGAGAGACACGACGTTAGTTGACCCTAAAAACTATGGAAAATTGAAAGACACCCCTGCCTCGCGTTTAATGCAAAGTAACTCTGAAAACGAGGCTTGTTTTAACGGAATTTATGTTACGATTGCCTGCCTTAAGGCACCCTGACTGTATTTTTTTTATCATGGTAGAAATTCTTAAGTCTTTCTTGATAATAAAATGGAAAACAAGTTTGGTTTTGTTTTGTTTGCCCGTCTCGAGATAGACTTAGCAAACTGTCTGAATTTCTATTCTATTCCCAAATAAATGAGGCCTTTAATTACCTCATAAAGGAATAAAAAATATGTACTAATTAATAATATCAAGGACTTAATAATTAAAAAGAGAACCAAAGTCTATAAAACATTTTAGTTAAAGATATCCAAGGTTTTCCTATCCCCTATAGAGAATGTAAGATCCATGATGCTCGTGTCCCACCCAGAGTCCGAGGAGTGGCATTCTTGGAAGGGATTAAATCTGATTGAATAGATATTAAATTGAATGTCAAGTTTAACACGAGAGGGGGGGAAGGCGAGCAATCGTCGCCGAGCAACTTGTTGAGTTTGAGCGACTGATATAAAATGCTCGATAAATTTCAATGGACGAAATTGAGAGGCCCATCCCGTCCCATCTCTGGAGCAATTTCGGCTTAGCCGCCAAGGCGGTCATCATTGATACTAAAGAGACAGAGAATTGCCATTTTTCAAAGTAATTGTCCCCCGAGATGAAAGAGTAAATGCCTCTTCCAATCGAACCCAATTGAGAGAAATAGAGATTCATTTAATTTTTTTTTAGCTCGTGGGAAGGTGGGACCTCTACTCTTGGAGGCCCATTTCCCAAGAAATCTTTACTCTATTTTCTAATCCTAAATATTTTTTGCCAAATTAAAATATTTATTACTTTAATATAAATATAAATATAAATATTTAATTATTTTAATTTCCCTGCGTTTTGCAAATATTAAAATGATCACTTTATTTAAGCCTAATTATTTTCTTGCCAAATTAAGAATATTGCAATATTTCCTTGAATATTTAAAAATCAAAAAAATATATTAATATAATTTGCGAATTTAATTACTGCGTTTTGCAAATATTAAAATATTTATATTTTTATTTTTAAGCCTAAATATTTGTAAATTATTTCTGTTTAACTAATTATTATATTTCTTTTTTCTTTCTAGGTAAGTACCCTCTATTTCATTCGAAAGAATTGTACGCGGTTGAACTTTGAAGGTATATGCTGCTGGTAAGAGTTTACCAAATTTTATTGTACACTATACCACTTGGGGTGAAATTTAAATTTAATTGCTTAATATTAAGCAACTTAATTGATTGATTGATCTGTCGTTACCAGATGAAAATATACTTAACAAATGATTAGGCGCGGAATGCACGGTCCCTCAAAAATATAACACGCTTGGAATCTCTCATTTTGGCACCCAAAAAATGATGTAGCTCGTTAGTTATGTACCACCAAACACCACCACCACGGTGGTGGTTGGGTTCGCCCACGCTTGAAAGCGAGCTCCGCTAGGGGCGCGGGCGGGAGGTCATGCCAGGGGTTAAATTGGGTGATGCGTCTTTGGGGGCTAAAAAAGAACAAAAATCAAAGCACGGTGCTCTCACCCTTAGGGGTCGTTATGGGGTCAACATTCGGGGATGGTGCATGGTCCTTCCTTACCCATCGCTTGGTTACAGCACCACTAATACGCGAAACCACATTTTTCCGATGGATGCCTGTATTTTTTGTGTTTAGGGCCATGGATATTAAATTGTGGAAGGGATTAGAAAACTGGTCTCGCGCGAGACTATCTCAAGGTCATTATATTGTTTAAAGCTATGCACGTGGAATTTATAGATAGGCACGTGGAAAGGGGGGAAATGAAATTGTATTCCCCCACCTAGGCGCGTGAAGAGCCGTGATGAAAAAAAAAAGATATTATATTTTCTTTGCCTGTCCTCTTTATGTTTTAAAGTCCATGATGTTAAGGATAGCCTATAAGAGAAGGAAAACATCGTTGGAGTTTGTGACATTGATGAATTTGAGAATGATCTTTTTATCATGGCACCATTTTTTGGGGACTGTTTGTGGTTTGATACTGTCTGTTTAGCTGTCAGCGTAAAAGATGTCCTTATTGAAAAATAATAACTAGGGGATCCATTAGGTTTTACGTCTAACCGCGAATTAATTAGAAATTTTGCTCCCCCCCAACAAATTGTTAATTGATTACTTCACTATAACTAGAACTCTAGGTAATTATTATATTGCAGTCTCGAGTCAGTAGGTATTTGGTAGTGGCACCCAATATTAACTAACAAAGGTCTGGTGCTGACGTTACTAAACATAAGTTAGTTAAATTAGCGGTATTTCTTTTGAACTCTGTAAACGTAGTATTTTAGCGCCTTATTTTTTATACGGGCACAATCCAAGCCACTCAAATATTATTATCTTAAGCCTTTTAATATCGTAACAGAGTCAACAAGGCAAAAAAACACGAGGAAATAAAATACACACCAATGTTGCAAAGCCCAATTTCCTATTTCACGGCGCGGGCCCCTTCTGCTTTCCTATAGTAGTGTTTCCTCCGGGAATATTCTAGAGTAATGGCACTTACCGGCCTTTGACTGTATTAGAATAGCTTGAGAATAACACGCGTTGCCGGTACTGTAGAAACGAATAGTAACTTTTTTCGGGGTGAGTTTGGGGGTCCGGATTCTATAGACTGTCACACGGGACCACCACCCAATGATAGTAGAGGGGGCATTCATCACACGGGGACCCATTTCCGACAAGCGAAGCAATAACGGGGGCCCCTTCTTAATGCTTAATCACATTTTGGGGAAATTGCGGGGCCCACGTGAAATAAAAAGCAAATTTCGTTCGCCTCCAATGACTCGAGTTCTCGCTTCGAAAATCACGATATAGCAGGTCCACAGCTTTGTCTGAATTAAGACTAATACGAATATAACATACAGTGCCACGAAAGTATAGTTGTATTTGAACTACATACTCCATATTATATGCATTATGTATTATGGTATAATAACCCTATTTCTATGGATTATAAAAATGTTCTCGGGTGTTATATGAGTTCTTGATGTACAAAACCTTTGCATTGTGCGGCGAACAAGTGAACTTTGATTGTCATTTGTTCATGACGTGTGCAAATCAAACGGCTATCTACAATAAACGGAAAATCTTAGTTCGATTCAGTTCCAAAGGGAACTTTCTTTGTCATTTGTGAGGTGTGCAAATCAACCGGTGTCTACAATAGACTGAAAATCTTAGTTCAATTCAGTCCCAAAGGAATTATAAAGTTCTCGGTTTTAAGAACCCTTATTCGTTATGGGTGTTTCGGGGAAGGGAGTGGCGATCCCCTCGGGGGTTAAGGAATAAAGATTGGGCTAATACGATACGAGACAGTTCATCGTTCATAGTATTGAAATCATTCCATAGATCAGTAATAGATAGTAAGCGTATAGGAAAAGGTATAGCGGATTGATATCTAATGTTAAATAGCGTTGTTATTCTTCCCATCAAATACTTGTGTACTGGGGGTCCCTGGTCGCTTGGAATTTTTTAATACGAAATGAGGAAGTTAAAAGATTCGTTCGGAATTGAAATTTTTCTTTTCTTTTCTTTGTCAGTCGTAAAACAACATTAATCACTCGGAAGATGAGATAGCTATTGACCTTTTTACCCAATCAGATTACTTTAGTTGCATTTATATAAGAAATACAACTATTTGTAATTATATTTTATTTAAATTATTTTTAATGTTTTTTTTTTAACTTTAGAATTATTATAAAGTAGATATTACATTGGATCAAATATTCTAGAATATTTTTATTTCGGTGTCCTAATGACGTGACTTAACCCAGAGTCCCCAAATAAGTTAGTCCGACCATGGGTTGACCCATTTTAAAATTAAAATTAAAATTAAATTAAAACCCAAAAATAATATTAAAAAAAAAACATTTAAATTTCTTAATTTTTCTAACAATCTAAGTCACTCAATGGGTATACCAGTTTTCTTATATTTGTTAGTTTGCTCCTCCACTTTTCACCGAAACGAAAAAAAAACCCCAAAAAAACTAAAATATTGGAAGGAAAAATGTATTGATTTATCGTTTCGTCTTGAGTTGTAAAAAATGGATTTTCCTACACAATATACTATTTATGGAATGATTCTAGACTTCTACCTTTCACTCTTTTAGAGAGAAAGAGTAATGGCATTGGGCTACCTTATCCCCTACTAAATTCAATGGAAAAATAACATTACCGCCGCCGCTCTATCATATCTTACCTCGAGCTCTTTTACCTTTGAAACCTACATTTCAACGAGCGACAGACACTCCACTGCCGTTTCACTATATATATGTGTGTATATTCTAAGTAATGGCGGCACTGGTATTACTTTCAACTATACTAAAGTCTATGGGAAAATAATACAGAGTGCCATTTCTCTTTCTCTCTTTCTCCGAGTTGAAGAATGAACTTCTGAAAAATGGTTTTTGCGTGTTATTTTTTTCTTTATGTTTTTCTCCCGTCCCATCTCTCTCTCTATCTATCTCGGGGTCCTTACGACCCCAAAAGAAAAAGATTACACGGTTTGTACTTATCGGTCTTTGGCAAGTTGGGTCGCGCTCAAGAACTACCTACTACCTATCCACTGGTCCTGGTGTGGCCGGGTACCGTACATTTTCCAATAAATAGGCCAACAGCCCGTTTAAAGATATCTCGAAAAAACTGACAATTTTTTGACACGTGAGTAATGTTTGAATCGAAAACAAGTTGGGGAAAGTATTTCCGAAACAATTTTTTTTTGAAATGTTTCGTTTAATTTACTTTTGACTATATTTTAATAAAAGGAAATTCTGATATATATAGATTTGGCGGGAAATTTGGGTGCGGAGTGGGGGGGGGGTTGGGAATAGCACGAGGACTTTAAATATATTATTAAAATAAAGCCCCCTATACATGGAATCTCGTGCGAGTTTCGCGTAAATCGCGCGCGCGCGTGCGAAATGAGCGCGAAACACGCACGCGGGAATATTCTTTTTTTCCCGCCTTTTCCCTCCAATAGGCGCGAACCAGCGCGGGAAATAAGTAAAAAATACCTTCCCAATATTTTACGTGTGCAAAAGTAAGAAAGAATTACAATATTTTATGTTGACCCATAATGCGTAGCGCGACTATCCTGATTGGTTGAAACCAACCATACGATACAACTACCTCGGAATATATTAAACACTATATAGAATTAACTTAAGTGAATTAACCAATAGCAGCTGGCCAATGGTCAAGGGGGCGGTTATATTATATTATATTGTTTTCGTATTCGTATTCAGGGATTCCCAAGGTAAAGGGGTTATGAATGCTTATTTATTTATTTCGGAGGATTTCTTTCTTTCGTTGTTTAAGTAATATTAAGGGGTATTTTTGATGTTTCATTGTACCTTGGATCGATTACGCGTGTTGTAGTATTTGCGTGTTAACCTTTAGATTGTTATAAGGGTATATGTGTAATTTTTTCTATTAACGTACGGTTAATTTAGTTTATTATTGATTGTGTCACGTGGTTTTTTTATCCTTAGGTTTTTTTTTTAATTTTAAGTTTAATTTTTGGGCTTTAAATATCAACTTTAATTTGTATTCTTAGAATTCTCCAAATTACCAAACCTGGTTTTTCAAGACTGTAACTAACTATATATATTCCCATAGTCTCTAGCCTAGTAATCAAAAAGTAATCAATCTTGGAATATATCGAATCAAAAAATAAACTGTTATAAAAATATAGGTCCGTATAGTTCGAAAAACGAATACAATTTTCACACGTAATTAGACCTAAAATATATATTGTCTACCGCCGTTATACTTGTAGACTGTGCTAGCGCCTATAAGCTGCTCTCTAGGCCTAGTTTTCAATTTCCAGATAAATCATAGACACCTAGTCATATTTCATTTTCATTTTTTTGAGCCGAAAAAGAAAACATTAAAAATATCCGAAAAGTCCCTGACTTTCCCAAAAAATTCAATGTGGAACAAAATACTGGTACTGTTTTTGAAGCTCGTGACAAATTACAATGCTTCCAAAAATATACACTGTCACTCAACAGCGCTATCAAACTAGGAACCCTTTCAAAAAATCGCCTTAAACTAGAGTCAAGTAATGTAATTTCGATACAAATTTTGTTCTTCGTTTCAAATTCGTTAATACAGTTAAAGCTATCAATTGGGGGAAAGGGGAGGTGTACGGCTTTTTTACTCCGAGCCTTTGTCTCTATTCAATAATTGCGCGTGAATATTTGAAAGGGGAATTGGAAACCTAGAATTGAGAAATCAATAACCAGGACCTCTTGTTATTATTTTAAGCTTAAAATAACATTCTCCATTATTTTCCTACTCACTGACAAGTGCCATTGTCTTTTTTATTTTTCCTTACAAATAGCGCGAGCGCGCGCGACTTTCAGCACGCGCTCTTAAGATATTTGGCGCGAAAATAAAATAAAAAAAAATTAATTGGCGCCAAAATGTTATTGTATACTTAAATTCGCACGTGGTGATGAAAAGTGTTAGCAGATGGGGGAACTGTTGCTACGTGTCGACTGTCGAGCTTTTCATATGACGTCATACATCGCCTACTATGAACTACTTTACACTGTTATAATGACGTAAGGGTGTTAATCCGCCAATTGTTTATTCTTTTGAGTACAATTAATATAAATGCAAATTTTTAATCGAACAAAAGAAATTTGTCAAAGTTATCCTAATATGAAAATCAAGTGTTTAGTTGACTTGATTGCTAGCAGTCATTGTCAGGCGATGTTTTAATTGTTTAGCGTGGTTTGGCCTAGAAGTTATTATAAATTTTCATTAAGGAAACTTTCGTAGCGTAAGAAAATGAGCCAATAATTTAGAAGTTTGAATTATTTAGATTATGAGATAATTGCGCGATGTTTGAGCTGGACTCTAGTCCAATTTGTTATCATTAAATATATATAAATCTAATTATCCTAATTTTTATTTACATATCGTGTTAACCCAATGCTTAATTTGGCTATTATTATTATCATTACAATATTATTATTTTAAATAAATTACTCTAAAATAAAGTCAACGTAAATTTAACAGTAGATGCTCAGCTCAGTTTTGAATTGAGAAATTCTACGCCATAGTCGCCGACGTGTAGACGTGTACAATTGTAGTAGACTGTACACTGTAGTCGCATAAAAACATAACAAACAAAGCACTTAATTCTACAACTGTACAAAAAATACTGCATTCTTATCGTGGTTAGGCCTAATTTCTTATGGCTATTTTACCATAAATTTGGTGATAATCAATTTTCTAATAACTTTTCAATCCGAATGTGGGTTTGGGTATTTAAACAGATCAGTCTTCAAACAATTTATTTCTCTACGAACTATTTGATTTTAGGCATTAACAGCCCCGAAAAAGTACAAGTTTAATGACAACCGTATTTTTAATTTATTTTATTGTGAATGCGAGCATAAATTTCGATAGCGAAACCGTTAGTTAACGTTAATTTAATTCGAATTAATTATGGAAATGAGGCAATTAAGGTCTGGTTGTCTGTCACTGTTAAATAAGAAAATATTCGATCAAGTTGTATCACGAAAAAATTTAAAATAAAAAAAGGTTTTTTGAAAAGTAAATATAGATTTAATAATATACTGTAATATCAGTAATATAATACACAGATAAATTAGAATAAGCGACTCTATTTCATTAACCAAATTTACTAATAAATCAAAAAATAAATAGAATTTATCAAAAATTTAATCAACAAAATCAAAATATAAATAGAATTTATCAAGAAATTTAATCAACAAAATCAAAAAATAAATAGAATTTAACTAGAAATTTAAACAACGAAATCAAAATTTAAAGACCGATGATATAATTTGATTTGTTAATAAATATAGTAAATTTTCGATAATCAAAATTGGAATTTCTAGGCCTAATTACACTCCAGTGGATTTACAAAAAAAAATTATGTTCTTAATTATAAGGTAGAGTAGGTATTGTCCCAGTGTTTTGAAAAATCATAGTTTCGCGTTTGCCACGAGCTTTGATGACGCACTAACATTTTGCAAAAGCCACGTAAACTTTAAACCTGGCAACCATCTTCGCTTGACACTACAATAGAGGATAAGTGACAACCCGTCCATTGTTTTACAGTACAGTCAACTAAGCCGGGAACTTTAGAATTAAACGAAGGCGGATTAGTACGAGTATCGTACGATGCTCGTGTATGTGTTGAGTTTTCGTGGTAACGGTGTAGATTTGAGCCGTAAAAGTCCGCCTTGTTAAGCCTGTTGTCTATGAGTTTCTCTAAGCATGCTGGGATATAATTCCGGTTGATTTTCTACCAACAACCACGTTGTTTCTCCATAGACAATGTCACACGTCTATTAAAGACGCTTTGTTAAAGGGCACCATTTCAGCTTAATAACGCTGTAAACTAGTATTGTCTCCGTATTAGGCTTAACCAGCTGATGGATAATGTAACTCCGGTTAACTTCAACTGCATTAAGTATTTCGTTATTGTAAAGCGTGAACGTCTCGCTGCTCGCGCCTTCCATTGGAAAGGTCCATTTTAAATTCGGTAAAGGGGTTTTGCACGTGATTTTACAAAATTAAAGGCGTTTTTGTATTGTGGAAGTTGGAGGATGTAATAGCTGCGATCTTACGATGAAAAGGTGCACTTTGAAAGTAGATCGCGTTTGACTTCGTGTCATACCATTATAATTATACGTTATAGTTCCTGGAAAGTTCTAGCAAAGCTGGGATTTTTCAGTATAAAAGGACTAGGTTGGCCCGTTGCGTTATTACATTCTTAACCGTGATTCAACACGTTTGTTATACCAGCTAAAAATCTAAAGTATTTATTATCACCATGAAGAACTCTACCTTTTTCGTTTTGGCCATCGTCGTCCGTAAGTTTTTCTCAGCAACTTTTTCGTTTTTTCGTTTTTGTTCCAACTTTTGCAAATAGCTGAACCGTGCAGAGCTGGTAGAGTTAAATACATTTCTTTGTTAATGTGAACGAAACCATCTTAAATTAAATTGAATATTATTATTTTTGTCAAAATTATTTGTTTTATAGAAGTTTGAATTTATTCTGAAGTTTAGTCGATTTGAAAATGGTTATATTACGTATTTTGGTGTGTTTTTTTAAAATACACGCGTGTTTGAAAGTTTTTAATGTGAAATTGAAGATTGTTTCTGCCGTCGTCTTTGATATTTTTACCCAGAATTCCTTTTCTTCTTGCTTTTCAATGTAAATTTCCCTGAAAATTTGTTACCATTATTTATTTGTCTGTATCTGAATCCAATGGACCCTCGTGTCACTATGTGTTCATCCATATCTGAATCCAATGGACCCTCGTGTCACTATGTGTTCATCCATATCTGAATCCATTGGACCCTCGTGTCACTATGTGTTCATCCATATCTGAATCCAATGGACCCTCGTGTCACTATGTGTTCATCTATATCTGAATCCGAGAGACCCCACCACACTATTTGTACATCTGTATCTGAATCCGAGAGAGCCTCTTGTCACTATTTGTACATCTGTATCTGAATCCGAGAGAGCCTCTTGTCACTATTTGTACATCTGTATCTGAATCCGAGAGAGCCTCTTGTCACTATTTGTACATCTGTATCTGAATCCGAGAGACCCTCACCACACTATGTGTTCATCCATATCTGAATCCGCAAGGTCGTCACCTCACTAACTGTTCATTCATATTTGAATCCGAGAGATCCTCACCTCACCATCTGTACATCCATATCTGAATCCGAGAGATCCTCGCGTCACAATTTCCATATCCGAATCTTGTCACGATATATCTGAAACTGAAACCTTGACGTCACGATATATCTGAAACTGAAACCTTGACGTCACGATATATTTCTTATCCCAAAACCTTTTCCTAAAACTCTGATTTAGGATTTACGTTTAACGATTAATCATGGGACGTATTTTGACGTTAATTTTTCAGTTTCGTTGACGTGTTTGATTCGAGAATCATCAGCCGCGCCAATTGTGAAACTGTTGGAAGGTATTCCCATTATCGGAGAATTCGCTAAGATGTTTGGCAAGGTCATGGCTTCTGCCGGCGATATGGCTCAGGGTATTGTTTCGGGTGTTACTGGTGCTGAAAAACCTAGTGCTGCTTCTCAACCCGCTGCTGGCGGTGGCATGTAAAGCGCGTCATACGCGATGGTACACTCCTGTAATGACCTATCGATCAAAACAATAAAATGAAACAAAAATATTATTTTTGTACTTAATTAAGTTCATCTCATTCATTACTCGTTCTCATCTGGTTTGTCTTATGTCGTTGATTTCGTTGATCAGACTCTCAGAGTTAAGTTCCTTACTTTAACTGAACTGGAAGTACTTACTCTCGAGTCAAGAAGTTACTGTCAAAGCTGGTGAATGGTCAAACACCAGGTCCAGTTGATCCTTTTGTGTTCGTCGAGTTGCGGGATCAGCAATTGTTTTCTAAAAGCTGTTCAATTCAGTTATTCCTGATGTTTAAGAATTAAGATGATTATAATTTTCCACAACTGTTTCAGTGGTTTTAGTAGCCTTTGTTCCAGAATCTCAGTCTACGCAAGGAGTAGGTGACGTTCCCGTGGTTGGATTTGCTTACAAGGAGACCACGGGATTTATCAGCGGAGTGTATCGGTTCTTTGAGGGCATCTTGCCCTTCGGGAAAATCTTTCAAAGAGACAATAAGAATGGTGCAGCCTCTGGTACTGAGGACGGTGCGAGTACCCCTAGGGACAGTACAAGTTCCCCCACTGTAAACGATGGTGGTGATAGCAGTTCAAATTCCCCCACTGAAAACGGTGCAAGCGGTGGTAGTTCGAATGACCCCACTCTAAAAAATGCCAACGGTGGCAGTTCAAATTCCCCCACTGAAAACGATGGTGGTGATACCAGTTCAAATTCCCCCTCTGTGAACGATGGTGGTGATACCAGTTCAAATTCCCCCTCTGTAAATGATGGTGGTGATACCAGTTCAAATTCCCCCTCTGTAAACGATGGTGGTGATACCAGTTCAAATTCCCCCTCTGTAAACGATGGTGGTGATACCAGTTCAAATTCCCCCACTGAAAACGGTGCAAACGATGGCAGTTCGAATGCCTCCACTCTAGAAAGTGCTAGCGGTGGCAGTTCGAATGCCTCCACTCTAGAAAGTGCTAGCGGTGGCAGTTCGAATGCCTCCACTCTAGAAAGTGCTAGCGGTGGCAGTTCAGATTCCCCCACTGATAACGGTAGTAATGATAGCAGTTCAGATTCCCCCACTGATAACGGTAGTAACGATAGCAGTTCAGATTCCCCCACTGATAACGGTAGTAACGATAGCAGTTCAGATTCCCCCACAGAAAACGGTAGTAACGATAGCAGTTCAGATTCCCCCACAGAAAACGGTAGTAACGATAGCAGTTCAGATTCCCCCACTGAAAACGGTAGTAACGATAGCAGTTCAGATTCCCCCACTGATAACGGTAATAACGATAGCAGTTCAGATTCCCCCACTGATAACGGTAATAACGATAGCAGTTCAGATTCCCCCACTGATAACGGTAGTAACGATAGCAGTTCAGATTCCCCCACTGATAACGGTAGTAACGATAACAGTTCAGATTCCCCCACTGAAAACGGTAGTAACGATAGCAGTTCAGATTCCCCCACTGAAAATGATAGCAGTTCAAATTCCCCCACAGAAAACGAAAGTAACGATGGCAGTTCAAATTCCCCCACTGAAAATGATAGCAGTTCAAATTCCCCCACAGAAAACGATAGTAACGATGGCAGTTCAAATTCCCCCACTGAAAATGATAGTAACGATGGCAGTTCAGATTCCCCCACAGAAAATGATAGTTCAAATTCCCCCACAGAAAATGATAGTTCAGATTCCCCCACAGAAAATGATAGTTCAGATTCCCCCACAGAAAATGATAGTTCAGATTCCCCCACAGAAAATGATAGTTCAGATTCCCCCACAGAAAATGATAGTTCAGATTCCCCCACAGAAAATGATAGTTCAGATTCCCCCACAGAAAATGATAGTTCAGATTCCCCCACAGAAAATGATAGCAGTTCAGATTCCCCCACAGAAAATGATAGCAGTTCAGATTCCCCCACAGAAAATGATAGCAGTTCAGATTCCCCCACAGAAAATGATAGCAGTTCAGATTCCCCCACAGAAAATGATAGCAGTTCAGATTCCCCCACAGAAAATGATAGCAGTTCAGATTCCCCCACAGAAAATGATAGCAGTTCAGATTCCCCCACAGAAAATGATAGCAGTTCAGATTCCCCCACAGAAAATGATAGCAGTTCAGATTCCCCCACAGAAAATGATAGCAGTTCAGATTCCCCCACAGAAAATGATAGCAGTTCAGATTCCCCCACAGAAAATGATAGCAGTTCAGATTCCCCCACAGAAAATGATAGCAGTTCAGATTCCCCCACAGAAAATGATAGCAGTTCAGATTCCCCCACAGAAAATGATAGCAGTTCAGATTTCCCCACAGAAAATGATAGCAGTTCAGATTCCCCCACAGAAAATGATAGCAGTTCAGATTCCCCCACAGAAAATGATAGCAGTTCAGATTCCCCCACAGAAAATGATAGCAGTTCAGATTCCCCCACAGAAAATGATAGCGGTTCAGATTCCCCCACAGAAAATGATAGCGGTTCAGATTCCCCCACAGAAAATGATAGCAGTTCAGATTCCCCCACAGAAAATGATAGCAGTTCAGATTCCCCCACAGAAAATGATAGCGGTTCAGATTCCCCCACAGAAAATGATAGCGGTTCAGATTCCCCCACAGAAAATGATAGCGGTTCAGATTCCCCCACAGAAAATGATAGCGGTTCAGATTCCCCCACAGAAAATGATAGCGGTTCAGATTCCCCCACAGAAAATGATAGCGGTTCAGATTCCCCCACAGAAAATGATAGCGGTTCAGATTCCCCCACAGAAAATGATAGCGGTTCAGATTCCCCCACAGAAAATGATAGCGGTTCAGATTCCCCCACAGAAAATGATAGCGGTTCAGATTCCCCCTCAGAAAATGATAGCGGTTCAGATTCCCCCTCAGAAAATGATAGCGGTTCAGATTCCCCCTCAGAAAATGATAGTTCAAATTCCCCCACAGAAAATGATAGTTCAAATTCCCCCACAGAAAATGATAGTTCAAATTCCCCCACAGAAAATGATAGTTCAAATTCCCCCACAGAAAATGATAGTTCAAATTCCCCCACAGAAAATGATAGTTCAAATTCCCCCACAGAAAATGATAGTTCAAATTCCCCCACAGAAAATGATAGTTCAAATTCCCCCACAGAAAATGATAGTTCAAATTCCCCCACAGAAAATGATAGTTCAAATTCCCCCACAGAAAATGATAGTTCAAATTCCCCCACAGAAAATGATAGTTCAAATTCCCCCACAGAAAATGATAGTTCAAATTCCCCCACAGAAAATGATAGTTCAAATTCCCCCACTCAAAACGATAGCAGTTCAAATTCCCCCACTCAAAACGATAGCAGTTCAGATTCCCCCACTCAAAACGATAGCAGTTCAGATTCCCCCACTCAAAACGATAGCAGTTCCGATTCCCCCACTCAAAACGATAGCAGTTCCGATTCCCCCACTCAAAACGATAGCAGTTCCGATTCCCCCACAGAAAATGATAGCAGTTCCGATTCCCCCACTCAAAACGATAGCAGTTCCGATTCCCCCACTCAAAACGATAGCAGTTCCGATTCCCCCACTCAAAACGATAGCAGTTCCGATTCCCCCACTCAAAACGATAGCAGTTCCGATTCCCCCACTCAAAACGATAGCAGTTCCGATTCCCCCACTCAAAACGATAGCAGTTCCGATTCCCCCACTCAAAACGATAGCAGTTCCGATTCCCCCACTGATAACGTTAGTAATGATAGCAATTCTTCTGCTTCAAGGGATATCGTTGGTACCCCTGTTAATAGTAGCGATAAGGATGGTGCTTCTTATGATATCCTTAGTTCTCTTTTTAATCTTTAGTACAGTTATGCTTAAAACGCGCAAATATGTTCAAAATATTGTAATAAAATTAATGATCATACAAAATATGTACCTTAATAAATATTTATTCATCTTAAGTAAAACTAAATTATGAGAAATTCATTACCAAACGGGATTCATGCGTTCATTGAAAAGATATTGGCAGTTCCAAAGCATCATTCAAAATCCCAAACAGTTGTGTTGTTCAGAGCCTCTTGAGTTGAGTACTTCACTGCACTGCACTGAACTGAACCTCGAGTCACTATGGTACTGTCCAAATTGGTGGAAGGTCAATAGATGATTGCCAAAGTTGCGCGATTCAGTTATTTTAAGAGCGACGCAGGATTTGAATGTAATTTTGAACGCCTATTTCAGTGGTCTTAGGCGCGTTCGTCCAAGAAACAGAATCCTCTCCATCAATGGTAGTTGGAATTCCCGGAGTGGGAAACGTTTACAACATGACGACGGGATTTGCCAACGGAATCTTTCAGTTCTTTGAGCGCATCTTAAACTTCGGGAATCCGCCTGGCCAAAAAGACAATAACAATGCTGCCACCGATAATAATTCGGGTACCTCTGGTGCTAGTGATGGCGGTGGTATGGGGGATAACTCTGGCGGTAATAGCGGCGGTATGGGGGATAACTCTGGCGGTAATAGCGGCGGTATGGGGGATAACTCTGGCGGTAGCGATGGCGGTGGTATGGGGGATAGCTCTGGTAGTGATGGCGGTGGTATGGGAGATAACTCTGGTAGTAGTGATGGCGGTGGTATGGGGGATAACTCTGGTAGTAGTGATGGCGGTGGTATGGGGGATAACTCTGGTAGTAGTGATGGCGGTGGTATGGGGGATAACTCTGGTAGTAGTGATGGCGGTGGTATGGGGGATAACTCTGGTAGTAGTGATGGCGGTGGTATGGGGGATAACTCTGGTAGTAGTGATGGCGGTGGTATGGGGGATAACTCTGGTAGTAGTGATGGCGGTGGTATGGGGGATAACTCTGGTAGTAGTGATGGCGGTGGTGTGGGGGATAACTCTGGTAGTAGTGATGGCGGTGGTATGGGGGATAACTCTGGTAGTAGTGATGGCGGTGGTATGGGGGATAACTCTGGTAGTAGTGATGGCGGTGGTATGGGGGATAACTCTGGTAGTAGTGATGGCGGTGGTATGGGGGATAACTCTGGTAGTAGTGATGGCGGTGGTATGGGGGATAACTCTGGTAGTAGTGATGGCGGTGGTATGGGGGATAACTCTGGTAGTAGTGATGGCGGTGGTATGGGGGATAACTCTGGTAGTAGTGATGGCGGTGGTATGGGGGATAACTCTGGTAGTAGTGATGGCGGTGGTGTGGGGGATAACTCTGGTAGTAGTGATGGCGGTGGTATGGGGGATAACTCTGGTAGTAGTGATGGCGGTGGTATGGGGGATAACTCTGGTAGTAGTGATGGCGGTGGTATGGGGGATAACTCTGGTAGTAGTGATGGCGGTGGTATGGGGGATAACTCTGGTAGTAGTGATGGCGGTGGTATGGGGGATAACTCTGGTAGTAGTGATGGCGGTGGTATGGGGGATAACTCTGGTAGTAGTGATGGCGGTGGTATGGGGGATAACTCTGGTAGTAGTGATGGCGGTGGTGTGGGGGATAACTCTGGTAGTAGTGATGGCGGTGGTATGGGGGATAACTCTGGTAGTAGTGATGGCGGTGGTATGGGGGATAACTCTGGTAGTAGTGATGGCGGTACCGGGGATAGCTCTGGTGGCGGTACCGGGGATAGCTCTGGTGGCGGTACCGGGGATAGCTCTGGTGGCGATAGCTCTGGTGGTAGTAGCGATAACTCTGGTGGCGGTACAGGGGATAGCTCTGGTGGTAGTAGCGATAACTCGGGTAGTACCTCTAGTGATAACTCCGGAAACGGTACCTCTAGTACTTAGAACACGTGAAATATTAAAAATATTGTAATACCATAAAAAAATCGGTCAAAATTGAAAAAATAAATCTGTTTTGTTTACAAAACGAAATATAAAACTAATGAATTATTTTCAAATACGAACTTCATTACCAAATCTGCACTGTTCAGTTCGAAAACGCCTTGAACTCGAGAAATCTTCAAAGCGAATTGAATGTTAATTACGCAATTTGATTTGAAAAATCGCGGATGATGTATAATATTTTACAAATTTATTTCAGTTGTGTTAAGCGCGTGCGTACGAGAATCCGAAGCTTCGAATTTGATTCAAGGTATTATAGACGCTATTACAAAGGTTGCGGGAGGCAAAAAAGGTGGCGATCAAAAAGCTGATGGAGGCTCCGGAGGAGGTGGTGATACTGCTCCTGCTGCTAGCGCTTAAACATATATGTGTAATAAACTAATTAAATCAATGGATAATTAATACAAATCATTGTCTTTTTCCTTACAACATTCGTTTAGAAACAAATACCATGCACTTTTCTTTAATAGATTGTGTATTAGTCCGCGAGTACTTTTATCTATCGTTTGTTTTTTGTTTAGTCCCGCGGACCCCAACTTGGCGGCTTAAGTGTTAAATTAAGCTGTAAAATGGTTATATGATAAATGCACTTTTGAGTACCATTCTCAAAGCCCTTGAAAACGACAAACGTATCGTGTCACTCATAACCCCGTCCCAATGTTTTGTTGTTACCAATATCTGCGCCTTTCAGTTATTTGAAATATTTTAATTGATATTTAAGTAAGTAATTAGGGAAACTGTTAATTCCCCTCCCCCCGTTTAGTTTTAACGTTTTCAAATTTCGGTGTGATTATCTGCGATGATAATTCGTTGGACGGGAACCATAAGGGCCTTCTCGACTACTTCTCGCCGGCAGTGGCCCTTGTTTTGGGTCACATGGCCAAGATACCTTTTATCGGGGGATTTTTCGACTTGGCCAAAAATATCTTAACCGGGAAACACGAAGCTGGTGCTTCCGAACGAGATGAAACTTCCGGAATTACTTTATTTAATTTTAAATAAATAAATAAATAATATTAAGTAGTATTAGATATAAAAGTTACTAAATAAATAAATAAATAAAATAAATATTTATTGCAGCATTTAATTTCGTTCTAATTTTTATTTACAAACACATTGAGTTAGAAAAATCATGGGGGTTTTTTTTACAATGTTAAATTTAATTCCTTTTAAGACTAATTTGCATATTTTGGACACGCACTTTTAAATATGCCGAGTTGACCAATATATATGAAACACGGCCACTTTTCGGACATTAAATTATTACCAATGCCTGCACGGTTTCGTTAAATTAAATTAATTTAATTTAAAGAATCTAAAAATGAATTAATATTAATTTTGCAGTTTCGTTCGCATTAGCGTTCTCGGCCACTGTGGCTCCAATTATTGAAGAAGGTGTAAAATTAGCCAAAGATTTCGTACCACCTGTGGTCGCATTTGGTCGCGATGCTATAAATTTCGCGCCTTTCCCAGGCGCTGGCTTTATAGCCTCATTATTATCGGCATTTCACGATATGGTTAAACAATTTTTCAATGAATTATGGAAATCAATAAATCGCAAATTTTAGAATTTTATTGGAAGAGTATCGTACCCTACTCTCTCTGCACGGGTTCAAATAATAATAATAATGATACTGATTTAATTTTATATGGGTATTTTTTGTTTTTAATTAACAGAGTTATTTAGTTTAAACTTGGTCATGGATGGAGTTGGGGCCAACATTAATATACCGTTTCTAACTCCGGGTATTAGGATTTTTAATGCCTCGATTTATGATTTGCTTATGCCATTTTGGCAAGGATTGTTCAATCACACCTCCCCCCGTGAATAAATGACCCCCTCCCCCCGATTGTCACACCTATGTATACTGCCATTTATACATATAATATATAAATAATAAATATATTTTTCCTCAATAAAACTTATTTTTTTGTTTTCACAATCATTAATTTTCGTGTTTTGTTAATATTTATTTTTGTTTACTAACTTAAATGTTGTAGTTTAATTAATGTTTATTTTTAATTTTTATTTAAATCGTTTCAAATACTGCCACGTAATCCTCTTCCTATATACTTCCGTAATGACGTCATTTTATTAATAAATAAATAAATAAATAAATTAAATAAATAACAAATAATAACAACGTATAAAAATCAAATTTGCACTTAACGGAATTTCTATTTTTTTTGGGGGGGGGGGTCAAGATGGGGTGCTGAGCACGGTTCGGCTATTTTCGTAAATCAATAATTTAATTAAGTTTATTTTTAATTTAAATTAGTATCCCGTAATTTGACTGAAGGGGTGGAATTGATTGAACCAATTTTTATTAAACCTGTATTGTCCGCCATCTTGGGTCTTGGCAACAGATTTGCCCCTGTTCAAATAACACCAGTAACGTCCTTACTGGTTGGAGCTTTGCCTAGAGCCGCTGGCAAATAAGAAATGTAAACAAATAAATATTTAATTATATTATTTATAACACCAATATTTAATAAATTATTTAATAAATATTTAATTAATTTCTATAATTTTTAAAAGAGAAATCAAAGTGACCTACCCCTCGATATTTTCCCGCCTAAATAAATTGAATGCTTGGGTCCCCAACCAACTTTTTCAACTTATCAAAAAAATGTTCGGAGGGGGCCCCTGAAGTTTTTAAAAATGAAAACTTACAAGAAAAATTGTTATAACTCGAGTTTTTCGAAGGTGTTATCTATTTCACAAAATATTATTCTAACCCCCCCCCTTTAAAAAAAAATTAGACTCCCCCTTCACGGTATCACTTGTCTCTAAAACCGTGTAATACGTAAGATAAGTTTCAACTTTAACCCTACAGACAAGTGATATCATATTTATTGTATATATAAACCAGCCAACCAATTTCAGTAGCTTGGAAAAAAAAGTATTACATTTTTTATTTTTTTGAATTTTGTAAAATTTTTGGAAGGGGTGGGAGAGGGAGAGAGAAATTTTGACACAGAGCGGATTTGCGATGATGGATTAGCATATTGAGTGACGTCATGTAAGAGTGACTCTCATTGGTTAGTTTTCGAAGCCTGTCTTATTTTATTTCCAATTTCAAACTTGAATAATTATTTATTATAAATATTTTTTCGATTTCGAATAATTATATTATTGAAAACTTTGAAGTCTCTAATGACAATTTTTATTAAATTTAAGTACTTCGTGTTTATCAACTTTCAATATATTTTTTTAATCGATTTATAAGGCAGAATGAAAATTTGTAAAAATAATATATTTCATATATATAGAATACAGGATATCATTTTTCATAGCTTTGTCAGCGGGTATGTTAACGTTTGATACCGTATATATTCGCCGCTATTCTTTTTATATGTGGGTTCACTTTCAATTTCCGTAATCCAGTCGGGGGAACGTCCCCCGTTAAAAGAGAAAAAAAAGAGAAAAAAACAATATTGAAAAACAATACTAGTAAACCATTAAATTCGTGTCAAGTTAAGTCGTCGCGGTCGTTACTTTTAAAGGGCCCTTATACCCCGTGACAAACCAACTTAATAAGGCAATGGAGTTTAAATACTTTGAAAGAAAAACTCCATGCTAAGCACGTTCCCAAAAAAAAAAGTCCACGTGCTTCTTTATTCCACGCGCCAAACTATTCCCGCCATTTCTACTATTGGATATCGCGTGCGTGCGTTGCTATGGTAACTATCGAAATATTTAGTTTAGTTCGCACTATAATTTAGCTTATTTTCATTTCAATCTACCTCCCTTATTCTAATTCCGATCTTTATGAAACTTGGTGCCATTACTGTATGGAATACGGGCTTTCCGATGGTATAATCTATTTTTATTTTATTTTAAAATATAAATATCAAACGTGTAAATAGAGGTAGGTGTGAACTTGACCCCCAAATGAAGTTAAGGCGGGAAAAACGGGGATCCATAGCGGCGTATATAAGGTGGCAAAAATTCAATTCTATTTTGTTTTATTTTGGGGGCCCCGGGTTAGTGCCAAACATCGTTAAGTTTGAACGGGACCATCAATCACGATGTACATTGTACAACTTGAAACATATACCTACAATATCGTTGCAAATATTTCATTGGACCCCTCCCCCCCCCTTACTTCTTTTGGGACCCCTTTGTTTGTCAAAAGCTTTTTCAGGTTGTTGTAGCTTTTTTTACCAGCGATTCGAGAGCCCAGACCAGGATAACAAAAAAAAAACAACTTTATTGTCGTTATATTTGGGGGTCCTTTCCAAGAATGCAATTGGCTTTTATACATATATCTCTGAGAAATCGTAACGTTGACGCTTCCATGTCACGTGGGATTTACAAAGAACATTTATTTCACTCACTAGACATTTGAAAGTAATTCGTAAATAATCCACTATTGTTTTATTTATTTATTTATTTATTTATTTATTTGAAATAAAAGTTATACTTAGTTTTGGATTTTTTTAATATCTTTATCAACTTTTTATTTAATAATTTAAAAATAAAACACGTTGGGTTTTACTAAATAAATAAATAAATAAATAAATAAATAAATAAATAACATAATTTAAAATTACTATAACTCGTTCCTTACTATATCAGGGGGGCTTGGGGGTTTTGGGGGGGGGGACGAGCAACAAAAAGGATTTCAATTTATTGTTTGGGAAAACATTTTCAATTTAAGAAAGAAGAAAAAAACATTATTTATAAGAAAAGTTTCTTGCGCTATAAAATAGGCCATAAAATTGGAAGCAATTTTATCTCAAAAGTAAAATTGCTTCGAATTTAAAGGAATCTTTTGGAGAGAATGGCACGTCTCACAAACCCAGTGTTGAAGCCTAAATTTCGGACCCCCCCCCCAACCTCCACCCCATATAACAATATTGAAAGATTTGGAATGTTTTCAAAGTGATAGTGTAAGTACGTCAATATTTTATTCAACTATTAAATTATCCCTTTACAATTTTAATTTTAATACGCTTACACTATCTCTTTACAATTCTGTTGTAAGTAGTAACTTGTAATGCTGCTCTGAGAGATAGAGTGCTTATATTATCCCTTTAATTTTTTTTACTAGCACCAAGTAGATTATAATAAATTGATAAAAAGAAAATTCAACCATTAAATCTCGGGCATGCGTTGTTTAAATAATATAATATTGTAATAAATTTTTACCAATAGAGAGAACCAATAAGCAGTCAATTGCCTTTGCCTATATAAAAAAGCCCCCCCCCCCCTCCTCCGCTGGCCGGCCTTTCACGTAATGATTAGCCCCGCTAAAAAATGTTCATTCTCTATACTATGACATTCCCAAGGTTAAATTTAAAGGCGTCTATTAGTTCTTAAGTCTCCCTTTTGGAAATTGAATTGATTTTATATATATATTTAGTATTAGATAATATCCGACCCCTTTTCTTATTTCATTTTCTATGAGTCCCAAATTATCGACTGATTTATGGTGTAAGTAAAGTTTTTTACGACTAAAGATATATTTTTTGAAGAAAATTATTATGCCTCTAAGTTTAATAATTTTTTTCTATCCAAGGATACATTAATTTTTAATGTGATTTAAAAAATAGGCCTAAAAGTCACGTGATCTGAATCTCCTACAACCCCCCCCCCCAAATAAATCACGTGCGTGTACTTTGTTTTCTTTAATTTTTGTGTCTCTAAAATTTAATTTACAAATAAATATCACCACACAAAAAAAGGCCTTCAAAGTTCAATTAATGCTAAACCGTACAAAACAATTAAATTAAATTAAATTAATTATTTGTAATTAATTAATTTTTAATTTTTATTTTTTTTAATTTCTAGGTAAGTACAAAACCTTTATCTTCAAAATAAAAATTGAAGTACTTCGGTAAAAACATTTGGGTGAGTTGTAAATTGTTTTAAGAGCATTGTAGTATAAACGGTGTCATTAAATACTGGACAATTACCCCCGTGCAAGTATATACTGTAGCAAACCCCGAACAAAATCATTAGGCGTCAAAATTGACGCGCAATTCAATTGTCGTATCCCATAAAAAATCATTAACATCTCCTTTTGCACAAAGGTGTGACGACTAAAAATGTATTTTTTTCTATACCTCCCACTTTGAAAGGTAATTTTATATTATATTACCTAAGGAATGTATAGGATAGTTGTATCAAATTTATGGAATATTTTTAGGTAGGACCACCACCAGGTGGTGCTGTCTTCCGTTAATATCGTGTTAAACCATTATCTACTGGTGTTTTTTATATCTAGTACATATCCGACAGATGTTATATTAAGTTTATATGATAATTTTTTAAATCGGTTTTGCTTTAAATTTTAATCGGTCAATAGATAGTTTAAACACATGGAGGATTCATACTATTAACACAAGGAGAACAAGCGACTTAGAGTGTAAAATCGTCTGCTATTTTACACTCTTAAGTTGCAAGGTCTCCTTGTGCAAATGGTATGAATCCTCCACGCCTGTAAACTATGTATTTATTTATTTTTTGCGAGCGCTGTTTTTCATTTCATCTTTAAGGGGGCGTAACTTTAATTCTAAAATAGATAGATCAAAATTGAAAACACGTTTAAAGAGTAAACAATCCGTAGATTCATCTCTCCGAGTATCAAAACAATCGTCTGTCAAATAAGAAAGTTACAATCAAATGAAAATCATTCCGACTTCTCAATGTCAATAATTATTGAAAAGAGATTTATTTATTTCGTAATGTTTTTGGATGGAGATAAGCGAGCGCCTAGAATACTCTTATTGGTTTTAGAGATAAAAGAAACACTCCCGTTTCCATGGTAACGCTCCGCATTGATGCTCCTCGCTAGGCCTTGTCTCTAGGGCTAGGAAAAAAAGCTTTGTTTTTACTTGTAGAAAAATGTTATTTATATTTTAGTTCAGGTGGCAGAGATAAATGTTTCTTAGAAATATGTAACACTTGTTTTTTGTTTTTGGGGGTCCCAGGGTGTAAACAGATTTGAATTTCTACAAACATTCCCAAAACGATATATCATTTTCAACGGGAAAATTTCAATCAGAACCGTATTAAACTAAAATAATCAAAAACCGTATAGAATTGATTTATTTATTTTTGATTTGCAAAATTCTCCTTTTTAATTAAAAGAAAATTCAATTTTTCCCCTGAAGTTTGTTTATCAGGAAGGGGGGTTTAGGGGGGGGGAATATTTTTCATTTTTCTAGCACCTCGTTATCTATACACAATAATCATGACAGGCTTTAATTCCGAATGAAATTCCCTTTGGGGCAAAAATTCGATTAGCGGAGTTGGACCTCAAAACTTCAATTTAGAAATCCTTTGAATTGAAATTTTAATTCTGCCAAGGAAAAATCTTTTGTATTCAATTTTTAATAATAAACCCTAACTAACATCCATCCGAGGGGATATTTACTCCCTTCTTTAGCCTTTATACTTAGCTTAACTCGAAATCGTTAAAGTACGCGGTGATTAGCCCCTCGGAATTAATATAAACGTATAAATTTATTCAATATTTAGTTTATTCGCAAATACGGGTTTGTGATTTCAAGCGCACTTGACAAAACTTACTCTTGTGTTCAATCTCATTTAAAAGAAAATAGTTCACGCAGTATATAGTGGCCTTGTAATCAAGGCGGGAAAAAAAGGTAGACATTAATAACCATCACGGTTAGTTTTTTCTAGAGGTTTTTCCGTACAAATTTCAACTTAACTTTACACCGTTATTAAAGTTAGTTTTGTTTTCCGTCAAAGAATGTGGTGCTTAGATTGATACGTAAGAACCATTAAATATTTCCAACACTAGAGGCGTTGTATTCGCGGCTTTACTCTATTAAAAGTCGCTTTTGTACGCTTTCGAAATCCAACCGGAGTTTGCTACGAGTTTCAAAGTAGTTTTTAACGTATTTCTTACGCTGGTAAAGAATACGTTAAATGTAGGTTATGGTTTCAGGTGTGAAATTGGATGGTTTTTTTATTTTTTTTTTTTTTTGAAATTTTTCTTTTTTCACGCGCCGGTTTTTTTTTTTTTTCGCTCGAGACATAATTAATAGCTACGTGTATTTTTGCCTCGGGTTAAAAATTTTTACTTCTGGCACGTGGAATTAATTTATTTTTCACTTGAATATTATTTCACTTGTTAAAATTTTAAACTTTGAAGTATATCTTAATCTTAGAGATGGGCCGATACCAGTTTTAACCGATACCGATATCATTCGATACTTGGGATACCGATATCATTCGATACTTGGGAAACCGATACGTACCGATACCGATATCATTCGATACTTGGGAAACCGATATGTACCGATACCGATATCATTCGATACTTGGGAAACCGATACGTACCGATACCGATATCATTCGATACTTGGGAAACCGATACGTACCGATACCGATATCATTCGATACTTGGGAAACCGATACGTACCGATACCGATATCATTCGATACTTGGGAAACCGATACGTACCGATACCGATATCATTCGATACTTGGGAAACCGATACGTACCGATACCGATATCATTCGATACTTGGGAAACCGATACGTACCGATACCGATATCATTCGATACTTGGGAAACCGATACGTACCGATACCGATATCATTCGATACTTGGGAAACCGATACGTGCCGATACCGATATCATTCGATACTTGGGAAACCGATACGTACCGATACCGATATCATTCGATACTTGGGAAACCGATACGTACCGATACCGATATTTTTCCCGATCCTTCGAATAAACCGATATCAAACCGATACCGATATATTAACCGATATCAATAAGAAAATAGATGCTATAATATAGGTTGTAGAGATGGGCCGATACCGATCCCATATCGGTATCGGTACCGATATTTGACTTTAAACGATATATCGGTATTTATTGAAAATGAACCGATATTTTTCCTTAAAAAATATCGGGTAGAAATATCGGTTCATTTTTAACCGATACCGATATATCGGTTAAAGTCAAATATCGGTACCGTTACCGATATGGGATCGGGATCGGCCCATCTCTACTTAATCTTAAATATGCAAGGAAATAAAATGTTTTTAATTTAAAAAAAAAAAATAAATATTCAAGGGAGAAATATAATAAATTCTCAAAATGTTTATTACGTCGATATTAAACCTAGTTCCACGTGTGACGTTAGGGAATTTATTTTTTTAATTGATATTTTAATTAACGGAGTTAAAAATCAAAAATATCCCATAGCTATATAAATTTAATATCCGTATATAATTTTATTAAATAATATATATCAGGTTTAAATCTGATATTCCGATTTTAAATTTTAAAACCAGTGTCACATTTTTTTTTTGGCGAAGCTTCGAACAAGTTCATTAATTTTCAATTTATTACAAATATGCGGATATCAGAACCGAGGCTTAAAATGTCGCTGATATAAAAATAATCTTTATACAGCTAGAATTTTATTTGTCAAATATGCATGCATGACGTAAGGGATATTAATATGCCCTACCACTACGAAGTCAAAAAGCTACTGCTTAAAAACAGTGGGTTAAATTTTTGAGGAAGACAGATATTGAACACCCCCATTTCCCCCTCCCCCCTTATCAATGTCAAAAAATCCCGACATCTGGTGGTAGGCCTGGCCCGCTTTGTGGCTATGGAAAATACCCTGTCAAAATTTTACACTGCCCCCAAAAAAAACCCTAATCAATTTAAAATTGGTGTTACATCGGACGGACGTCGTGTTACGTATAGGGGTGTGTTTAAGGAACCATATTGATATTGATATCTCTATGACGTCATCCTGACATTTTTGACAAACACCTCTTAGCGTGGTGGTGGTAATTTAATCCGGGTTATTTTAAATTAGTTTTAATTTAAATTTTTTAAAACATTCTTGAAGTTTTTATTTTAGAAAAATTTAAAGTACTGTTAAATACATCACATTCCGTAGAGTAATTCCACCAGGTTTATATCTATGACGTCATCCTGACTTTTTGACAAACACCTTAGCGTGGTGGTAATTTAATCAGAGTTATTTTTAATTTTAATTTAAATTTTTTAAAACATTCTTGAAGTTTTTCTTTTAGAAAAATTTCAAGTACTGTTAAAAATATCACATTCCATAGAGTAATTCCACCAGGTTGACGTCATCCTGACATTTTTGACAAACACTTTAGCGTAGTGGTGGTAATTTAATCAGAGTTATTTTTAATTTTAATTTTTTAAAACAGTTTTTCTTTTAGAAAAATTTAAAGTACTGTTAAAATTTAGATCACATTCCGTAGAGTAATTCCTCCAGGTTTATCTCTATGACGTCATCCTGACATTTTTGACAAACACCTCTTAGCGTGGTGGTGGTAATTTAATCAGAGTTATTTTTAATTTAATTTTTAAAAACATTCTTGAAGTTTTTATTTTAGAAAAATTTAAAGTACTGTTAAATGCATCACATTCCATAGAGTAATTCCACCAAGTTTCATAAGAATCGCGGTAATAACAAACACACCAGAGGGAAATATTTTTCTGAAGAAATTTAAGTTTAAAAAATCCATGAGCGATTTTTGCCACTTTTAAAAATTCCCAATCATATCATTATGGAGATAAGAACAAAACCATTAGCCTCATTTGAAACTCATTATTAATAAAAATCTGTAATTTATGCAAGGCCGGATTAATTATACCGTAACGGTTTTTGATGACACAATCTAAGGAAAAAGAAAAAGCTATTGAACTCTGAGAATTTTTTTAACAACGTCGCTTGACCCCATCGTTACGCTTAAACACCCATTAAACTAAGTTATTTACTAAGTGACAAGGGATGTCGCGAAGCGTCACTGGGTCAATGGAACCTAAGCTGGCTGTCATTAAAACACTGTTGCTACTAATTACTAATTAGACTTGATTAACAGCGGGTGCCTTTAAAAAAAACAACAACAAAACAAACCAGCCAATTTTAATTACTAATTTTAAACTTAATTAAACAGTCTGATCTGAACTGATCTGATGTGTTTAACGTTTTCTGTTTACGTCAGACCAGATTCTAATTTTATTTTTAATTAAATTGACCTAATTAGAATTAATTTAAATTATTTTAAAATGTCGACAGGGTATTTTAAGGTATCTTAACGCGACGTCTTGTTTCATTTTACCTTTATAGTCTGTCTGGGTTTATATTTTACGTCATGGCACGTTGTAGGAAGGGAGGGAGGGGTGCCATTAATAATTCTGATCCGGGCCAATCAGCTGGCGAGATTTTTGGGTATTTGACTTGACCTTCTCGTACATTTTGGCGTGCGAGGTCAAAACGTAGCCGACGAGATGGCGGCTAACTACTTAAAAAACTAAGGTGAGAATCTTCGCCATTCTTCGTCCACCCTCTTTTTGGCAGCTTTGGCAAAAATTTGGGCCCCCCTTACCTTAAGTCTGTACTCGCCAAACACGCAGGCAGACCCGCTTGCAAAAGTTTTATTAAAATTTTAAAATCAGGATTTTTCATTTTGAGTTACTCAAGTTTAATATGTTACTTAATTTAATTTACCCGGGTTAGTTTGGTTATTATATAGAAAAGAATCTGGACTTCAATTTGAGCCCAATTCTGCCAAAATAGGACAAAAATTGGTGGTATTAGAAAAAAAATATTTAATTTCAGACCAAAATTCTTTGATTTTAGAAAAAAAATATTTAATTTCAGACCAAAATTCTTTGATTTTAGAAAAAAATTATTAAATTTCAGACCAAAATTCTTTGATTTTAGAAAAAAATTATTAAATTTCAGACCAAAATTCTTTGATTTTAGAAAAAAAAATTTTATTTCAGACCAAAATTCTTTGATTTTAGAAAAAAAAATTTTTATTTCAGACCAAAATTCTTTGATTTTAGAAAAAAATTATTTAATTTCAGACCAAAATTCTTTGATTTTAGAAAAAAAAATTTTTTATTTCAGACCAAAATTCTTTGATTTTAGAAAAAAAAAATTTTTATTTCAGACCAAAATTCTTTGATTTTAGAAATGAAAAATTGTTTTTATTATAATTTAAGGTTTTACCTATATTTTTAATTTCTAAATCTGAAGTCATCTTCTAATAACTCCTAAAAATTATTTATTAATTAATTATAAAATAAATTAAATGAAAATTATACCTTAAGGAATTTGTTTTGCAATCGCAATCTTTTAGCAGCAGTTAAGATATTAGAAAAATATGCATACATACATCTAAAGGGGAATTTAATTATTTTCTAACTGGGGTATCGTGCCCCCGATTGGGTGGCGGAGAGGGGGGCAAAACCCCCTTGCGCTTCAACACAGTCATCGAAACCAAACCAAATTAGAAAATAATTCGAATAAGAACGCATACGTTCATAGATAGATGGAACTCGGAAAACAAAAGATAAACGTAGTCAAGCTCACTTGGCAGTTAAATCAAAGGGAAGAACACCATTATAGCTTCCCGTTCTCTTACTGTCTGGTGATACTGACACGGAGGAATCCCTTTAACTGGGCGCCAAGTTTTCCCCTTTCACGCCTTATTTGGAAGTTACGCAAGACGCTGCTGCCGCTGATAGACTTGGTCGGGGGACCCCCTCGAAAACTATTTTTATTTTCATCTTTCGATTACAAGGGATTTGTCGACAGATGGCATTGAAGGCACCGCCCCCCCCCCCTCCCACCCGTGTCGCTTGTGGCCGTAGGACAATCTTATTTGCCTAGAAAGAGGATATTCAGATATGCACCCGAGTTGACACGACACTATATTCCTTATCATACTAAACGGGAAAACAATTCCAGACTCTTATCATCGGAAGCCCATTTGGAGATGATAGTGTTTTCCTACTGTAATATAGTATTTTCTTACTGTAATCTAGGGGTTTTCACTAGGGTATGGAATTATATTACTGCAATCAAAAAATTTAAAAATCTGGTAACCCCCAAATAATTAAAACCGCCAGAAAAATCTCATCTAAGAAATTTAAGCATTATAAGAAACTTTATTTTCTACTTTGGTGCCCCCCTTCCCCCCCCCCTTAACTGGAAATCGGATTAATTGCAATCTAATTAATGAAAGGGATTTTGTTTTTTAATTCTTTTAACAAAATGAGACGCTTGGCTAACTTCTCCGTGACAAATGACGCTTGGACATCTCTGTCTCTCCTCCTCCCCCAATTCCCCCCCACCACTGTCTTACACGTTGCTCGCGCTTCTTTGCGCGTAATCCCAGAGCGCAAAAACCAATAAGATCACTCGGATAGGCAACTTCTAGAATTGTTAAGCCTTTACCAAGCCTTAAAACCTTAGTCTTGGGAGAAAAAGATTTTCTACAATCACCTTCTAAGAAATCCCAGAAAAAGGATTCGACCTCCCAAATTTTTTTTTTCTTTTTTCTTTGGAGCGAGCCTTAGTTTTTAAACACTCGAGTGATTTTCACGTTACGGTTGGTAGATTGGTGCACACGGAGGCGGTTCAATTTTATCTGCCCTGAACTTTGACCCCTTCCCTTAACTTGATTAGTTTTAATTCTTACTTTTCGTGATAAAAATAAAGAAATATATAAATTCTTTTAACCAGAATTAACTTCTTACAGTTTTCTCGTGGATAAAAATGTTTCCTCATCTTTCACGTGTACTTTAAGGCCACCCCCACCCCTTGGCCCCTTTAACCCCTCCCATTCCCCTTTGGGGGTCCCTTCAATCCTCGCGCGTGTCAAGTTAGTCTCGTGATCGGTTCTGTCACGGCTCTAATTACAACGTCGCAGCGTCAAAACTGAAAGAGCGCGAGCTGCGTATACCTGAACTTTGGTTTTATACTTCTTCACGCGCTATCTAGGGTAAAAGCGCGCGCCCTTGCATCCCGCCAAATTAGCAAGATCTCGCGCGCGCGGGAACTTTTCAAATAGAATTTGTTGTCATGGAAACCTTGACTACGGAGCTTAAACCCTAACCCCCCCCTTTCCCCCTTCCACTCACGCGCGCGCGTTCACCCACTTCAATTTGGAAATGATGGGCTCGCGGTGAAGACTAAAGTGAAGGAAGGGTTGGATACTTGTCCGTGAAATATTTCTTTTGTTAAAGAAATAAATAATTAAGCCAGACTTATACTTAGAGGGGATGCTATTAAATTATTTGTGCAAAATTTTATATGTAAAATTTGCTTTAAATCTCGTTTAAAGCTGAATAAATCGGGAAAAATAACGGCGAGTATCCAACCCCTCGCGTATCCCGCACGCGCTTTACTCCCCCGTCCTTTTCTTAATCCGATTTTTCAGCTCGCGCCAAATTATTGAGAAATATGTCAGATCCGAAAGCAGGCAGGTACCCCGAGCTATAGCACCCTTCACTTTTCCCGCCAAATGTCTATCAGAAGCGCGTAACTCCGAAGTAAAAATGGCGCCACCTGGTTGGTTATATAAAGGCGTAATAAAAACCCCATGTCAATACTACGAGTTATTAACTCTAGTTCTTTGTAGTTCGGTACAATATTCTAGTTAAATGGATTTAGTTCTTAAAAGACACTAAAATGAAAGTTAGGGCGTTGGGGTTGGGGAGTGGGGGGTTTGAAGTATTCCTTTTATTTTGCCTATGTAAGGCTTTTAAGGTTTAGTGGGGCGCCTGCCCCCTTTGCCTGCCCAATTTTCATTAGATTTCAGATATAATGAGGACCCTTCTCCAATATTTGGTGCCCAACATCCTCCTTGCCTCGAGTGCTAAAATTTTCCTCCGAGAACCGAATTATTTAGAGCCCCCAAACTATACTAAATATAATTAACTTTAAAATGAATGTAGGCGGGGGGGGGGACAAAGAGAAGGGGGTGTAAATATATTTTAAAATTTATGACTTTGGTGTCCGAATTCAGCCGAGATGGCTTAAAATTTTGAATTTTGGAATTGTCCGTTTTTATTTATTTTTAATTATTTCCCACACCTTATTTTGCCGTAATATTTTCGTAACTTTAGTAATAATAAACCCAAGTTTTAAGCGTTCATTTAATTAATCTTGTTTAAATTAAAAATATGTCTTGAAAGCATTTTTGTTTCGCCCTTTTACAAATAATAATAATAATATTAAAATATTTTATGGTTTTAAAAACCAACACATTCTTTTCTCCCCCAAAAGATTTGATCGAATTTATCTTTAAAGCATTTTTTTTTATATGCGTAAAATATTTCCGGGATTTTACCTTGTATACGAAACCCCTTCTTGCGAAGAAAGTAAAAATAATGCCCCGAAAACTAGATAGGGGGCAGACAAAAATGGAAGGGGCTACAGGAGAAGTTATATAGAGAGAAAGGCGCGCGCTAAGTGGAACTTAATCGAATGAAGAAAGCGCGGGAATCAGCGCGAGCGACGGCGCGCGAGATTCGACATTCTTTTTTTTTTTTTTCTTTTCCCGCCCTTTTTACATCCCGCCTCTTTTTAGTTTTTTGGCGCGTGGTGAAGCGCGAGACCTCTTTTCCATTTTATAAAGATCTCCCTCGTGCAGCAGCTAGCTCTCTACTGAGAAATTTGAATTGCAAAAGCGACTAAATCAATGGAGTTCCCATGCATGGTTCATACGACGCTCTCTGTTTAGGACTTAGATTGTTTTTGCATTCACGCGACACTTTTTCTCTTTTTCCCGCGCGCTTCTGCCTATTCGCGCGCTTTTAGCTCCTAGCTCCTAGCTCCGTTCTTTCCCGCCTATTTAGGAGATTTTGGCGCGTGCCAGCTTCCCGCAATCCCAGCGATTTTTCTCCTTTTTATTCTTCGAATTCTCTCTTCATCTCAGAACTCTTTTCTTCGCAGCGCTTTCAGCGAGCCAGCCTCGCTCGGCTTCCATCCACTTTGTTTTGGCTGGCTCTCATAGCCATAGTTTTATAGTGGCGACCAAACCTTTTTCACGCCTCTATTGCAGTGTAGACGGAGTAGCTAGAGTCAAAACCTGCAAAATAAATGTTTGAACCTAATGAACCAACATTTTTAACCTATTTAAATAGATATTTAATTAAATAAAATAAGTTTAAAAACGTGGTGTATTGTAAGCGAAACAGTTCTACAGGGGCTCGTAGGATTAACCCGGGAAGCTTTGCCCCTACTAGGTGGCTTCACTGTTTAATTGTAAATAGGCGAATTTTGGAATAGTAAATTTCAAATTAATTTTTTATAATTTTTTATTATCCGATTTTGATCAACTTTAGCTCATTTTAAAGCCCGAGTCGTCCCCTATCCAACACGTAAATTATAATTAATTTACCGGTCTTAGTTATTAGTTTAAAATTAATTATAATGAACGCACTCTAATATTATCAATAAAACCTTTAAGAAAAATAATATATTGCATTAGCTCTTAACCTATGACATCTTTGAGGTCTTTTTCTTGGCTTCTATTGATTGAAGAAGAAGAAAAAAAGGCTTAATCCTCTTTGCAAACATCTTTCATTTAAGGGCTCCCTTGTACGATAAGGAGAGAAAGTAAAAATTTGGCGGGAAAAGGAAAAAAAAAGTTTTAATTGTTTGCCTAATATAAAGGAACTGGCGCCAAAAATCACTACCGTTCTTAACATTATGAATTGAGTACACAGGCGCGTGACAACCTTAAGGAAATAATATATATAAAAAAGGCGCGAAAATATATATAAAAAATAGGGCTCTCGAGATTCGAGACCTCGTGCGATCCTTCGCGCGCGCGCGCCTTGAAGATTTAGGGTTAAACAAGGGCGGGAAAAAGTCTCGAGACTTTTTATTTTATTTTATAGCAGCGCGTGAGAAATGAGTATTTAAGGGGGGTGGAAAAAAGGGGTAAGATTTCCCGCCATTTTTCAGCTTTAACATCGCTCGTTACTACGGTAGAAAAAAAAGGCGGGAAAAGAAAGTTGTCTAGAAGGAAATTTTGCTAGGCACATTTTTATTACGATGTTTGAGTGAGTGGGGCTGCCGCGTAAGGACCAGGGAAGTGAACCTAAAGAGGCGGCGGTGAGGCAAAGGGTTAAGGCGCCAGAAATCCCATTTAAGGCAATCTGCGCTTTGGACGGCGTGCGGGCCCCGGTCCCTAACGAAGTTTGGCCGACAAGTTTTAGGTTCTGGAGCCAAAGGCTTAAAGTACATAAAGGCCCGAAGGGGAGCGGGGGGAGGGGAGCGAGAGAGAGAAAGTCTAGGAATGGTTGGGTTGGAAAAGAAAAGTACGCCATCGCTCTGGCCATAAAAAAGGTTAAGCGGTCGACGCTAACTTTTGGGCCACGTGATTTCTCCAGATTTTTGGCGGGGAAAGAAAAACCTGTGGAACGATGTATATTAAGACGCTTTCAACTCTACAGCATGGTCCGAATAAAGTCAAACAACGCCTCTAGCGACGCTTTTTGGAGCTAGGGAAATAACCCAGCCTCCTCTGAGATGTTTACTTCTCTTTAGGAGTTAATTGACTACATTTAAATGAAATACATTTTTTTTTGGCCGCAGACATGTTTCACATTATAAAATTCTCGTTAAACTTTTGAACCCCTCAATTTTTAAACCAACCCCCCTTCGTAACGTAGCCCCAACCCCATCCCCCCAAACCCCCAGACGCTTTTATATATATATAAATGGAAAATCGAGAAACCTTAGGAAAAAATTCGTAGTAGGTTTAATTTCCGTTAGGAGCGAGGGGGTCTGGTTGGGGCCTCACCCCCACCCTGCTGCGCTTGAATATAAATATCTCTATCCTTCATCCTCATCCTATATTATCAGGGGATGTTCCCCCCGTGCATGCAGTGTGTGAAGCCTTGATACTTCGAAAAGTGACTGTGAAAACATACCTAGCTTAAATAGAAAATAAATAATATATGAATTTACTAAACTTTAAATTAAAATTTAAAGAAAGAAATTTAAATTACAACGCAACTTCAATAATTAGATAAAATCTTCAATTGCTAAGTTTAATTAACAAATTTATCTGTTCAATTAAGAAAATAACAATACTTCACCTTTGACCTCTAGTTATTAGCATATTAAAACATTAAAGTTTTATTCATTTTAAAAATGCGACGGGAAGGGGGAGGGATAATATTTCAGTGACAGTTGAGTCATGGATACATTTTAAATTAGTAGTAATCCACTCCGTATCTAGATCTATTCTGGAGGATGGATTTTTAGGGGCTACTGCACAGCGTCCCTTAGGGGTTTTCATTTGGCGCCCAAAATACTGCCCCCCAAAAACCCCATCATGTCTGCGGTTGCCGAATAAGAGATCACGTGTCTGATAGACGTGGAATCCGATTCTCTAGTAGTAGACTCAGATTACGATTCAACCCTATCTGAAAAAAAAAGAAAAAAAAAACGGAGTGAAGTGGCTATCCCCTCGGACGGAATAAATTCTATGTTATATAGCTAAGTGTATGTGTTTTGTTTATGGGGTATTTTGAAATATTTTGTTGGTGGGGGCCCGGGGGGTGGGGCTATGAGCGCGCCAACGAGGTCGCTCACGCGCATTTCACTTCGAATTGGAACACGCTCCGTAAAACGTGATCTACGTTTATACTTTCACGTGCTCTCGCGCTTTTTCGAGGAGTTACCTAAGAGCAATAACACCCCTTAAAATACCCTGGAGTGCTTTTTTATTACTGAAATGTATTTAATAGTTATAACTTTTAAATATTGATATTTAAAATATAATATTAGGTAATTTTTGAATTCGTATTATTCATTATTATTCGGAATATTAATACTTAAATTATAAATTTATTTATGGAAGGCGAGTATTTTTGGTTGGATTTCCACTCCAGGTTATTTTCCACAAGTCTCCTTGTACTTTTATTTAAAATATAATATTAGGTAATTTTTAAATTCGTATTATTTATTATTATTCGGAATATTAATACTTAAATTATAAATTTATTTATGGAAGCCGAGAAGTTTTGGGTTTGATTTCCACTCCAGGTTATTTTGCACAGTCTCCTTGTACTTTTATAGCGTACGCGCCATTGGTTGTGTTAGCCGTAAATCTGGAGGTCCCTGTGTATTTTGACGTGGGATATGGGGCGTTTCTGGCCCCCTAAAACAGCTTGGAAAAACAGCCTACCCCATCCCCCCTCCTGGTCTCTTAGAGGAACAGGGAAATTTGCCTATTCAAATTAGGCCCGGTTCAATTTTGATGATCAGATAGCACTAGGGAAACCCTATTACGTATCGTAGGGGTCACGTGATCTTAACACTTACTACAGTAAATCTAAGGTTTCTTAAAGATTGATTGAATTTTAAAATTTTAAATCCCGTTTTTAGTTTTTTTTAATCGATTTGTTTAGCAAATTTTCTTTTAATCGATTAAATTATATGCTATACTTTACCTTTAAAGTGGAAATAGACATCATATAGAATTAATGTTAAATTTAATAACCAAATTTAGTTCTCAATTAATTATTTTGCGTGTCATTTCGGTTTTTACTGCTATAACTTTTTTTTTGTGTGTGTGGTTTCATTTATTTGATTAATTTATTTCAAACACTCATTAATTCTTAAAATCAGAGTCAGAACTTTTTTATTACTCCCGCTTTTGCTTTTAGCTAATATTAGCTAAGCGTAAAAATAAATCCGCATCTCTCTCTGATTGATTATATTTAATTAAAACTTTGCAAAAAAAAATTAAACATTTTTTTTTAAAAAATTGGTTTCATTTGTAATTGATGTTGCGAATTTATATTTTATTTTATTTTATTTTTAATTCTGGTAGAAATGGAATTGCTAGGATAACGGTGGTGTTTTAAAATAAATGTATATACATAAATTGGTAGTGGAATTGCTAGGAAATCGGTGGGGTTTATAGTACTCTATGATGTATTGAGATATGTAATAGAATTTCTAGGATAACGGTGGTACTTTCAAATATATATATATACATAAATTGGTAATGGAATTGCTAGGAAACCGGTGGGGTTTATACTCTATGATATATTGAGATATGTAATAGAATTTCTAGGATAATCGTGGTACTTTAAAAAATCTATATATGTGTTATATAAAATTTAGTAAATCGAATTGGTAGGGATACGGTGGGGTTTGTCAAGGATTTATTTTTAGGGCGTGGGTTTTTATAAAAGGTTATTGGCTCGGTTCTTGGCTCTCTTTGGAAATGCTTTTTCCCGACCATTTTTTGACAGTGATCAATTTAATTTCTGAGTTTCTACAAATGTAGGCCCTCCTCTTCAAAATCCCGAATTCCGCAGCTTCGAGCTCCTTTAAGAAGGCAGTTAGAGGGGGCGGACATTACGCCGCGAAAATAAACACAGCCAGTCTTAGTTAAAAAAAATTTTAAATTATATTGAAACTAAATTTCTAAGTGGTAGTGAGTGACCAACCCCTTGTTTTTGATTTAATTTTCCAAACGAACTATTAGTGTGGTCGCTCATTTCCACCGCAAGGGGGGGACAATTTTTTGGGGGGGAACTCCCCCCTACCTTTATTTTGACGTCAGGCTTGATTGAGCACGTGATTTATATATATATATACGTAATTATCCATCTATTTTTAAAGATGAAATGAAATGTCTTCCAATACTTTCTAAAATGTAATTAATGTAATTTTTAAATTTGCTCATTTAGCAACCCTTTAAAAGTTCTTTTTACATTTAATATTTTTCATTTAGTTTATTGGTGGGTCTACCTTCTATTAGTAAGCCTTCGGGCCCCCCAAAATAATTCGTACGCCTGTGCCTTAAGCTTCTAATTGAATTTAAACATTATTTTATAAATATTAATACGCTGGAAGAAATATTTAATATCTCTAATATTAAATATATTTCCATTTCGAAATTAAATTCGAGAATTTATTCATTTTTCACGTGAATATTTTCCTTAGAAATTTAACTTAATAAATTTAAACGATACTATAGTTAATTTAATTCAAGGTTATATTTTAGAAACGAAAGCTAGCTATAAAAGGAAATAAATAAAATAAAATATAATTTTAAACTTGAAATAATTACAGACTTAAAAAATTAAAAAATAAAACCTTTTATTATTATCACCTGGTACGTATAACCAGTTTTTCTTTAAATTATTATTATATTTTTTTTTCGGTTGTAAACTCCGCCCATTTTTGACACGATCCGCGTTACCGATATCTTGGTAAAGGTATACTTTGATATCAAATCACCACCACCAGATATGAAATTGTACCACTCAAGTTTAAACGTACTAAAGTTTCCCGTATTATAAAAACCCCAAATTATTAAACCGCACCGCTACAAATGGATTAAAATACGCCTTGCTTTATTGAAATAAAAAAAATACTAGCAGGCCCCGTCAAGGTGTTAAAATATAAAGGAAAGAAATATTTTTATATTTTTCAAGGCTCCTTGAAAAAATACATTTCGAAATATTTAAATTTCTGGACTAGATGTGTGAGATGGCTAATATGTAAGTCGCGTAAGGGTATTACATTCATTAAAAAGTACAGCCTTAAGGCTTTTAAAAATAAAGAAAGAGGAAAATTGTCCCCCATGTGAGTGCAGTTTTAAGCTACACCAACAAAATAATTATTTTTATAAACTAATACATTTATATTTGATGTTGAAGTAGTAGTTGATGTAGTACTTCGTGTCGTAGAAGTAGGAAGTACTATTGTCGTATCTCAAATAGCTTTACCCGGAGGAAGCTGAACACTATAGTTCAATTAATTTACTCTACGCTCAAAGAAAGGGTTATTCCAATCCGTTATTATCATCTTGGATAAATGACAACCAAAAATAATTGTAACAAAAAGCGCTGACATGCAATGCCGGGTCCCAGTTTTAAGTATAAAAATAGTCACGATTGTATGACGTTAAGATTACAGATAGTGTAAGACTAACTATTAACACTGTCTATACCAACTTGTTTCGTTAAGGTAAAGTCACGTCTTGAAAGAAAGTTATTCTAATGTATTGTAGTGGGCCAAGTCATTTTTTTTTCAAAGGAAATACCTAGGTTGATTTTTATATTGGAAAAATATTATGAAAAGAGATCTAGCTAGGTCTTCAATGTGTTTCTTTAATAAAAAGAGGGACGCTATGATAAACATAGGGTTATGGTCTCTGCTCTTCAGCTATAATAATAATAAGAAAAAAATTTCAACCAAAAAAAAATTAATAAAAATTTTGAATTTTAAACCGTACCCTCTAGAGTGTTAGCCATAGAAAGTTGTCAATGCTCTATATTTTAAGAAAGCTTTGTACACTGAACCAGTTCAAAATTATATAGAAAAATATTTTTCTTGGTCACGAGGTTCACTCTTTCTTACGAGATCGGTTTGGTTTTTTTTTTGGCGTCCTCTGTTATTACGAAATAAATTTGATTGAGGAAGTGTAAAACATTTCTAATCTATCGAAGAAATTAAGTTACGATTGGTTTGAAATTCTTTAAAGTTAGTGGTGTACCCCTCGAGTATTTTATAGTCACGCTCTACATATATATTATATGAACCTTCGTTTTTGAATTTTTATAAAATGCACGTGATTTAAAAATTTATAGAAATTGATGTCACGTGATTAGTAGGGTGGCGCGTGATGTATAGAACAGGCATAATGTACTACAACTACTACTACTACAACAACAATTACTACTACTACTGGTTGCTCCGTAATATAAGTTTCACGTATTTAGGGTTGACACTAAAACTTGACCGAAACCGGAGAAGTAAAAAAAAAAATAAATTGTAGTTGTTAAATATTCAAGATAATAATGATAAGTTTGGCGCCTTGAGGGGTGAAATTACGCGCGAAAAAATGAATTGAGAATATAAAACGTAACCTCACGACACCTGTTGGGGCAATCAACCAAGCAAAAAGCGAATCTACGGCGGCGGCTCCTAGAATCTAGGGTCCTTCCCCCCCCCCGTTCCCCCGTTCCCGCATGGTCCAAACGATTAAACTAGTTTCAGCTGCCACTGTGTTCATGCCACGAGAAATAATGACGCTAATTATTATCAAGAACTGATAGCAAAAACGAAAAAAAGAAAAAAATATATTATTAAGGAAGATCCAGACACCCTGAAGGGGTTAAACAAAGACCAACTTCTACTCTACCCTTTAATCAATTTCCAATATTGGATTCATCGATTATTTCTTTTTTATTCTTTCCTCTATCTCTCTCTCTCTCTCTCTCTCTTGTGTCGTGGGAATCCAATACATTTCGCGCCTTGACCCGGCCTCCACGTGGATCAGATCACCGGGTTTCCCGCCAAATATAAAAAATACATGAACCTGACAAGAATTACGATTACTTTATATCGTATTCGATTAATATCCTCGTGATCTCGTGAATTTTTTATATTACAAAAGAAGCGCGCGCTATAATGAATTTGGCGGGAAAAAATTAGCGCGTGCAAACAAATATAGGGAGTAACTCGAGCCTAGGGTCTCGCGCTTTTTAAAAATTTGGCGCGAAAAAAAAGCGCGTGCAAACAAATATAGGTAGTTTCTCGAGGGTCTCGTGCTTTTTAAAAATTTGGTGGGAAAATTAAACGAGCGCGTGGAGACAAACATAGGAGGGTCTCGCGCTCTTTTTAAAGAAGTGGCGGGAAATTGAAAATTTCTCGCATTTCACGCGGATTAAAAGATTCCCCAGAAATCTACTAGTACTTTCTTTCTCGGGATCCTGTCACGTGTAAACCGGTGTTGTTTTGGCGGGAAAGAGAGCGTGTAGAAAATGGGAAGGAAAGGCGGGGGGAGGGGGTGGGGGTGGAAGGAAGATGCCCCGGGATTTGTTGACGGGAGAGGAATATTTTGATTGCTTTTAAATTGAATTCGCGCCAGTTTGAAGGATTTAGGGATGTACACTCTCTCTCACTCTCACTCCATCTCCGATTTCCTCATCTTGAGCTTCTTTTCGCGTGTCCGAAAAGATTCTTGAGAGGAGGAAAAGAGCTACGCGGAGAGAAAAAAACCTAGATTGGGATTAGATGTTGGAAGGGAAGACCTGATGATGGTGGCCAAATTTAAGACCTGATGGAATTACTTTCAAAAATATGTATATATACATTTTTTTAGTTAAGGTTTAAAAATATAAATATTCAAAATATGTCGTTTTATAAAAATGCTCAAAGTAAAAAAAAAAAAAAAATTTATTTTTTAAGTTTTCAATTTGATGGGGAGTGGTTAGGGTTAGGGTTGGGATTTTTTTTACTTCTTCGTAAACATCCGTTTTAAAATGACCCATAAAAGAAGCATATATACCGACTATTTCCGGTTCTTGGAAATTTTATTTGGAAGTCGGGTAAGGAGTAAGGACCAAGCAAAGTTTCAAACGAGTTAGGCCTAGATGTTTTGTTATAAATATACTTTTAAAATTGCGACTTCTCTCTATTTCAAAAAACTCAAAAAAATATAAAAGAGAAACTTGGGACCTACTTGATATGCATGCGCAAAAGGCCAAAAAAAATAAAAATAAATAAATATTCAAAAATAATAGCAAAGACAGACTATTGTATGACAATGGCATCGTATCAGAAAAATAAAAAATAGTTCCATATCATATCTTATTTCTTTTTCTATGGATGTCCATGCAGGACAGGATGTATGGGGTTTTTATATGTATGCATATATATACAGGGATATCAGTAAGTGAAAGTAGTACAATAAGATTTTATGCATGATGCCCTGTCTAATAACTATGCCAGCAGTAAAAGATATCAAGAATTTTTTTTTTTATTATTTGCGTCTTTTGTCTGAATATCTATGAAACGAAGTTATTGCATTTTTAGTTTGACGATTTTTTTTTTTTTGCAATTTTCTAATCTTAAAGATTCTAAGCCTAGTATAAAAAATAAAATATGAAATTTGCCAGATAATATTAGCGGCGGCGGCGGATGTATGTAACGAATATTCAGAAGATCAAAAAGGGGGTGTTTTTATTTTTATAACAATTGAAGGACTCCGAATATTTTATTTGACTATAATTTTATTTCACCGTAATAAATAGTGTGTCAGTATTATCATAAGTTTATAAGAGATATGTTAAATGATAAGTATGACACGTTCGTAATGCTACTGAGAGATTTATAGCAGTTGGAGATAACTAATAGTTTGAGAAGGAGAACGAGGGGGAGCGAGTCAATTGAAGTCCCAAGTACACTCGGTGGTGGTTAATTAATTTTGCAGCTAGGACCTATTCCATATCTAGGCACTCCCATTTAGTCTGCATTACTAAGCCCAAATTTGACAGCAGCGCCACCTCACTCACCAACCAGGCCCCTCCCTCACCGCTTTACCTCCTCTGGAATCTATTACCTACCTCACTCACTCACTCACTCACTTCAAATTCATTAAAAGCCTTTAAATTCAGTTTGTCATGACCAGATATTAATTAAACAAACTTATATTATAGAACATAACTTATCACTTATAAACTTATGATATCATATACCATAAGAAACGTATAATAACTATAAGTATGCGAGATATGAAATAAACCCGTTAATACCTAAGGCTAATTCTCAACGATTTCTCCAGATTAAATTAATTAGGATTGCGGTAAATTTTTATTTTGCATGCCAGTTGCTATGGTAACCCAAATCGAAAACTGCAACAAAAAAATAAATAAATAAAATCAAGATGTCACCTAATTAGGTCCGTGAAAAATGAATGCTCATTGGTTGTTTGGTGGCGCTGTACATAAACCGGAAGTAGCATTTTTTCTTCCCGGAAATAACGCCTATGAAGAAAATAAAAATAATGGGCAAGTTATATTTAAGTGGCTTGGTTAGCTTAGCTACGAGGGTATCTCCATTATCCATCCCTATTTAGTGGTGTTTTCGATAAAGCAACGTGATTTGGGGGGGAAAACTAACTAAGGCTCTCAAGGACTATGGCCTCAATCTCCAGAGATGATTACAATATAAATGTCTTGCCAAGGCACATAATAAGAAAAACATCAAGGGGGGGAGGGGGAGGGGGGTAACAACCCCCATACTATAAAGATAGATATAGACAAACGAACATAAAATTGCCCCAAATATATTGTTCAGTTTTGTGAAAACACAGCAAATGTTGTATGGGCCCCCCAAAAATCATATTTCTCTCATATTTGATAAAGAAATCATGGCGTAATGGCAGCGTTTATTGCTAGTCCGTATTCCTTAATACACGTGTAAGCGCGTATAATTGCCATTAGCCTATCTGCTTCCGGAAAAGAAACAATCAAAGATTATTATATACAGCGTGGTTTAGCTTTTCGACTCCACTATAGTATTATACTACTAAAGTATAGTGGGTTTCCTTCTATAAACAAAAATAATAATAACTGTATTTTGGGGAAAGGGGTAAGAAACTACCAGATTGTAGTATAATAATACTGCCATACGCTCGAATATCTAAACCAACCCCAAATCTATACACTTTACTTATTAGATTTCTTGAATACTTGTATTGTATTGTATAGTTTGGCTGGTAAAACTATTGTTTTTATTTGTGCCAAGTACTTACAAGAGTAACAAACAACGCAATCAAGTAAATGCTTCCCTAAGTATTCCCCTTTCAAAGAAGTACTTATTCCCGATAGACCACCTAATGTTATTTCGTTTATTGCCCCCGTACAACTCTTTCTATGTCTCTTTTAATTTCCAAGAACGCTTAGAAATTGTGTCTTGTCCATTAATTTTTCAACAAGTTGTTAAATTAAGCCTTTGCCATAATTTGCATATCTCTTATTATAGAATTATGTTATGTCAATACCAAAAAAAAAATATATTCAAAAATTTTAATACATTTTTTTCATCATAAAAAAGTGCACGTGGATGAAATCTATCCGAAACCGATCTTATATCCAAACGACAACTTTACCTGGCAGCGATACGAAGCCTACGCACTACGCTAAGGAACACTTAGGATAAACGGCTAGTTATCTTGGGACTTTTAACATTATATCAAGTTTGTCCTCGGCGCGCGCGTGCGATTTTGTTCAAGTTACAATATGGAATGAAAGTTAAGCTACGGAATAGGGTTAATTTTAACAAACCTTTCCCCGTTTTAACCGTATTATATTTAGAGGGTGAACGTGGTTGAAAGTCTCGCGCTCTCGCGCTTGAATGGATCGGGTTCCAATGAAGCGAAGGCGATTTAACAGCTGCCTAGTTACCGATTATCAACTTAACTTTGGAGTATTGTTTAAGGCGGGTTTCTTACGATTTCGAATTGGGTGACTTTGGGTGCCAATGCTGTAACGGTATCGGTGTAAGGTTGGGTTGACGCCCTGTATACGGAGAAACTCTCATATCCATCAAGTAGAAGGCCAAAAATGTACTAGGCGGTTAATGCATTTCGCAGAGCACACAATACGCGTTGCTTTCAAACCAATAGGGGGGAAAAAACCTATTACGTCAAATTGATTGCCAAAATGCGCTAAGTTCAAGATGCGCGTAACTCCCGTTTACAAGTTACTAAGGTAGATGGAAAAACTTTGAAAATACCCCTGTATAGAGGGCGTTCCGTAGAGTAATTGCTCCAAGTTTCATTAAACTGAAATAATCTCAACCGAATAAAAATCAACTAATTTCACTTTCATGACGAATGATGAAACCGACCATAACTTCACTTCTTATATAGATAAATTAAATTTAAAAATACCACATGAAAGAGCGCGTTTTGTAGAGTAATTACTCCAAGTTTCATTCAATTATCACCTAAAGTAAATTCCCCGGAATGAAATGAAAATTTACTTATTTCATATTCGTCGTGAATTTTGAAACTGAGCGTTAACTTTAGTTTAAATATAGATAAATTAAATTTAAAATACCACATGAAAGAGCTCATTTTGTAGAGTAATTACTCCAAGTTTCATTAAATTATCGCTTAAAGTAAATTCCCCGGAATGAAATGAAAATTTACTTATTTCATATTCGTCGTGAATTTTGAAACTGAGCGTTAACTTTAGTTTTAATATAGGTAAATTAAATTTAAAAATACCACGTGACAGAGAATATTCCATAGAGTAATCGCTCCGAGTTTCACGAATTTCTCGTTTAAAATAAGACCCTGACGAACAAAAGAGTACAAATATTATTTTTATTCAATTGTAAATGAATTTAAGTGGTATTTGCATTGAAGTGGCGATATCCCATATGATCTGATAGGCCTAGGGAGGGGGTGAGGGGAGTGGGTTCTGTTCCGTTGATAACCCCTGACGCCATCTATTAGCGGTCTTCTTACGCCTATGCAACTTTCCCCAGATGAATTTTCTGATCCGCCTCTATTCACTGAGAGCTTTTATACATTTTTTTTGCTTGCTCCAATGCATGATGGGTATATGGATGGTGCTGGTGTATATAGTGTTGAGGGCTTCACCCAGTCAGTCAATGGAATCTATCAGGGATGAAGGATCAATGCTCTCCTCTCCTCTTGCGCTTCCCTCATCCTACCCATCCTCCCTCGTCCTTTCTTATTCTAGCTAATCGTTCAGGATTAGGCCTAGGGATTATTTCATTTTTGAATTCTAAGTAGGGGTTATTTTTTATTTTTTATTTTCAAAGGGAGAATGAAATGAACAGACAATAGTAATTTCTCAATAACATGATTTATTTACCAAAAACAATATTCAATTAATTTTCTAATTAAAAATATTTCTCTTTACATTTTAGTTTCCCTTTAAAACTCTGGTGGTAAGGTTGTAGCGGATATTGAACTTGGTGGTTTAGTTTTAAGTGAACTTTTGGAAGCGACTCAGCGACACTATCTTGTCATAAAACTGGCTTTAATAGCTATAGTCTGCTTTTAATAGCTAGGGTACATTGAAAATAAATTTCTTGATGTTCTCCCGAAGGAATTCTGCTCTAACCAACTAACTGACAACTTAACTTGGCACTACTCCCTTAAAACTTAGGTATATATTCTATTTTCCCCCTTTAATAGGGCTTTTAAGTTAAATTGGTACTGATTTATGTAGTAATGGCGCGTCTCTTCGTTACACTATGTTATATCAATGGGTAAAATAACATTAAATGTTATTACTCTATTTAATATCAGTTGAATTTTATTAAGGATTAAATATACTCGTAAATAAGTCGTATTGAATTTAACTTGTAAATTCTTATCTTCTAAAAGTGAATTAACGCCGAAGTTATCGTAATTAATACAATGCTCTTAATTTACGAATTAAATTTACCCAAATGTTTTTAGAAATGCACTAATTTTTTTAATTGAAACTAATTTAATTCTAATTTATGTTTTTTATTTTTTTCTTTTTCTAGGTAAGTACCGTTAAAATATTCTTCGCGTGAACCTCTTCACGTGAACTCACGTGAAATTGGTGAGTAATCAAAAATTAAAATTAAACAACGTGGCAGTGTGTTAAATGTATTAGGAGTAGACCCCCTTACATATTTTAGCCAATCACAAACTTGTCTACAAAAAGAAAAAAAAATAGTTTGATAATATTTTGGGCATTCTTTGTGAAGAAACACAATCATTTTCTATAGTTGCCCCGCCATCTGTTCCTAACAACATCTTATAATAAAGAAAGAAAGAAAAAAATGTTACTTTGGTTTTGGCGCGAAAATTTAGCGGGAAACATATTGAAATCGCTTATAGGTTATAGCTTATAGAGTAATGGCACCTTCCCGCCTTTGACTATATAAATTTCTATGGGAAGTTAACATCGAGTGCCACTACTCTATATAGGTGGTCGAGAGAGCTCGCGCGCGCGAGCGTTACGTCATGTAGGGTTCTTCAAATCTCGTGCGCACGAGCTTCTTCTTCTTAGAGAGGGGTCGGATACTTGTCGTTATTTTTTTTTATAAATAGTAGTGGCATCTTTTATAAATTCTCCGGAGAACTTACAATAGCCAATGTAGAACTCTGCCATCATTGCTCGATCGGTAATGGAAAAAATAAATATAAGCAATAGCATTGTTACGTAATATAAGAGATATAGGGGGGGGGGAATTAAATAGGCCACGCCATTGGGGGGCCCCTAGAATTGGTTAGGTTGGTTATACTAGATGCGTCAAATCATGACCCCCAAGGGTCACCTAGTTCTTCTAGGATACCGTAACCGTATATTAATCTCAGTTATAATATGCCACGAACTTAAAGCTAAGTGGGTTTAGATTCCACCGTTTTATTTAAGGCAAATTACGAATGGTTCGCTGGTTGCCCAGTTATCTTTTCTTCGGACAATAAAAAGGATGTTATTTATGAACGGTCAGATTTATTTATTTTTTTTCTCGGGGGGGGGGGAGCCCGGAAAGATGGCCATGGTCCCCCCAGAAAGAAGCGACTTTTGGGCATCGCCGACGTGTAAAAGAGAACAGATTTAGAAGATCCCTCTGAATAATAGCTACTTTTGTGAGCACCAGAAGGGATGATACCTTGTATACCTTTTTATTATTTTTTTCTCCAAAGGACCCCCCGAGTGGTCAAGATAACTTAAAACAACATTTACTCCATTAAATATAAATTAATAAATTAAAATTATATCATTTTAATAGTCTTTTGTACTAGACATAGGTTGAATTACACTCACTATATATCTACTCGGACGCTGTTTGACCATTTGTTTTAAAATATATTGACCATACATTTTATAAAGCAAAGCCATACGCAGGCGGATCGAATTTTATCTTTACTTTGAATATATCTATATATATATGGGGGTCCGTGTAGGCATTTTATATAGAGGGGGGAGAGGGGGAGGGGGCCCGCTATATTGAAGTGGGCTATTGTTCGAACAAATAGGGGAATGGGCTCCTTTAAAGTTTCTGACCGATTTATTTAAAATGTTGTCGACGTAAGGTAGAATAACTACTATATTTCAATAGTCAATTCTTCGGGCTTCTCATAAGTTCATTATATAAGTAAATAACGTCACCTTTTCGTCATCGCGCCAAAGCTCGCGTTAAGGTAATAGCGACATCTGACGTCCAAACGGTAAAACACGTAGTAGTAAGCTTTATTCCCACTTCCCAGTTCGTTAATAATATTTCCACTTCAGCCTTCTTCGGAACGACTCTTACTTATTGGGAGCGTTTATAATAAACTTATGAAGCGTGTTATATAGCGATAGAAGTCCCCGAGCAAGTTTTGCGCTGACTTCTATAAAATATATTCCATCTGTAGTTGAATATTATAATAGTGGGGGGGGGGCGAGGAGGTGGATGTTTAACGGGCCGGTCTACCGTTATTTAAAATCATGCCAATTTTCGTTTTACACGAGATATAACTTTGGATGTAGTATTTTATAGCCCATAGCAAATATTGCGAAACTTGCAAACTACGAAGAATTTATATAGTTTTACAAATCGTTAAGTTTTACCTATATTATTTGCAACTTTATTGCCGATGCTATTTTAGATTAAATCAGGGACAAAAAAATTGTCACGTGTATTTTCCCGCGCTTTCGGATAAATTTGGCGCGCGTGCGAATTTTTCTCGCGCTTTTTTTTTCCGTAATTTCACGCGCGCACGTGTTTTTTTCGCGCTTTTTTTCTAAAATTGGCGCGCGCGCACGTATTTTTCATTTAATATACATTTTAATATAGTTTCAAAGACATTCCCTTTGTAGTTTCCTTTCATTTAATCTCAAGAAGAATTCGGTATAGTTACTATTGCTTTATTGGCTATCTGAGTTGTATTTTTCCAGGAGCTTTCTTTTAGTAGTTTTCCCACTATTTTGGCGCGTAAGCTTAGTATCTAAGAGTCGTGATACGAGCCCAAATATAAATCCAGGAGCTTAACAGAGTGTTTTCCCGCCAAAGTGGTGGTAATAAAAAAGAAATCACAAAACTCATAAAAAAAGTTCTTTTCCGTCCGTTTATTTCACGGTTAGGACCCCTTAGAACCTTTGTCGTGAGTGACACTCACACTATATCACGGTCTTCTGATTGAAAAATAACACGAAAGAATTTATTTCAAATAAAAATTAATCCCCCACGTGTTTTTATATATTTTTGGTGCGAAATATCGATATGGCGCGTGTTTTTTCCCGCCAAATAAATAAATAAATAAATAATCTCGCGCGCGCACGTGAAATTAAATTCTACCTTTTATCATTTTCAAGATATAAGCTTACCAAAGGCGTAGGATAAATATCTGACGCTCTGAATGAAAATAGTCCATGGCACGTGCTGCTGGGGGTTTTAGTTTTATACGAGGGGTTAGTCACTTGAATAATCAGGTGTACAAAACCGCAGAAATCGATTACTTGATTTCTAGAATTCTTTGAAAATCATCAGTAATCAAAATCATTTCTGCGGGTAATCAAAGGTAATCAGAAATCTCCGATAATCACTGGAAATCACGTGAAATCTTGAGAAAATTAGAAATAATCACATGATTTACTAGTAATCTTTTGTAATCACCTCGGTAATCACGCCTTTCGTGAAATAATCACGCATAATCAATGGAGGAATTCGATAATCCAAAATAAAAATCATAATCAGTTGAAATAGAAATAATCACTGTATTCATCGAAATTCACGAGGAATCCAGTGGTAATCACGGCATTCACCAAATAATCACCGGAATTCATTGGAATTCAAACGGAAATCACAAGTAATCCGCGGCAATAACGGGAAATCAGTGTAATGATTATGGAAATCACCGAAAATAATCGTAATCACAGAAATCAAGGAATTCGTCCAGTAATCATAGGAATTCACATAAAAATTCAGAAATCAGTAATCAGGTGTACAAAATTTTGGCGAGTGACTAGCCCCTCGGTTTTATACGATTTTATCGATTGGTTCGTTGGGAAAAGGATCGAAATTTTGCTTCTTGGCGAGAGAGAGAGAGAGTGGCGTTCTTGCCGCCATCTTTACGAGTACTTTTCAAACGTTTTCGGTATTGACTTAAAAAAAAGTTTCGATATTTTTTTTTTTTTTTACGTGGAGCTTGTGAAGTGCTGGCACACGTAACCAATATTTGATTTTCTACTTTGCTTTTATTCTTCGGGGTTCTCTCTCTCTAGCCAAGGTTTGAATTTCGGGTTAGCAAAAGTTTTTGTTTGAAATGGGATAGATCGCCGCAGCCGCCTTTCTTATATAATCTTTAGAATCAACAATCAACCGTCCGTTTTGAGTGCTGCCAAAGGTATCCTACCCTACCGCCCTATATACCCCTTTTACTAACTTAGAATGCCCTAGATACCATACTAAGATACCGAATTTAAGTTCATTCTAAGGGTGAAATTGCGTCCATGAGAGTTTATTGGAAAAATAAGTGTTATTTGAAGGAAAGTGTTAGTTCCCTCGGTGAAGTGTTGAAATCTCTAGATATAAAGAGGAGAGTGTTAGTCCCCTCGGTGCAGTGTTGAAATCTCTAGGAGATATAAAGAGAAGAGTGTTAGTTCCCTCGGTGCGGTGTTGAAATAAAGAGAAGAGTGTTAGTTCCCTCGGTGCGGTGTTGAAATAAAGAGAAGAGTGTCGCTCCCCTCGGCCCCGTTGGATTTGTATGATTGAATGTTTATAATAATTTAATGCAAATGAAGTAAGAGTCTGCTGACTGTTGATGAATGCACCCCGCTAGCTATCGGAAAAACTCATTAAGGGATCATAAGGGGGAACGAGAACCGATCATTAAAGTTAATTAATAGTTAATTAGAAATCTCCCGGGCATTGTTTCATTCCGTCTATTAAGAAATATATATATAGATTACATTAATATAATATAATATATAATTAAATATTGTTTATAAATTTGAGATTAATTTTAAGTTTCTTATTGATAAGAAAACAGACTGTATGTTAATTTTTCATATCCGTTTATGTTAATTGTAATAACTGATAGCCATGTTAAATATCATATAGATATCGTACGCTAAAGGGGTTCTAGAGAAATAACGTAACACCCTGAAGGTCCATTCACAGACGCTCTGACGAAACATAACATTTTTCTAAAACGTTTTAAAAATAATAACTTCGAAATACAGCGTGTAAACTGCCCTTAATTATTCAATATTACTTTTCAATTTTACTCTACGATTAAATACGTTTATTTTAGTTGAATTTTAGTGTCAAGTGACGTTGTATCAAGGTATAGATACCGTGTTCTTTAGGGGAGTGTTTTGAATTGGTCCTTGGCCTTTTCTTCACACCTCAGTCACTATTTTTTTTTTTTATTTTAGCACACCCTAACGTGCTCGCCCGAGGGGCCCCACGATATATAATCGAGATACCCCCCCCCCCCATCTTTACCTGTTACCCCCCCCCCCCCAAACCGTCCGCCTCTTAAAGGAAAACGGTTCTAAAATACTACCGTGGAATCAAAATTATAAAACCTGTAACTATAGTCTGTAAATACTTGAAAGTGCTGCCAGTCATTTGTGACATTTGTAATATTGAACGGCGCTATCTACAACAACAGACTGAACTGAATAAATTAATTTCTCCAGCCCCCCTTTAGTGAACACTATCTATATATTAGGGTTGGATTTTTCCTTTAATTTTTAGTGTGTAGCCGCATCCTACATGCCATGGCGTAATTTCCAAATGATCCCAAAGACGAGACGAGAGAGCGGAGATTCGAGATTTGAAAATATAAATTTATTTTATATTTTTTTGATATTCAATTTGAAACTGTTCTTATCACGAATTCTCTCGTATCGTGTATAATAATTTCACTGCCATAGTAGATAGATTTTTATTTTTTTTGTCGAAACGTTTTTACTTGGGCGATAAGTCAAAATTAATACCAACTTGATGGTGGTATTAAATTCAGGAAAAAGAAAAATTATAATTTTATTTTTCTCTAGTCTGAAATCGATGTCAAATGATTATTTCCAGGGGTGGGTTTTGGAGGAGTATGCGCAAATATAAGAGAGTGTGCGACTGCAAATAAAGCAGCGCAATCGCCCGCCCGCCTGTTCCTTCTGGGGCCCCTCATTACTAGATAGCTTAGCAATTAGCGCAACATGCTTGCTCCTCTTGGCTTTGGCGGGAAAGGGAGATGGATTTGGCGGGGAATTTTATATACGAGCTCGTGCAAACATCTCACGCGCTAACTCTTCCCCCCCTCCCCCATCCCCAATAGAGGTCGGAAATTATATCAATCAATGATAAAAATACATTAAAAGTATTTGAATTACTTACAAAGTGTCATACCCCTCATTGCACGTGCATTTTTATTTTCTTTCAAAAGATGTCGGATATTATATCAATCAATGATTAAAATACATTAAAAGTATTCGAATTACTTATGAAGTGTTATACCCCTCATTGCACGTGAATTTGTTTTTTCTTTCAAAAGATGTCGGACATTACTTCTATAGTATTAACGAATCCTTAAGGGGAATACGCGTAGAATAGGGTAATGTCTCACCCCTTATTTGTTCAAATAGTGTCTTTACTTTTCCCATCTCCCGCCGGCTTTTAATCGTATGTAGAAAAGACATTCAACAAGAAGTTTCTAGGCGCGAAGCCTTCCTTTCCCGCCAAAATGCGCGAGGGGAACGACCCCCCCTTTCAATATAAAGACAATACGAGGAGGATAGTACAATAGTCTGGCAAGGGATATATTGGCTTATTTAAAACTGTTTTCGAGTCAAAAGATTTAAAAGGGTTTCTACTTAATTAAATTAAAATGACTTCTTAAGAACGAATTTTAATTTAGGGAACTTTTTAATTACTTTATGAATTTATATAACTCGATGACAGTTGTTGGGGTTTATCCCTTGTAACATCAAGGGATAAAAAAGGTAGAGTGCCATTTCTCTTTATACTTATTTCACGATGAAAAAGCTTATCACGTATCTGAACGACACGTACTTAAAACTCCGAGCCCCCGAAGGGATGGATGAATTTCAGTTTGCCAGGCAAGTCTAATTAGACTTAAGTCTTTGGTAATTTAGTCAAAACCCAGGGCAACCCCTAACCCCCATCCCCCCTCCCCCCGTATATTATGTAATGCTTTTTATTTTAAATGAGACCATGTGGGAATTGAAATCATACTGAGAAAAGGGTTATTTAGGCTTAAGTAAAAGCGCGGGAAATGTAGTAGTCTCTCCATCGAGGGGGTAACCATGACAACCAGACTCTTCACGTGAAAAAGAGCGGGAAAAATACCATCCATATATAGCACGTGCCATGATAATTGGCGCGCGCGCGCCAGATTGAGTTCGTAGTGAAGCGCGTGCTAGCTATATACCATACCCTTTCAACTTATACTCGCACGTGTTCACCTTTTAACAGCGAATAAAGTTAAAGGCGCGAGACATGATATAAAATGAATACAGCTTACATGCTTTGACTTTATTACACTTTAAAAGATGGACGAATTTGAATAAATCACGAGCGCATGCTTGCAGGGGAGCCCGTTTCCAGGATAATGATAAAAATGTTACATCCTAAAATATTTTTGCCTTCTTGAGCTGTATTAGGTTATCAATAGTTGTCCCGCACTAATTTGGATCCAGGGGTTTAGTTTCTCCCGGAGATGCAAATGCGGAATAATTAGCGAAATGATTACCAATGCGTGGCGCGTGCCAGTTCGGATCGTCTTGAACCACCCGCCGGCCAATCAGCTTTCGTTTTAAAATTCTAATTAGGTAAAGATATAAATTTAATTGTAAGTAATACTTGAAATGGTGTACACCTTAAGGAAATACTTTAGTATAGCTTATCCTGACAAACAAATTATACTAGGTTCACACTCTAAAAGCCAACCGTATTATGCGTGAAAAGTGAATACATACAATCATTAACCTAAAGGGGGCATGCAAGGCGTTACTTACTTTCAACGTCATATTCAGCTGTTAACCAATCAGTAATCGTCAAAAAAAACTAATTCTCTTGACACAAACCTTATAACATAGTCCGTAACTACATTGACAAGGTTTCTATATGTCGTGTAATTTTAAGCCAATAAGGATTGGGCAGTATGGGCCCCCCTTGCAAATTAAAATAGTAGGCGAGGAGGGGGGGTCACAAAATTGAAATTAGACCTTACAACACGAAACTTAATACACGTGTCTCTGTCTATACTCGTTTGTAATCTTAATCCAAATTGGTGAAATGTCTGTCCTAGCTCGAGAACGGGACAGCTGCTAAGAAAATGGTGTGTGCGTGAAAACTGATCTGCCCAATATGCTTGCAGTATAGGCGTGAAAAACAAAATAAAAACTTTTTGGCCCTTTTGCATCGCATGGCGCGGTGAGCTTTTCTCTTAGCGTAGGACAGCTGTCCCCTTTGACAAGTTACGGGGTAAACAAGGCATCCATCAATGGCCAATTTAGGCAAACGACAGAAAACCCAAACCAACCAGAAGAGCTAGAGAAAAGCTTTAACACACGACCCCCTGTAAAAGGATACCGTTGCCTAGCAACCACCACCAACTTTCTTTCTTTTTGTACACCAAAAATTTATTTACTCTTTTAAAAGTTTTTCGCGCCAAGAAATGATTTATGAGCACGTGCAAAAATATTACGTATCGCGTTACCCTATATACACGCGTTTAAAATCTCGTGCGCCAATATTTTATTTCACGCGCGCGCTTAAATTTAAAGCACGTGATTTACTGTGTCACGAGACGGCAAAAAAAATATACACGCGTTTAAAATCTCGTGCCAATATTTTATTTCACGCGCGCTTAAATTTAAAGCACGTGATTTGCTAAAATTTAACAAATGTTAACGAGACGCAAAAAAAAAATAAAAATATGTATTTAGGCCTAAAACAAATTGGCGCGCGCGCGAAAAGAGATTTTATTTTCAAATTAGCGCCAAGCAAAAGTGAGTTATTTCCGCGAGTGTCGAACTTCTTAGGGTCAACAATCAGTTTAAAAAGAAGAAAAGTGAGAAAGCAATTTTCCGCGTTAATAAATACCCTATGTCTACTTGTTAGAATTAAGGAATGCTCGCGTTTTTGGCGTTGGCGCGTCGGACCCAATGATCTCCAAGTAGAAAATTTTGACAAATGACGTGAAACGCGGCACTTTGACCCCGAAATAATTTCTACAAACTCTCCGTCCGTTTTCTTGGAGCTAATTGTAAGATGGTAAAAAGTGATATGAGATTATGGTTATATTCGTCGCCTTTGTTAGTATTGGTTCTAAATTAATAGGCGTTAAAAATTTCACCGGGACTCAATCCCAAGTTAGGAAGGACATTTTAGAAAAACATATTTTTTCTCGCAGGCCGGGCAAGGGCCAACTTAACTTTCGGTGGGTATTTTTGGGGATGTATATATATACCTATAGAGTAAGTCGAGGGTGCACTTGAAGCAGCGCAACTTCGTGGACCTCCCTGATAGTGGAATTATTTTTGGGGGTTTTCTCTCTAGCAGCCATGATGTAGCTTTTGAGAAAACAGTGCCACCATCGTTTTCGCATCGCCATATGGAAAATCTTAGTTAAATCACGGAGACTCTATAAGGGGAGTTGGCTCTGAGCCCAAAATTTCAATATCCAGTGAGCTTATAAATGACCTTGGTATACTAGTTAATTGAAATATAATTTTTCTACCTCGTGAATCCCGTTATTGTCCGGTAGATAAGTTTAGTTGGCTCATCAATACGTCTTAATCTCTTAAGTCTTCTGGCAGCCATATTGGTGTATTTTAGCTTTTCTTCCGGCCTTCAACCCACCAGTATTAAATTACCTGACTAATCTTAGCTCCCCACGTCCATCTGAAACCGTTCTAAATGGGGAAACATTTATGACTAGAGATCCATGATTTAAAATTGCTGTTTTACAGAATAAACAAAAACTAATACTACTTCTACTACTACTACTACTTCTTCTTCAACTCCCGCTATTGAGTCTCCCTGGTGGAATCAAACAGGGAGGTCCGTAAAACTGCTTAGAAATCGGGATAAAATTTACTTTGCACCTCATTACTCGTACCACGGATTTAGAAGAGACGCTTGCTGCTTGCTCCTGATGCACTTGAAAAACACTTTTAACAAGAAGTTTTTAGACGTTCGCGTTTACACTCCTGTCACTCTTATAATAAACGCGAGCTTGAGAAAAAATCATCTCCCTAGTCCTACAAAACTTGTTCCTCATATTTAACATAACATGACGGTTTTTAGCTAAGTATATACGCTTCCAATTTGTGAATAACCCGTGTAATAAGGACATTGAATGATTTAAAAACACATCCCATTTTTATGTCTATTTAAAACACGTATAAAAAATTCATAAAAATTAAACCACAAATATTAAATTGGTTTAATTAATAAATTATTCAGAAACGCTTTTAAAGGGAATGGAATAATAAATATATTTAAAGTTGAAACTTTTCAACGAAGCTTGTTGATCAGATCAGAACCTCTCGAAGGAAGCAGTCACGTTCACGTGACCCTCCTTAAAGTGAAATAACCCCTGACCACCCACCCACCAATCCACTCCTTTCTTTCTTGGAAGGAAGGAACGCCATCTATTAATTAATAAAGACGGCTTAGAGTGATTGATTAAGAATAGCTTCGGAGGCGAACCCCCCCCCCCTTCTTAAAGAGAGAGAATGCTTTAACAATTTAAGAACAATTGGGCACAGAGGGGGGGGAAAGGCCCCTTTCATTTTAGCCTCCCCCCCCTTTGCCCTGTTAAAGACTGACTTGAACCGTACGAAACTTAAGCCTTACACACACACACCGTTCATTGCATAGATTGAGTGGGGCCTAACTCTCTGGATAAATCACGACAGCTTGGGCGATTGCCCCACCAATCCGCCCCCCTCTACCCCAATCCCCGTTATACTCTCTCTCGCCCCCACAAAATGCTTTTATTTAAAAGAGGTTGGTAGGTGCCTTGGAATATTGGGTGCTGTGATTGGGTACTTCGCAAGCTAAGAATGGGTTTAGGTTTATTCTTGAATATTAAGACTTTTAAAAGATTTCTAAGGGGGTCATTTGAATTTTTGAAAACTGAAGGGTTAGGTCGGGTTGTACACTGAAGTAATACTGGATTGGATTGGATTCTACGGGATGGGTTAGCTAATCGCCTTGTGGTATTATCCTACTATATCTAGGGGTTTCTCCCTACCATGGTTTTAAATAGTATGTTGTGTAGGGGGAGAATGCTACCGTAGTTTTGAATAGGTACAATAGACCCTGTAGTATTATCCTACTATAACTAGGGTTTTCCCCCTATTATGTATTAAAATAGTATAATGTATAGGCGTTAAACTACTAAATAATAGGAGGAAAATGCTACCGTATCTTCGAATAACTAATCAATCTTTAGTTAAGAATAGGTTCTAAAATTATGATTTTGGTCTTGGAAAATCGAAGGCATTCTAAGGTTGTAGCGTAACATATATTAAAACCAATTTAACCTGGTACTTGGTTGCGGTATAGTGGCGTAGGGTCAGGCTTTTATTAGCAGTGTCAGGTTATACCGGGGTTTTGGGGGCATTTGGGGGGGGGGCGAATGAATGACGTATTAAAACACGCTTCGATTGCTTTCTTAAATGAGCGGATGCTTTTGGGGGGGGGGGTTTAAAGGGGGCGCGCACCCCCCTTTGAGAGATTTTACACGCTTAATTTAAAGATTGAATTGATTTGGGCGCAAAAGCAAATATAGCTTTATACAAACTTCAAGATTTCAAAACTTGGCGAGACAAAAGGCCCTTTTCATTAATATTGCATTATGTAGATTTTCTCCGATTTTAAAGCCACCACAATCTACATCTCTTTCTATTTCTGGCTGGGACTTGATATTTAAATTCACTCTTAAACAGTTCCGTTTTAATTTTAAAATATAGGACTATATATTCCTAGAATTATTTTTCAAATTAAAATTAAATAGGAGATTGTATATAGCGTATAAATTAAAGAATTTATCTCACGTGAAATATATAAATAAATTTTTCACGTGAGAATAATGAATAATCGCACGTGCAAATGAATAAAAAATCACGTGAGAATAATGAATAATCGCACGTGCAAATGAATAAAAAGTCACGTGAAAATAAAATAAAATAAAATAAAAAGTTTTGCACGAGATTAGGATTTTTTTGCGCGTGAAAATACATTTATTTTATCCAAAGTTAGAAATAAGTAAGTTAACGTCTTAATAATGTTCCGAAGTTACCAGGGGAATGTATTTGTCGATGTGTCCGAGATATACTGGGCTTTGGATAGAGGCATCTCCGTGGCTTGACCTTGCTCTTCGTAACATACCAAGATGGGTCTGGCCTGGAGACGGGGCGAAAGATACCGAAAATTTTGAAGAGAGAGAGAGAGAGAGAGAGAGAGAGAGAGAGAGAGAGAGAGAGAGAGAGAGATTTGACACCTCGCTCTATAGTGATGTAAAGGCGGTGGAAAGATGACTATCATGATGTATGGGATACGTGTTGCCATCATACACAATACTCGCGCGCCCAAGGAAGGAAATATTTCAAAGAATACAAAGGACCGACCGACCGACCCATCGCCGAGGACAAAATACCAAAATATTTCCTAGATGTTAAAATCTGATTTTATACAAAATTCTTAGCCCAAATATCAACGCCATAGACAGTGTGCGCCGCTAAATTCCCATTACCCCCATTCAGGGTTGCCAGTCATTTCTTGTTATATGTGCATCTCCCGCATTCGTTCAGGTTTCAAACTGAACTGAATCGAATTACAGAATTCTATTCTACAAGCTTGTTGTAGATTGTGGCTGAATTGCACGCGTCACGTATAACTGGCAACACTTGTCCATACACTATCTATAGTCCTTGAGGTGTTACCCAACTCCAAGGCGCTAAAACACTACACTATTTTCCCCCATAATGGTCGGTCCAGATGCTGCTGTCTTCTATATAGTGCACTTTGTAAATGAGGCCCAGAGCATTTTTCCCTGAGTCAGAGCCGGGTCCCCTTGGCCAACTAGGGACCCATTTACGCCTTCAACGTCCCCCCTCCCCCTCCGCTCCTCACCTTGTCCCTGGGTCCCCCAAGATTTGACCCTCTTACTTGCACCACAACTAAATCTAAAAAGAAACCGTAGATTTCAACTTGAATCTTCGCTAAAACTATAGTGGTTTAAAATAGACGTTACGTCGTGACCCTGTATTGAACTTTGAGTATGAAACGATCCTAGGTTTACAATATGTAGGTCGATGCGTGTTGGGGATGGGGGTTTGAGGCCGGGGTTATGACCCCTCAGTCGATTACTTTTGATAGTTCTCTTGGGGGACCTTATACTCTCTCCCTATACGTGACCCGGGGTGTCCAGAACGCTCCGTCCTTTTCCAAAAACTAATTTTCGGCACCCATGACCAAATGCTGCTTTTTTATACCAATAATGATGCTCAAAGCAGTGCCGTGCATTTTGGGGGGGAGGGTCAATTGGAATTGGTCCTAGTTTCCACCTACAACCGTATTTATTTTTTTAATAATTTCGTAAAATTTTAATTACGACAAAATAATGCAAATAGATATTCGGAACTTTAGGGCGAATAATGTTTTTTAAAGTATTAAATTTTTTGTTGACTAGACAGAGGTGTCGATGTCGAGTTGCGCAGAATCAAAGTCCGCTTTGCGATAAAAGTAATTTATTTTGTGAAGTTTTGTTAAATCCGGATTGCTTTGAAATTGAATCTCTTTCTCTCTCTCTGATTTAAGCCTTGGCCAGCACGCAGTTTCGAGGGGTGTATTGTATAGTGTTTGTTACTTAGCTTAGCCGTAGATAGGCCTTGGTTTGGAAAGTCTGGAATTTCTGGTATCATATCATGCGGTGTCGATTATGTTGCCAACGTGTAATTGAAATACCGGTAAGATTACCCCATCACGAAACACGGGTCATTATGACCGCCAAGCAAAAGAAAAACACGTATTCTCCCCCCCCTCCCCCACACCCTTCCCAGAATGCATTGTAGGCTTTAAGGTCACGGATATACCGTGCTTCGTTTTCTTTTCTTTTCTGACGCGTACGCCTACGTCGGCTTTAAGAATAAGCTTCTTCTATTGCAGACGTTCGCGTACGAGTTTTATATAAAATATCTATAATCGGCGCGTGATTTTTATCAGCGCACGTGGTGTCAAAAAATTGGTTGGCGCGCGAGATAAGATTCTTTCGCGCCTTTTTTAATGGACTGTATACTTAGCGCGAGCTTATTCGCGCCTTTTTGATTCGAGGATTGACTCGGGTCTCGCGCTAATGATATTTTGAATATAGTTCAACGCACGCGCCAGCTTGACAATGATGATAATCCTAAGGCGTATTAATACGTAGTGTTAAACCTCGTATAAAAGAAAGTAGTCTTTGTCAATTGTGTTTGGTACTTGGAATTTTAAGAATTTTAGATAATATTTTCATTCTTAGGTAGGTTTTTTGTATTTAAATATTAGTTAATCGTTTAATTAAGTTCAATGACCCAACGTATATTAAAAAACTAATTAAAAAAATAGACTTTGTAGGAAACCTCCCAAAAAATTCAATAATTAACACGCGTGGCCCCGTAAAATATTTTCTGTTGGGCCTAAACATCCTTTTAGTAAAATTTTAATAATTAGCTCACGATTACCCACCAGAAAAATAATTAATAATCCCCCAGATATAAAAAAAAATAATAAAAATAAAAAATGGTTTCTTAGATTACTCTGGAAGGAAAACCCGAAACTGCTTCTTGATTTCAAAGGAAGCCGCCGAGAGTCGCTTTAATCGTTTCCTCCCAAATGTTATACACCATTCGGGATTAGGGGGAGAAGAGAGATTAAATTACATCCCCCTCCCTCCATCTAGAAACATATAAAATTATATCCCAAAATATTAAATTTGATATTAATTAGATTATTTCAATTGTTAATATAATTTTCGCAATTATTAACTACGATTAAAATATTAATTATATTTATTTTTTAATGGTTAGTGTATTCAATTGTTAGCGGAGTGTTTAATAAAAATACCATTTAAAAATTAATTATATTTATTTTTAATATTTAGTTTATAGGGCCCCAAAGTAATTGTTCAAACTCTAGTATAATTTAAATAAATTATATCAAAGATTAGATATTATAGATTAAAATCTACAGGTTTTTTGACCAAACCCATGAAAATATTTTTAGTTTTTAGCTATAATTTATTTAACACCTATTATATTAAGCAATTTTAAAATAGCAATAATAATTCCACGCGGGATATTATAAGTCTTTTTTTGCGCGCGCGAGAAATATGGCGGGAAATTGAACGTGCCAAAATCGATTAAAAGTTCTTTTTTCACGCGCTCATCTCGACCCTCGCGCAAATCAAAAATTTTTTTTAAAGTTTGTACCGAGGGGTTGGACACTATTCAAAAAAATCTAGATTTTTTTACCAAGCAGGTATTAATATAAATATTATTCTCAGCTTCATACAGTGTCTGGCCCCTTTTTTTGGGTGGTTTAAAAGGTGGTCATTAAAATACCTGTAATGAGATCCTTTTATATATCGGGTTATTTTTTTTTCATCTTTTTGAAAATGGACACGCCCCCTTTTTGAAGAAGAAACGTATCCCCTCCCTTCTCCGCTTACTTCAACTTCCTCCCCCTTTCTCCACCCCCCTCGGGGTTGTTTTAATTTTAATAAGAGCGAAAACTTTGGTAACTTTGAAAGTTGCATCTTGTCTCGTTTATTGCGGTTTTGAAATAAGATACACGGGTCTATTTTTCGATGGGGGTTTTTAAACTTTCGGAAATCATTTTTCATTTCTTTTGAAAAAAATCACGGAGCCGTTTAAGGCCCGGTGTAGGTGAGGGGGGGCGCGAAGGGGTTAAATTTAGGGAGATTGTAATCTTAAAGATATGATCCCCATTAATAGCTATCGGAGCTTTTTCTTAAGATGTATGGCCATCTTATATAATATAAGGATATGCGAGAATTTATATTTCAGAGTAATTTTTTTGATCCAATGGATTTTTAAATTAAGATTTTTTTTAACTTCTGCCATGTTTAAATTTTAATGTTTGTCTTAATAAAACTCTATTTAATTTAATTTACTAATTAATTTTTCCTTTTGTTCTATTTCTAGGTAAGTACAGAACCAAAATTATATATTTCTCGTGAATTTCGCAACATCGAATCAATTTGGAGAAAAAAATCTGGTAGGCCTTGTTGTCATGGTTACGGTTTAATTCAACCACGTGCAATATTTCCCGCCTTTCATTTTTAAAAAGGTCTCGTGCAATATTTCCCGCTTTTATTATTCTTCAAATCTCGTGCAATATTTCGCGCCTTTTATTCTTCAAATCTCGTGCAATATTTCGCGCCTTTCTTTCTTCAAATCTCGTGCAATATTTCCCGCCTTTTATTCTTCAAATCTCGTGCAATATTTCCCGCCTTTTATTCTTCAAATCTCGTGCAATATTTCCCGCTTTTTTTCTTAAGTTCTCGCGCAATATTTCCCTCCTTTTATTCTTCAAATCTCGTGCAATATTTCCCGCTTTTTTTCTTAAGTTCTCGCGCAATATTTCCCGCCTTTTATTCTTCAAATCTCGCGCGCCATTTGAAAACCACGTGCTTGACTGGGGAAAAAAATTCCCTTTAAATTAGAGAGGGCATAAAAGCCCTCTAAAGAATTCCTCAAAATCGTCAGTGGAAATCTCGAATTTAAATTGCTTAATTTGCTACTCAATTAATTGGACCGAAATTCGAGAGATTTATCTTGAACGTTACTTTTAGAGACCGGTATAGCCTGCCTCTTTCCAATAGCTAATTTCTTTTCACCTTAAGAGATCTTCCTTATTAAGCGTCGCTCCTAAAGGGGGACCCTAACTTAAATAGTATTGAATACCGAGGATGAAATGAATTTGACATTATCAGCTCCTAAATATCTCGGTGTTTAAATCAGGCGAAAGAAATCAACTTATTTCTTTTTTATTTTAAAAGGAAACGTTTTACGTAGGTACGCTGCATTCCAGCTCTTAATTAGTTAGGAATGGCGTAAAAACGTACCACATCAAAGGGTTTATTTAAGGGTGGGCCATTTGAAATATTTAGATCATAAAATTTGATTCAAAATACCTACCCAAAAAAAACGTTAGATTTATTTGATTTAAAATAGATAAATTTCATATATAAAGACTCGGGTCATGTGAGTGGGTAAATAATAAAAATCGCCATAGGTCATCCTAGGTGGCGCCTTAGTTCCAACCCTAAATGGACAACGTTGAGGTTAACTGGGATTCAAGCGCCTCACTGGCTCCATCTATCCCCAAAATTTTATTGATATTTTTAAATTTCATAATCTTCCTCTTCATATAACCCTTTTTATTCGATTTATTAATATTAATTGGATTTTGAATTAAAGTCGAACCTACTCCAATGAAGTAATTAAAAAAATCCCTGGCAATCGGCAATTTTTCGAAGCCCGTTAAATATATTGTAAAAGCGACAAAATTTGCATACGTACCCCTCGTTATGGGAAGAACAACTTGTAAGTTTTCGATCCGATGTCATGGTCAAATAAGCTTTATTCAAATTTTTCAAACTAAGCCAATTATAATGTCCAGGCAGTTTAAAATTCAAGTGTATATCATTTAAACCCAATCTCAGTGCCAACTTAAATTGAAAAATTAATGTTATATAAGTTGGGGAGACGTTTTTAAGTTGACACTGTTGTTTGAATTGTAAATCTTGAAGGGTTTCCATCGGGACGGCGGAGAAGGGGCTCTTGTCCGGACCCCCAAGCTGAAAAAGGGTTAATTAAGTTAATCCCGATGCGAGTACCGCAGTTTTCTCTTTGTGTCAGACCGTGTATTAGAACGACAGGCGCCAGTCTGTCTGGACCATGTCAACTCGAGGGTACTTATATCTGGCCATATTTGATTTCAAATTTAGACAAAGGCTTCTTTTAAATTTGCATAAATGATATTTAGATTATCGGGTGCAGCTACGTCACGTTTATTGTTTGCAACGCTTTTATTATATATTATAAACTGAACTGAACTAGTGCTGTTACGGGGATAAGAGTTAGGCGGAGTATTTGACAGATACCAAAGGCAGGGAATTTAAATATTGACCTAATAAGGTTAGGGAAAAGTCAGGGAATTTAAAAATTGACCGAATAAGGTTAGGGAAAAGTCAGGGAATTTAAAAATTGACCTAATAAGGTTAGGGAAAAGTCAGGGAATTTAAAAATTGACCTAATAAGGTTAGGGAAAAGTCAAGGGATTTAAAAATTGGCCTAATAAGGTTAGGGAAAAGTCAGGGGATTTAAAAATTGACCTAATGAAGTTAGGGAAAAGTCAGGGTATTTAAAAATTGACCTAATATGTTCAGGGAAAAGTCAAAATAATTAATTTAATGTGAAGTTTTAAATTTATCTTAACCTAATGTCATCTCCTTCATTAAATATGATGTCCATTATTACGTACTTACCACGTGATTAATTCGCGTATAAATACGAATAAATTCATATTAGTTCCTTTTCGCGCTTTTTGGTTTAAATGAACTGAAGTGAATCAGGGACTTGGCGCGATCACAATACGACCATATTCAACCACTCTCAACTTGGTCACAATTGCGCGAGTCTTCAATAGGATAGGACAGATGCGACGTGGAACTCAATGAAATTGAAAACTAAAATAGAAATAATTTCTTCCAGCTGCTAAACGTCACTCAATGAACCGAACCGAATCGAATTCAATCGTCATATATAGGCACTTGAATAAAGTCCCCCCCCAGTTCATTGTTGACGGGGGGATATCCCCTCAAATCTCATGAAAAGGCACTTTATCAAAATTGATGGGGTTTAACTAGTTAAGAACTATTCATAGAAGCCCCAACTTCCACCGCGCAGACGCAAACTCGTGTTGAAAGGGGTCACAAAACCCCAGCGACAATGACATAAATAGTTTATTAAAATATTAAGATTGCGTCGAGATTTTTTGGGCCCAACTTGGCTTGGGGCGCAGCTAAAAGTGCTAAGCCTTTTCCTTTTTGGGGTCCTGACAATCCTTTTAACTAAGGGGTTTGGGGGTCGAAATAATCTCCCCCCCCCATGACTGCTTTTGAATGATAGATACAAAGGAGATTTTAAGATTTCCTCTTAACAATTGATGGTACCATTACCAATGGTACTTTTTAGTTAAATTGTGTTTCCGGTTTGATAAGTAACTAAAATTTGCAGTGGTACAGTACTCAGGGTACTCGGGCTCACCTAGAACCTTACCTTAAAAAATTCAACTTGATTCTAGAGAGTTTAAGTAAAAAATAAAAATTCAAATTATCCCAGCCATGTTCGAACAAGTTTAAAATAGATTAATTAGTTTGCTGTTTGTGGAATAAACCGTTCCATTAATTTCATTTGAGAAGCAAAGACCACAGGAGGGTCGCCTTCTAGGGTTATTTTCCTGGCACCAAAAAGAGGCACCGCCAGATGGAGCCCAACAGCGGCTTTTTGGCTCCAGGAAAATAGCCCTAGTAGGCGACCTATCCGCTGCTCCTGAGGGTCTTTACTTCCCTAATGAAATTAATGTAATGTTTTTTAACAACCTAACTTAAACTGTCTATTTCAATGCATTCCGCATGCATGAGAAACTACTCCATGTTTTGTAACTGGATCTTTAGATATTTTTTTCTTCTGAGAGAGTATGGGTCCTAAAACGTTTGACTATTGTACTCTTTAAGAATGGAACCCCTTACTTCAGGGGGTGCATCAACCCATCGGGGTCCCCCACCAGTATGGGTTGAACCAAACGTTTACCATCTCAAATACTCGCAGTGCTTCTACTTCAACTTACTTCACACTGCATCGAGTTTTTCCCAAATTTTGTAAACACGGTTAAAAATACGGTGCTAGAAATATCTATTAAAATTCGAGAAACGAAAATAGCCTGGTACTGGTACCGTTGGTGACATTTGATGGTTAGTCAATGATGGAACAGTTTCCGTTTTACCAGAGTTTCTCAACTTGGGATTCTTTTGGCTTTACTTTCAATTCTTTACGGTGCGTGGTTGGTGTTTTTGCTTTAGTTCCGGGGGTGAATTTCTTAACTGACCGTGAAAAGGATTTCGCCGGACCCCCTAAGTACTTTTGACCACATGCGTTGTTGAAGCGACCACTCCTTTCAATTCGAAGGAATTGAATTATATTTGCAACAAGAAAGCAAGTTTCCTACACTTTTGTAATCCTACTAAGATTACAAGATTGCTGAAATGAAACCGAAATAGGTTTAATAGGGATTAAGTTATTTGATTCATTCTAGTTTATTTTCCATGTCCCTGATTGGTGCAGCGCCAATCTTGTGCATACCCTTGGATAGAGGACAATTTAGGCTATGATATATATTCCAGGGATTTTCCTGGAAATATTGTTAAACTAGAGTTACGACGTTTCAAAGTTATTTTTTAACTTTTGGCGCCAGTAATCGTAGCTCGTGCGATATCCCGCCTAAAATTGAAAAATCGTAGCTCGTGCGATATCCCGCCTAAAATTGAAAAATCGTAGCTCGTGCGATATCCCGCCTAAAATTGAAAAATCGTAGCTCGTGCGATATCCCGCCAAAAATTGAAAAATCGTAGCTCGTGCGATATCCCGCCAAAAATTGAAAAATCGTAGCTCGTGCGATATCCCGCCAAAAATTGAAAAATCGTAGCTCGTGCGATGGAGTTAAATATCCCGCCAAAATTCGTAGCTCGTGCGATGGAGTTAAATATCCCGCCAAAATTCGTAGCTCGTGCGATGGAGTTAAATATCCCGCCAAAATTCGTAGCTCGTGCGATGGAGTTAAATATCCCGCCAAAATTCGTAGCTCGTGCGATGGAGTTAAATAGCCCGCCAATCCTGTATCCATTCAAAGCTGGCGCGAGATTAAAAGTAAAAATGGCGCTAGCTCTTAATGAGACATTTCCAAGTCATAAATCAAAAGTTGCTTGGTCCTTTTTAGCGTTCTGGGAAATAGCGGGGAGTCCCCTTTTAAAGAGTAACATATTGTAACCGTGAAATGTCACCTCGACAAAAAAGACCCTGTCTTAAAAATTAAGATCTGAAAGGAGTTTGGGGAATGGAGGGGGGGAAGTTGGTATGGCAAAGCAAGAAAATTCCCCTTCTTAATTTAAATGTCTTGTTGAAAAAGGGGCGGAGTGTTTTATTGTTTTATGACAGGAAACTTAAGGGGGTTCAAACCCCACACACAGACAAATCTTGCACTAGTACTTTCTAGAGAAAGAAAAAGACAAACCTCGTGGGGTAATTTAAGGGCTGGACCACGCATGCAGCTTCATTAAGAAATTGAGCGCGGTGCTTTAGGCAATCATTGTTTTAGGGTCTTTCTTTGCCCCCTCCCTCCCCCTAACCCCGCCACATTTCCCTGGGATAAGAAATTATACTCTCTGAGTGACTTGGAGGAAATTTACTTTCAAAATAAGATAATTAGTATTACTTAAAGTTAATTCTTTATTTATTGTTAATTTTACGTTTTGATGTCCAATCCAATTTGTTTTATTGCCAAGGCTTAGGATTTCAAGGTCACGTTATTACCCGAATCACGTGACCCTAACCTATGACCCCAGTAATAAGAAAAACACGTTACAATTTTAGCGTGTATCTGTTAAAAGCGGATAAGGATACCAACCGGGTGTGATACCAAAAAAAAATAACTGTAGCGATACCATGCACTTTGTCGTGGGAATCTTTAGGGACACCAGGGGGATGGACCCCACAGGTACAATACCTTTTTTTTGGCGAAATAAATAACCTTTCAGTAACAAAAGAAACTAGGCTGGTATTTCTTTTTACAGCTCCGATCTCTAAAAAGAAGAGTCAAATTCTTTTCTACAAAAAACGGTTTTAACTTTACTTTTTTCTGGAAGATGTGTCCGTAGTTGCTTGGTACCTGTACTTGTACACTTTATATTTTGAGGGGGCCATAGGTTTTTAGAAGCCCTGTAAAGTAGTAATGGCCAATTTAAGCTTGTAAGTAAAGCCGCCCCAAAAAACCCAGCGGTTTTAGTTTAGCTTTAGACCCTATTTTTATCCCTTTTACACAAAAAAAGGACAGCGGCAGTGTACCCAGCATGCACCACGCCTATACTTTTTATTTGGGATGGAAATTCAAAGTGAGTTTTATTTTGTACTGAATGCAGTTGTTCCTTTTTTATTTTAAAGTTTAAGTTCCGGAGGACTTTTTCTAAGAAATAATTGGTTACTTTTTTAAAATATTTTTCGAGTTTTTTTTTTTCAACGCAAAATCTGCCATCATTTTTTTTCTTGTAAAAAGGGACAATTTTTCTATTAAATTTCTAGAGGGTTTTCTCTAAAAATAGGCCTAAAATTTCGGGGAAAAGTATTGAAGGGATTTGGTGATGCCCGATATCGAAGTTTTACTGGAACCGATACATAGTTCAGTTACAGACTAGGATGTATACCATTTACACAAGGAGGCCAGTCTCACTTCCCAGGTGCAAATCATGGAGTCTAAAGCCAGACCTCCTTGTGTAAATGGTATAAATCCTCTTAGTTTTAAAACACATTGTATACCGATTTTAACCGATTATTTAATCAAGTGAAACCGATATCGACCGATTATTAACTGATTAATCAGGTAAATTAAGCCAAAATCGAAACGATATATCGGTTAAAATGCCTACGCCAAATCGGTCACTGATACCGATAATGATATCATATCTTTTTGTACGACTCAAGATTGTGTTTTTAAGCGATTTCTAAAATAATTAAATACAAATAAATTTAATTTAATAAAATGGATGCGATATTTTAGTTTGAAAGGGTGGGTGATATTCCCTTTAAATTCTATCGATCGGTTTAGCTTTAGCTGGACCTAAATTCGAAGAATAGGTCTTTAAATCTACATTCATAATCATTTTTCAAAGGCAGCTTTACTGTTTGTTCTCCCTTTTCTTAACCTATCCGAGCAAATATCTCCAATAAGCGTGGGTGTTCCGTTTCGTACGTTTCCCAGAATGCATTTGGATCTTGGAAGAGCCCAAGTTCCAGGAACGAATTTGGACAATTCTAAAGGTCAATGAGGGTGACCTTTAACATTTAATTGAACCATTTATAATGAGTGGGAGGAATTACCGAATGGAATTTGTTACGTTCTCAAAAACTAATTACTAGAGCCCAATTTTACTACAAATACCACTTTTATCCTAAAACAAGTATCCGACCTCTCAAAAAAAATTGAGAAATCATTTTTTGGGACCCAATAGACCACTTTTATCGTGAAACAAGTATCCGACCTCTCTCAAAAAAAAAACGAAAATTGAGAAAACATTTTTTGGGGTTTAAGCGTAAATAACACGGAGGTTTCGTTGGAGAAAACATTCGGACTAGTTGTCTGTCTGTCAGTAACGCTTTGAAAATCGCTCAGTATATATTTTTTCGCGAGATTTAAAATGCCGCTTCGCTTGCTGGTGATGCCCGATTTTTATTTTCGTTTTTTGCAATTTCCTCGACTGGGATTCGCGAATTCCGAATCGGAAACAAGGCCGCATTACGGATACCATGCTTGCCCCCCCCCCAAAAAAAAGAAGGTGGTACTAGATAGTGGTACCTACAGCTTCTTCCTTCTATATAATACTAAAGGGTGTTGTGGGTGGAAGGAAGGAAAGTCACTTTCTTCCCAAAAAAGAAAGTCGATAACTGATGGCGAAAGGAATTGAGGTGGATTTCTTTTTGGCGCCTTTGGATATCCATGGCTGCAATACTTGTAAAGTATCATCATGCTCTCTACCCTATATAGAAATTGAATCCAAATGGTGAATCATTTCCCACGTCGCAAGCGAAGACGGCAACGAGACCTTATATCCGTTCCGTGTCTTTATAGGTCAACCTCTTAATCCCATCGTGCATTGCGAATCAGTTCTAACAATACATTAACTGATTACAATGTTTAATTATTTTCTGTTGAATTTCAATTTACTTACGGATATTTTTGACTAACTCCCTTATACCCTCTATTCCTCTATTGTCTTTGACTTCAGCGCAGTGTTGTCAGTCCAACTTGGTCCAAGTACCGAGTCAAACTGAACTCCTAGTCTTTCTCTCTTGACTCACCAATGGCCTGGCAAAAAATGTATTGCTGGACCAAAGTGGCAATGGCCTAAGACTCTAAATTTGCGAAATAAAGCGTGTTACTAATTAGTAATTATTAACTTAACCTTTATGGTACGGGTATTGCTCTAAGTACAATGTCTCGAGTACTTATTGTAATATTGATACGCTCGCCTAACTAAGTGACTGCATAATAGCTTTTGAATTTGTTGACATAATGCGATGAAATTGGATTATATTCCAAGGTATTCTGTCTATACATACCTCTTCTGTGTATTATATAGCGAACATTATCTACGTACTCATTTGTAGCTAATTAAGTAAGGGCAGATACAATCAAGTTTTAAATAACAAATAAAATAGAAATAATTTTATTCTTTGAAAATTACTGGCGCACGTGGAAAACATAACCTCAATTTCCCGCCTTAAATCGAGCACGTGGAAAACATAACCTCAATTTCCCGCCTTACATCGAGCACGTGGAAAACATAATCCCAATTTCCCGCCTTAAATCGAGCACGTGCAAAAACATAACCTCAATTTCCCGCCTTACATCGAGCGCGTGCAAAAACATAAACCCAATTTCCCGCCTTAAATCGAGCACGTGAAAAACATAATCCCAATTTCCCGCCTTAAATCGAGCACGTGCAAAAACTTAAAATTAATTTCCCGGGCTTAACAACCCTTTTCCAGTTAAAACCACGTGCAAATAAATCCCAGCGCGCCTTTTCATCGGCCAATCCATCCATTACGTAAATATTATTTATTCCATTTTACATAAAACTGTCAGTTTTGAACGAAACAAAAACAACAACAATTTATCTTAAACCGGATTATCTTAAAAACAAGTTAAGATTTTAAAAGAATCTTCCCCCCCCCCCTCTATCTCTATCACCCCGTCATGGTGTTTTGAAAAATGGTATCTTCCTTAAGGCGCGCTGGAGATGAAACTTTCAGCCATCCAAGAGTCTAGCACGTTTTTCACGCCATTGGTTAACGTTGCCGGTGACGTCACGGTATCTCGGCGGGCCACCGGTTTTGCACGCGAGAATGGCACCCCCCCCCCGTTCCCGCCGCGTCTCTTCGGCCCACCGCCCGCCGTGTTTTGCCAGCATTCGGGCTAGAGTCGCGCTAAGTGACGCGTCGAGGAGATCGGGGAGCGCGCTAACGCCGGCCAAGGCTTAACGTAAAAACCATTGTCATTCATAAACCAACCAACCTTTTAAAATATTTAAATCTATTCCGTGTCGTATTAATTAATCTCGTTTAAAGTCGCGATTGAATTAAAATATTTAATTGTCATGCCGAGATTACGTAAACACTGTTATATTCGTCGTTCTAAAAGTTGCCATAAGTAGTTCCGAAATTTAAAAACTTTCTTAATAAGAGAGAAAACCAAGAAACAAGCCCGAGTTCTTTGAGGTATTACTCGTCGATCGTCTTACCGGACCGTGAAATTTTTTGCCCGCCGTTAAATACGGACCCGCCGACCGCGGAACCTTAAGAAAAGTTTCCCCGGTGGAGTTTGTTTTTTATCGGACCATCGGACCCGTGAATATTTGTTTTTGCCGAAGATAATAATTTAAATCGATAGAAAATGCCTTGGATTTTGGTATTTTTCTTGCTGGCCATTTTGGACCAAATTACGGACGTAGCCTGTATGCGATTAGCCGACATTTATTGGAACGCTTCAAACCCAATGTGAGTTCTTTAAAAATGTTTGAAAGGGGTCCATTGTAAGCGCCTTACACCCTGTTTAATTTTAAACCCTGATTTACGGTCCTCCCAATAGGCCTAATATTTTAATTTTAAAATTGGCGCGATTCTATCTGTCACCATAGCAACCACCACCAATTTTTTTTTTAAATCCCCGGGGTCTAGTATTAGCCGCCATCGTATAGTTGAAGCACGTTACTAAAATGAAAAGATAGGCAAGTATCCAACCCCGAGCACGAGACATTTCTTTTTAAATCCCGGGGGGTCTAGTATTAGCCGCATTCGTAAAGTCGAAGTACATTACTTCGATAATAGAGATAGGCAAGTGTCCGACCCCGAGCACGAGACATTTCTTTTTAAATGCCGGGGGTCTAGTATTAGCCGCATTCGTAAAGTCGAAGTACATTACTTCGATAATAGAGATAGGCAAGTGTCCGACCCCGAGCACGAGACATTTCTTTTTAAATCCCGGGGGTCTAGTATTAGCCGCATTCGTAAAGTCGAAGTACATTACTTCGATAATAGAGATAGGCAAGTGTCCGACCCCGAGCACGAGACATTTCTTTAAAGCTCGCGCGAAACGAAAAGGGAAATATAGAAGTGGCGCAAAAAAGCTCGCGCAAAAGTTGAGTTTTGGCGCGCTTCGACCAAGACTGGCGCGTGGTGGTTTATTTTGGCGGGTAAAGCGAAGGGAATACGAACTCGGGAACCTTTCTAAAATCAATTTAAACTCGATTGATCCGTACTCGAGGAACTACTAGAACTACTAGTAGTAGTAGGTTCAAACTTCTAGTAGCCCGGGTTTATATTTGAATATCTTTCTATATATATATATTTTCTCTCTCTGTCGAAGGGGTCACGTAGCTCGGAGTCGAATTGTCAAAGCTTCAAAGGCTTACGTAAACTTATTGAAGCGCCCCTCCGTCCGTCCGTCCCCGTCTGATATTCACTTTATTCAGATATTCAATAATACTTCTTCCATTTTATTCGACGTGTTTTTTCTTCAACTTTTTTTAATCGAATCTCTTTTTTACAAACATGCTTTTATATTCCCTTTAATATGTATAATGGAATTTAAATGTATTAAATTCTATAGAAAAAATATATATATTATTGGGTTGCCATATCCATGTAGCCTAGAGATAAATTCGTTTAAAATTAAAATTTAGATTAAAATGTGGATTTTGTAAATTCAAAATCCAAGTTACGGGAGCTCCAATAATGTTTAAAATAACTATTATTATGAGAAATGCTAAATAGATTTTGCGCAGCAAATACTTGTAAGTGTTGCCACTCTTTAGTGACGTTTGCAATTGAACAACAAATTACTGGCAACCCTGTCCCTGAAGCGCATGCGCTGTGTTAAAGATGGGAGAAATTATTACGAAATTCCCGAAATTTTTAGTGAATAATTCCTCCAAAAACCCAATGAAATTTAAAATCAACACAATAGGGTCTTGGCAATTCGGGCTTAACTCCGCCACCAGCGCCATTATGGTATGTTTTTTTAACAGAATGAAAGCTACATGTTTTTTAGCACTAGTGGAAGGTAGCCTGACGTTTCATGACGTAGTACTGCCAAGTCCCTATACTTATATCTTGAACTTGAAAATAGATTTCATGGAAAAACCATGTAAATCAATATTAACAAAAATCTTAAATCTTCAGTGATATGAAATCTGTGTTTTTTCTCGATGTCTGTAAGCTGTAAGCCGTAATCCTTGTAGGGGGCTTAAGAATTAGGGGTCTCTTCATTCTTGTACAGAGGGATGAGTGGGGGGGAAGGGAGAGGTGTTATCCCCCCGCCGGTATAAGGGGTGCGAAGTCAGACACTTCTTTAGCGCGCAGACTTGAAATTGTAGGCAAGTGCCAGCCAGTAGAGGCAACCGCCGAGAACAGATCATCAAATTTTGGTTTCCAGTAACCGGTCCAAAGGTACTATGAGATTTTTTCCACCCTCGGGCCATTAGATGTGTATGTATATCTTCTTCTACCTGGTCGGGCAACTTTTTACCTTCCTTCGGGATGATGATGATGATGGTGCTGGTGTTAGTGGTGGTTCTTGCTTGTGCCATCCATTCCTGTTACAGAAATGAAAATCATAAAAATAAAAAAAATTATTTAAAAGTTCTCTTCTGAATTCGAGTCTGCCATGCCATGAAGACTGTTACGTTACACGCTTGGAAAGTGTAAAAAAGATACGCCCATTCTCCTATATGTGTCTAATTTTTGAAACGCGCCAACCAACATTTCTTAAGATTAGGCCTACAACTTGCTGCCCAGATAAACAGTTTTTAGACTTAGATAGAAGTGGCGCTAATATTTAGTTTTAATTTATTTTTAATAATTATTATTTAGTGTTCCACTTAATGTATGACCATGAATTTAGTATAGTTGCGTAGAGGACAGTTAGGGCTATAGTATACTCGAGGGATTTTCCTGGAAATTTCGTGGAAGTGGAGTTATGACGTCATGAAGTTGTAGTTTATAGGTCGTGAAGCCACATCGCCATGTTGTGTTATTTAAAGTTGATTATCTCGGCCCCTGATTATTGTAGGACAGTGATTTTAGCACCATTGGATAGATTGCAATCTAGGCTATCATATACTCAAAGGATTTTCTTGGAAATATCGTGGAAGTAGAGTTATGACGTCATGAAGTTGTACTTTATAGGTCGTGAAGCCACATCGCCATGTTGTGTTATTTAAAGTTGATTATCTCGGCCCCTGATTGTTGTATGAGTCTGATTTTAGCACCATTGGATAGAGGAGAATCTGGGCTAAAATATACTCGAGGGATTTTCCTGGAAAAATCGTGGAAGTATAGTTATGATGTCACGAAGTTGTAGTTTAAAGGTCGCGACCCTTGTTGAAGAAATAACGCCGTGTTATCTTATTTAAAGTTGATTATCTCGGCCCCTGATTGTTGTAGGACTATGATTTTAGCACCATTGGATAGAGGAAAATCTGGGCTCAAATATACTCAAGGGATTTTCTTGGAAATATTGTGAAAGTAAAGATATGACGTCACGAAGTTAGAGGTCGCGCTAAAATCCTCTATCTCCTTGAAGTTTTTTTTTATTTCTTAATTTATGTAGTTTAAAGTTTTAAACATTAAAAAACCCCAATTCAAATTTAATAATAAATTGAATGTGGAAGCGAAAAAAGACACGAGGGACATAATCCGTGCAAACGTTGCCAGATTATATTATTATTATATTTCAGGCGGGCTAACACTGCCTGGAAAATAGATTTTAAAATGAGTTAGTATCGTAGATTCGAGCCTACGCCAATGTCACCAAATAGATAATAAAAATATATAGACTCCGCCTTTTAACGCGGTATAATCTCCCCCTTAAAAAAACAATATATTATACTTTTTCAATTTATAGTCGTAATTTACATAAATCCATAAAAAATAACCGAAAATGATATCCGCGAAATTTCATTCGGATTTACTTCCAAAGAGTAAAGCTACGTATACATCGCTATATAATTAAGTTACGTACCAATGGTATCACTGTCTTACCTATATTCTATAGTATCATCTTTCCTTTGAAATTTATCTCGGAAAATCAAATGCAAAATTTCGGGGAACGATATATATATATCTTTAACCCTTTGAAATATGTCTGTCTGCTATATGCTACCATAAGTTTGTAAGTGATATGTTTCTTCCATAAGTTTGTTAATCTCTGGTTAAGTACTGAAAGGCTTGTAATGATTTTGAAGTGAGTGAGTAAGGTGAGGTAGGTCATAGATTCGAGAGGAGGTAAAGCGAGCTAGGGAGACGCCTGGTGAGTGAGTGAGGGGGCGCTGTTGTCAAATTTGGGCTTAGTAATGCGGACTAAATAGGAGTGCCTAGATGGAATAGGTCCTAGCTGCAAAATTAATTAACCACCACCGAGTGTACTTAGGACTTCAATTGACTCGCTCCCCCTCGTTCTACCTCGAGCTCTCATTTGTAAGTCTCTCAGTAGCATTATGAATCGTATTGGTAGTGTCATACTTATCATTCAACATATATTATAAACTTATGATACTACGGAGATAGTCATGATGACGCTCAATGTTATTTTTGTATTTGATTTAATATAGTCGAGGAATAAGAACTGTCATTACTCTATATCAATATAAAGTGTACGAACGTAAAAAAAGAATCGAATAAAAGGTCTAGGGATAAAAAATCGAAATAAATTTTATTCAAAACAATAAATTCTGTAAATTTAAAAAACATCCCCGGTATAAGCTTGAAAAGAGAGAGCTAGGGGAAGCCAGGATTAGATTTTCAAACTCTCTCTCAGCAAATATAGTATTTTATGTATTGAAGTTGTAATATAAATTTTAAATAATCTTGTTTGGTTTTATTATTTTTATAGGCAAAGTGTAGGGGATTATAATCAAGACTGAGAAGGGATTTTTAGACCCAAAATTTATTGATAGCTGAATTTATTTTGGGGGGAGCCAAATTTATGTTGGATCATTGTAATTTGTTAGTCTGTATTTACAATAGTAAGAAATAGCGGCAGATTATGCCAATATTTCACGCGCCGCCATGTTTGGAAAAACATTAAATAAAATAATATGTGCACGAGAAATGTTTTTAATTTATAATACTTCACGTGCAATTTTCAAAAATCGTTTAATGAAAATTTCACGTGACATATTAAAGATGTTTGGCACGAGAATTCTTTTTATATATATGCATAATATTTCACGTGCATTTTTCTAAAACATTAAAATTTCACGTGCATTTTTCTAAAACATTAAAATTTCACGTGCATTTTTCTAAAACATTAAAATTTCACGTGCATTTTTCTAAAACATTAAAATTTCACGTGAAATATTATAAATAAAAAAATGAATTTTCTTAAAATATTGGATGAAATTTTTAAAGTTTAAAATAGCACTAATTCGTTTGGGCTAATTAGCGTGGGGTGTGTCTATTTAGCGGTCAATTAGCGTTAACAGACGGTGCCAGGCTGTAGTAGTTTTATGATTAATTAAGGAATGAAGTTCATTTTTCCCGAATGGATTGGAATTCCATCCTTCCTTCCTTCTCTCTCTCCTTTGTGGCCCTTTATCCGCATTGATTGGGGTCCCCTAAATTGGGCCCTTCATTCCTCAAATTAGGCCGATTGGGGCCAAGAGGGGGGCCGGCATTTTCCCCCTCCCTTGTTATTAATGCAAATCGACTATTATATCCGATAACGGTTAACATCAAGCGGCCCCTTTGACTTGTTCCCGAAGTCGACTTAGTTGAGTGGCCTTTGCCATTGCCATTGCCATTGCAAATTTCAAGAGGCGGGGATGGGGCTGTCTAGAGAGTGACCGACCCCAAATATAATGATGAGCCCCCCCCTTCAAATTGGACAACGCGGACCCCCCCCCCCCCCAAATTATCGGTTTCAAGTTTTAATACGTTTCTATTATAATTAAATCTTACAATGAATTTGTTTTATTTTATTGAGATGTGATGAGATTCTTTAGATTATGGGTTTTATTATTTAATTTCAATTGGACTACTTTCTTTAATCTTTGATTTTATATTGCGTATTAATACGCTCAGTTGTTTTAGTCTGGAAAATTCCAGTAGCTTTGCCCTTGTTCCAATAAATAAGTACTTAAAGTAATGGTTAAAACTTAACTATATTAATTATCTAATATATTTTTAAAAATGGACTATCAACTTTTGGACATTAAAAAAATTATGAAAGGAAAATCTAGTTAGCTTTGAATCTATGCAATTTAAGTTTGAAAATTAATTATTTAAAATTGTAGAGATAATTCTGCGTCTAATAATCAATTCCACGAACCATCCAAGACACTGATTGAAATTGTACTACAGTAGTACAATTTCAATCAAGCTAAAATGTCCAGTATGGCAACACTGCATTAGCAGACATCTTAATAAAATTAACCTTTAACCCTTTTCAGTAATTAATTTAAGATAGATGGTAACGGTACCCAATAATGTAATATACTTATCCTACCCATCCGACCCCCCAATTTCCCCCCGAAACCCTTTTTACACGTGATCTTCCAAGTCCAAATTCACCCCCTGAACCTAGTAAGTTCTACTTTACCCCCACGTTAGGCCTAACTTTTAAGCCTCGGTCTCTATACTTCCAGGGGGGGGGGGGGCATTTTGGTCTATGAAATGCCTGGTAGTGGTGGTGGTGATAGGAAACAACTTTTGGCCCCGGAAAGAAGACATCAGCGCCCTTTGGCTAATTGCTACTAGAACCAGTAGGAAAACTACTAAATATATCCCCTAACAGTTGACACTAATTTCCTATAATAGTCTTAGTAAAGAGTAGCTTTAACTTCAGTGTTCAGATACGTGGTAAACCGTAATCCCATAGAAAATGCATTGACACCCCAACTCCATTACCGTGATTGTTTTTAGGGGGGGGGGGGTTATTCCCCTCTTACCCCCCCCCAATGCCTGACATGATTTTCCCTCTATGTTATCTTCAAATTGAAAGTACAATGTAAGGGGTGCCTTAGTTTGTACGTTTGTATTAGGACAAGTATATGGGGTTATTGAATTTAAAGGTTGAGATGAACTTTGCGTATGGACATAGTGTTACGCAATCATTGATTTTTTTCTTTATCAAAGGCAGGTATCAATATTTTTCCAATATAAATCACAAATGACAGGTCGTGTTTACTTGATATAGATTTTAATATTGCGAAACATGGACGGCTGCCATTAGTGTTCAACTTTCATGGCCGAGTATGTTAATTTTCCCATGTTCAACTTGAATACAATAATTCTTGCCTTGAAATTAACAGTACTCTAAGACTGAGATGAACTTTGACTCGTGGGGGTTTGCCATTAGTGTTCAACTTGAATACAATAATTATAACTTTGAAATTAAACAGTACTCTAAGACTGAGATGAACTTTGACTCGTGGGGGTTTGCCATTAGTGTTCAACTTTCATGGCAGAGTATGTTAATTTTCCATGTTCAACTAGAAAACGATAATTCTAGCCTCGAAATAAAACAGTACTCTAAGACTGAGATGAACTTTGACTCGTGGGGGTTTGCACCCATTCTCAGCGGGCATTGAAATAAAAATAAAAGATCTTGGGCCCAGGGTACTTTGGGGGGAGGGGGCAATAGCCCTGTTAGACTTCTGACGACGATCTAGACGCCCCGCTTAGCTTTTCTGCTAAGCGCCTGACTACTAAAAAGGACCAATCAGGACCTCGGAAAACGACAATCAAGTGATGAAGAAGTCTTGGATGGATGGGGGTGAGTGGGGGTTAGTGGGTAGGGGTACGAACCCCATGAAACCTTCCCCCGACTCTTTTAATACGTCATGCTGAGAAGAAACAATGTGATGTCTTCTCCCCATAGCCGTTACGTCAAAGTGACTTTGAAAGAAAGCCTCTGTGACTACTCGCCTTCAAAAGCTTTTACTTTGATTATTTGAATTTTTTACATTTTTGTTGCGTTTTGTTTTGGCAATGAATTGCTGTTGGAAATATGGGTGGAGTTATGACAAGATTAATTGGGCGTACTTAAGGGGTTAAAGGTTAAAGTCAGGCACTGAACGACAGGACAACCCAGTTCTCAATCAAACTTAAAAGGAACTAGATAAAATAAAAATTCTGAGAAAAAACTATTTCTCGTTTAGAATATCAAAGTAGTGACACTATCCCTTTAAAATTGGTATCAAAAATTACCGCCATAATCTATATATTTTTTAGTCTAATGCATTTTAAATTATTGTACACCCCCTAAATTAAATAAATAGGTTACCGCGACACCTTTTATGGTGATGGTGGTGACACACCATTTGAAACATTCTTTTTCAGCCCCCAAATTATTCTTTGAATTGAACTACCTAATACTTACTTGGAAAATTCGCAATTTGTCAATGGTTACGACCCAACTACTAAACTTCCGGTCCCCGTGGTTGCTATCAAAATTTTACAATAGAATCCCACCATTACGTTACCGGAAATGGAGAAAGTAATTAGCCCTTCCCCCACGATGCTGGTGTCAAAATAACGGTTGATTTTTTTCTGTATTATAGTTATAGGTTAAACACCTAATATAACACCACCACCACTTTGGCATATGTTATCGAGCCAGCCAGCCAGCCGGTACCATGATTACTATAGGTGCCATTAGTACTTAATAATATATAAAGAACAGGGTTTAACCAATAAGGAGTAATGGCAGTTGGTTCGTTTGGTAAAATCGGCAACATTGTCTTTCTTTTATATACATACAAAGTTAGCCCTAACATCCATTACTTTTGTACGATGAAATATACACGAGTATAATAACTGAATAATGGCAGAGTATGTTATAAATTAACAATGTGGAAGCGTACAACTGCTGATAGATGATATTGAGGAAATGTATTAGAGAGCTGCGGTGTTACCATCTGGTTTAGCTCAGTCGGAAATCATTTTGAAATAAACGTTACCTTTCTACGAAAGATACAGGCCACCCCTAAATGAAATTATACAGTTAAAGATGTTTTAAAGGATATTAGAGAGGTCGCACACTTGCCGATCATAGTATTCCCAACAATATGTTAAATAAAATCTAGCGTCAACGTAACTTGAGACCGTTATTACATTCAAAACCGGTTTTTCTCTATATTAACAGCTTTCATGTTAAATTGGTATACTTTACTAAGTGTTTTATATTAAAGTTTGAATACTACACGAGTTAAGCGAAGTATCCTACCCCTTTATGTTGATATTTTAAAGATGTATAAATGAAGATTAAGATTTTTTGTGAGTGGTGGTTGGGGGGGGGGGGGCTAAAAGAATAGGTTAAGTTTTTCATGAAACCAAAATAGTCAGTCAGTATATTTGAAATTCCGGTACTAGGAAGCGAACGCCATGTTTTTAAAAGCAGAGTTCTGGTTTTACTTGGGAAGGGAAGGGAAGGGAGTCCTTTTTTTTGGTACAAAGGCTGTTGATTGTTATTTACAACTTTAGATTTGTTACGATAGATTAAAGTTTAAATTGAATCAAAGATTAAAATCGAAATAGGATCGTAAATTTAAACAATAATCTTTATTTGTTTAATTTGCATTCGCGGTTTATTTATTTTTTTTTTTGCGAAGTTATTGAAGAACCCTCTCTCTAATGGCAACCCGTATTAATTTAATATCTACTTTAAAACTATGAAAGGCGCGTATCTGTCATTATAACCGGTTAAATTATAAAATTAAAATAAGCGTACGGTGTCTGCCGTAATGATTCGAAAATAATTTAAATAATTGACTGAAATAATATAATATATAAAATAATGATTGTCTTTCTTTCTTCGCCTAAGCTGAATTAAAACCCGTTAGAAATTATTTTTTTATTTCAAACCCGAACCAGTTTTTTTTTTTAAATAAACCCTCAACATTTAATATACATTTTAAAGCTCAGTTCGCGACTGCGCAGTTCACTTTTCGGTCAGTTGAAAATTATATCTGGGATCTCATTAACTCGTAACTATAATATAGTAATGGCAGCTACCCATCTTAAACTCTATATTAAAATAACACGGGGTGTCACTAGTCTATCGGAAACAATGTATAGTAATGGCACACCCATACCTTCAACCCTATTAATCTCTATACTAAAATAACACGTGGTGTCATTAGTCAATTGGAAATTAAGTAGTAATGGCAGTTTAATATCTTGGACTTGTGATGAAATAACATGGGATGCCACTATAGTCTGTTTGAAACTATCCTTACAAAAGAGAGAGGAGATGGTTATGGTGTAAGAATGGGATGAAAATACCTGTCCCGGGGCGCCGGAGCTACATCAAAAGATTTTCCAAGGTACGGGGAGAGGGGGATCATAGGAAATTGGACTTTTTACGCGGTTGGGTTGTGAGGAGAGGCTATTAGCATTAGCATTACGGAATTCAGCGCTATTCCATCATTTTCACGGCCCAGACATTGCAAAGAGAACCAGAGAGCAAGTCTTCCTTCCATGACGCTACGTACGCATGCGTCATTTAAACGTTTAGACATATTTTTCTTTCCCTATATAATATTATTTTTTTTTTTAATTTTGGGTTTTTTATTTTATTTTTTTGTTTCGGCAGACTTGAAAAGCGATTTCACATTAGAAATTCACGGGAATGGGAAATTAACAAACACTTTGAGAGACCAACGTGTATCTTTGCGGTTCTTTATGCAAATGAGTTAATTAATATGAGGTTTTTAGTTTTTTTACCCAAAATTATTTTTTTTTAGTTCTGTATGAGGTTTCTGTAATATCTACCGGACCTGGCAAACGAAACGAAAGTGACCCTTAATTCAGACCTTTGACCTACATTAATTAATAAATAGTTTACACTAAAGGGGGCTAGAGAAACTCCCCCCTCCCCGTTTCTAAATTTTAACCGCTTCAGGGACAGTGTTGCCAGTAATGCAACTGCATCTCATAATGAGTTCAAACGAACTCTTAATATTTACTCTATTTAATACAATTTTGAAGGCGTTATAAATTTACCGCAAGATCAAATGAAGCTTCTTAAAATTTTCCAGGCAATCTGCTTTTAAATGGCGTGGTATTGGTGTAACATTCTCCTCAATTTCATTCCACTAGTCTCGCTTTTAAAACGAAATTAAACGAGCCGCGAAATAAAGGGCCTTTCGCTTCTACTCTCCTCCATTAAAGTAAAACAAGGCCACGGCCTTCTGCCTTTATCGTAACCCCCCCCCCCCCCAAATCAATACATCTTCGCGAGAAGACCCCCAAAAAAACAAAAGAAATCTAAAACATTGATTCAGTTAAAAAGGAAAAGAGCGCGAAAAGACGTCATGTTCTTAGCGCGCGCGAGCCGAGTACAAACATTCAGTTGCTGGTGAAAATTGGCGCCAAACAAACACGCGCGCCACGGAACCCTACTTTTGTTTTCCCGCCTTTTCTCTGCTCGAGATCTTTAAGATCGATTTTGGCGCGAAATCTACTCTATACCGTCCTCGTGTTTCGAGCTACAGTCCATTTAAAACCAAGAAAATTCACGCGCTTTTCTCGTGTCGGACACTTTCTAATAATTTTTAGTATCCTCTACCAGCGCTTATAGGAAATAATGGTAGGCGCGAAGTGTCCGACATCTCTATGGGGTTACGATTTCATTAGCGCGAGATGTTATAACCCTTTGGTGGCACGAGCTATTTCCTCGGGTTTATACAGTTTTACCAAGTTAACTTCGTAGCGCGGTAGGCTCGGGTATGAAGGTGGGGAAGTACTTTTGTTAATGGTTTCAATTTAAAATGTCCACTGAGAATTTAACCTCGCGTGTGAAGTTCAGTTCAGTTGAGTAATATATATGTCATACCTTTCCGCCGTGACTTGTAAACCGTAGGATTTAAAATAAATCCCCTCGTGGACTCTATTGTTGTTTATTTGCTTTTGTTCGCGTTTGATTGTAACGCGTCGGGATTTCATTTAAATTGTAACTTTAAATTAATTAAACGGTGTTTAAATTTCTTATTTGGTAACAACGCTTTATAGTCTCATAAATATCTTTATTGTTACCACAATATTTACTAGTTCAATTATAGTTAATGGCAAAGACCAAATTACGGCGTCGAATCAAAGACAAAGTGTATATTTCCCACTTTGTGACTTATTTATGTTTGCCTTTGATAGTATCGAAGCTCTAACCTAATAATTCGAATATGGCGTGTTGATAACAAAACTTACGCCTTTTCATTGGATAAACGCGTGTCGTATCGAACTCTCTCGCGTCGGAGTTCGGAATCGGAAAACATAGAATAAATATAGTTTTAACTCCTATACCCTTCCCTTAATCGCGTTTAATTTGAAATTGTTCCTTATTTAAAGTGACCCCAAAATGACCCCCAATATGCTTGGCAATACTGGCGTTTGCGTCTCGGTAAATGACCCCAAAATGGCGTCGTCGTCATAAAAATTGAGCCCTTCAAAAATTCGAGCCGTTCTCGATTCAATGATAAAGCAGCATTTGCAGATCCCCTATTTTTAAGGTTTGAAAATCGCTAACACTTAAAGGCATGGAGTAGTGTTAAGAAATTTATGAGGTATATCTTACCTAGCTGGCAAGTTCCCCGTATAAAACCGTAAGGTTAAATGTACTGGAATACATGCACTTACACTACACACCGAACAGAACAGAACCGGACCGGCTCTAGTAGAACGATTTCGGTGCAATTTTCTTTCCCGAGCTCCGACTTCACGAAAAGACACTAAAAACATTTTATTACCTCTCCTCTGTTTATTGCTCTCTTTTTTTCTGTTTTTTGGGGAGAGGGCAAGTTAGTTCTTAAATTTACGGGCTAAAGTGTGGTACATTTTCCCCGTGAAATAATTTATTTAAACCATAGATACTTGTTATTTTTTTAAGAGTGCTGTTTTTAGTGTTTTACAGCCGGTTCTGCATTCTAAATGAATCGCTTCCATTGTAAAATGGACATCCCGTTTTAGCTTTTTAAAGTTCAGCTGTTAATACAAAGAATTCTTGTCACAAATGTCAGTTTTGAACTGTTAATACCCAACTTAACAACGTCACACTTTAGAAAAATAACCTGGACTGTTTATTAAGTCACAAATAGTTCAAAAGTAAATCCTAATTAAATTTATTTACATTGTCTTAATTATTTCTGGATCTACTTGGGTTGTATGTTTGACTTGTCTCCAGTGTCCAGTTCCTCTGTGGTTGCTGGCGATTTAAGTAGTATTATTTTTAAATAGTTTGAGCAAGTACCAAAGCGTAAATGACATTATATTGAAGTACTTATCACTCAGTCTAGGTGTATTTGCTTAGGGATTCCTGGCGGCTCGCATTGTGATAGTGTTAGCGGATTGTTGGCGCGTACCTAAACGTTTTTACGTGCTGGCGGCTATGGACGGGTTAACTTTAAAAGGGCCTTCCACCCTCTTGATATTTGGGACTGACTGTTTGACACTTAACATTGCGAGCACGTGGCAATTGTAAATCTTGCCTTGTCTGCTATTTAAACACACACCGAGAGCGAGAGAGTAACTCTCCACCCTTGTATAATACGTTTGATATACAACCGTGACACTGGTAATTTATCCTTCCCACCATTTAATACTGTCAAAGCTAAAGATCTGCCATTACCCTTGTTTTTATATCCAGGGGAGGCGCCCCTATTTAATAATAGGTCTTGTGACCACTATGTTCTTTTCACGGATTAATAAATTTTTTCTTTTTAATAGTTTTTCCGAAAAAAGTGTATTACACCAAAAACAACCCACGCATCCAACAATATAATATGTATTTAATTATTAAGGATTGTTTATAATATTTTAGGGTAGTGGCAACTCCTTACCTTTGATGGTATAAAACTCTATAGGGAAACTCACGTGAAATGCCAATATCGTATTAATTATTTTCATTTTTAAATTTATTTCACGCGCTTTTTTTTTTAATTTTTCGTTAATTTTAAAATTTCACGCGCTGAAATTAATGTCACGTGGTTATATTTTTTTAGCTTTTAAAATTCTAACACCTTTTTATAATAAAACTTATCAACCAATCACGGCGCGGAAATATTAAGACACCATTATAAAATAATTTAAAGCGAATTAAACGTTGTAAGACTGTATTTGTACTAAACGTATAATTTAAAAAAATAAAATACAAAGAAAATAATCATTTCCGTTTTAAATGAATTATTTCCGGCGCTTTGTAAACGTCTAAAATTATTCTAAACATCCGAAAATTAGCTCTACTATATAAAAATGGTGGTGCTTTGGTCCAAAGACCATTAATAATATAAATCTGATATAATTTTTAACACCAAAAAGTATTTTATATTTTAGTCTTTAAGGTTGGGGGGTCCACCTTAGATACAATGTTTTGCCTATTAAGAGACCATTTAAAAACCATTAAATTTTTCGCTTAAACGTCGCTCTAATATCTTTCCGGTAGTCTTTGTTAAATATGGGATGATATTTTAAAGGCATACTCAAATCTATTTGATACCACCAGATTTTATTATTTTTTTATTTGATGTTGCGAATTTCAACGAAAATTATTTTTTTCAAATCATTAACAATGTTCTTTTAACCGTGTCTAATTATTATTCATTCTTTTTCTTTTTTTCTTTCTAGGTAAGTACTTAACTGTTTCGGAAGAAAATCCATTTGAAGTTTGTTTTGGGTAAAGTACGAACAAGACCAAATACGTTTTATAATTTTAAACCAAATTTTTATTTTAATGATACCAATTCGAAATAGGGAATTTGATCATTTTAAAGTATAGACAGGGTCTAAGCATAACTCGGCTGGAATTTTAGGGCAGTGTTTTCAGGCCCCCTCAGCCTGCGAGTCAAGTTGGTTCAAGTATTGAGCTAGCTTTACAGCCTGGCAACACTGGGGGAAAAGCAAAGAAAAATAAATTAGTGGAAACTAAGCAGTACAAAAATTTTAACTTTAAATATTTTCAAAAGTACTTGCTTTTGCCAAACGCTCCCGAATCGTGTCTAAGCCGACTATTTTTCTCTGTAAGATTTTTAAAACGCCGGTTCAGATTCCAGTACTTACTTAACTGTTTAGTTAATAACATTTCAAATCCATTAACTAACATTTTGAAGGCACTCCTGGCTAGCTTGATTTTAATGTAGTGCTAGTAGTAGTTGTAGTAGTAACTACAGTTCTCTCCCATCCCTTTCGTTTTTGCTTTAGATAAATTACTCTTCGGGGGATGTTCCCCCGAGATGAGAACTTTATATTATAGCCCCTTCTTCCCTCCCCCTCCCCCCGTTTTTTGAAAAAGCATTAAAAATAGGACGAGGAAGGTTATTTTTTCTTTAGTTAAATTTTTTTTTCTAAGTTTCAATTTGGGTAAAGTATATGCGGAGAGAGTAGTAGAGTGATGAAGTTTTTGGGGGGTACCTAGAGTGGTGGTGGTGGTGATTGCGTGGGGTTCCCTGGAAACCCCATATACCCCCTCCCTCCCCTTATCCTTTCATTAAAGGGGTTTTCGTAGAGGGGAATAATATTTTGAAGATAGAAATCCGTGCTGATACTTTTCCTTTAAAATTAACTAAAGAGAAATATATTTTCACGTGCCATTAAAAAAAACTAACTCGCGTGCGATTAAAAAAAAATTCTCGCGTGAAAATAAATTTATTATTTTATTCTCACGCGCGTTATGAAAAGAAAAATCTTTATTCTCACGCGCGTTATGAAAGGAGAAAACTTTATTTTCACGCGCGGTAAAAATAAAGCTCGCGCGAGAGTTATTTTTTTCTGGATATTACCTTGGAAACTGAGAAGGAGAATTTGGCGTGAAAATAATTTGAAGGCAAGGAGGAGAAGGGAGGGTTTTTTATTTTTGAGACGTTTGGAGCCTTGGGCGATAGGCGAGTCTATATTTTACACCTTTGAGCGCCTCCTAGCGGCGTAGAGGTGACTGCCCTCCCTCAACCAAGCAGCCATCTTGGTCCGAGAGAGCCGCCATCCATTCTCGTGCCAACTCGAAATTTCCAAATCCCTACCTACCCAAAATGGAGACACCCTACCTTAAGACGCGTAGTCAATTCGGAATGATCTTGGAGGACCGTGTTAAAGATGATTTCTGGCGTCTCGCGAGAGATAGAAGGAAAGAAGAAAAAAAATAATCCCCAGAAATCGTTTTCTACTTTTTTTTCCTTATAGCATTTTTGTCTTTTCGATATAAATTGATACCGTACCTCAAAGGCAGGGCGTACCTTATTTCAAGCGGTATATTTTTACTATGGGAATAGGGTTTCGTACTCGCATTATAATAATAGTCGAAAATGACCTTAACTTCTTGGGATTTATCACGAAACCAAGTTGAGTTGATACCGAGTCGAAAACTAAGGGTTAGTTAGGGTTTGAACGGTGTAACGATATCAACTCTGGTTTGGAAATGATTTCCGGCACTTCCTTAGCCCGTTTGATTCGTATTTTTGGGCCCCAATCGCTTCTTATCTTGACGTTTTCATTATAATGGGAGAGGTATGCCAGGGACAGCTTAACTCCAATGTCGGTTAGTTACCTATATGTATGGATAGTGTTTTAGGTAATGGGCTAAAAAGTCAGCCGTGAAAAGAGAGACCAAGACTCTTTCTTTCTTCCTCTGGAAAGAATTCTGGAGGAATAAGCTGGCTTCTATTGATAATTGCCTCGGATAATAAAACCGCTCAAAGGATATATAAGAAAAATAAATCTCGCGCCAAATTTACACCAATCAAAACACGCTTAGCTTTTGTACACAAACACACACACCCACCCACGTGTATGCAAAATTTCCCGCCATTTATAAGCACGTGCGGTTGTAACCTCGCGCCTACAGAGCTCGTGCTTCCCGCCATTTTGTTTTAAAGCACGTGCGTCTACAGAGCTCGTGCTCTGGCGCGTGGTTTTAGTTTAAAATCTCGCGCGAAAAGTTTAAATATAATAATAGCACGTGCTTTTAATGATAAACATTTCACGTTTAGGAAATTTTCTTTAACTCCTCTATAGAGTAATATGTTTAGTAAACCTCTTGAAAGTTGTTATAAAAATATATTTTTGTTGTAAGCTTAGATATCTCGGTATATTTTTTTTGTATGCGCTGTCACGCTACATAACTGACAGACGATTTAATATCACTTTTTCGCTTTCTCCTTTTAAGCTTTTTTCTTATCTTTCAAAGGAATTTATCCTTCGGGCCTGTCAACTGAGCTTGTCACTTCAACCATACTTAAGTCAATCTTGTCAACTCTTCTTGTCTTATTTCTCCCCCCCCCCAATTACCCCCTCCCCCCAAGGGGTCACCCTTATATTTTCGCGGTCAATTGAGTGGTCAAACTGAAAAAAAGATGCCATTATTGCTTCTTACCATTGATGACCTCACTAATGATATCAAATACGGTAGTGGCACCACGTGTTAAGTTTCCATAGAGTAAAATACGGTTAAAGGCGAGAAACTGCCTAACAATAAGTTCTAGAATGTATCGTAAGTGAATTATAGATACTTAATTGACAGCGTAGCGCGTTTTACCGCGTTTGATGCTATGAGAAGATAACGTTAAGTGCCACTACTATATTTCCATGGAGAAATATATATGGGTCAAACCGTTACAATACCGGTTGGGAAAAAGCTGCGAAATTTTTTTTAAACTCTCTCGAGTTTGAGTTTGAGGTTATCTAGGTGAAAAAATCTCCGTAAACGATATAGCTCAAGTATTGTTTAGTTTAATAGCGTAAAATAACGGACCTCTAATTGCCATATCATAGCCCTATTTAAATAGCGTTTAAGGAGAGATTTTTTTCTTCTTTTATAAAAGAAATATTTTCTTTAAAGGCGTTTAAAGCGTGCCTTAAAGGTCATTCAAAGGTCGAATTTAATATTAAACTCTGTAATGGGAAAATTTTATTTAAATGAAAAGTTTCGGCTGGCCCCAATGTCTGTCTGTGTGTTTGTTTGTTTGTTGTGGATATCTGTATTCTGCAGACGTTGTTTGAAGGGCCAACAACCAAATTCAATTAAATTTTGGGACCCCCGGAAATAAGTTTTGTGTTTTTTCTCTAAGTTTACTTTGAAAGTTTATTTTTGTTGCAAAGAATTACCGCGTAGAATTCCTTTTCTTTAGTTTTAGTTCTTCCTTCTAAGACGCTCAAACACTATAGGATGAAATTGTTTATTTTTATTCGACGGTTTGGTTTGCCCCCTTGAATTTCAAATTTTAATATGACTTAATTTAAATGGACTACCATCAAAATTAAGTATAATTTGAATAGATTATTATGTCAAAATTAAATCCGAACATTCAAACTTAATTATACTCTAAAGCTGTCAAAACGAATTAAGTTTAATAATGTTACGTCATTTCTTATGAAAATCAAATGCAATTTCAATCCATGCCCTACTTTTTTATTCAATCCTTTTATCAAAAATCGTATCAAAACAAATTATAATAAAAGTTTTATTAAGAGTTTTACACGTTGTTAAAAAGACAATTTATAGAAAACCCCTTAAGGTATTAAAACAAAATGTCTGTCTACCCGTAATAATAAAAAAATGTACTTCAGGCCAAAAATGATTCTTATAATTTGATTAAACGATTTCGCGCGCTGATAATTGCTTCACAGATGTTTCCCCGTCTAACCTGTCACTAAAAATAAAGCCCCGTAGCATTTCCTCATTATTATAAATCATCGTCAGGCGATGTTAGACTTCGGTATAGGCGTTTAACATCTGTTCCCAATATCACTTGTCATTGAGTATAAACCCGGGGTTCAATCTAAGCGTTCGAATATAATTTAGACAAGTGGTACGGTCACTTCGTCTCGCGCCTATCGTGTCAAACTTAATAAGTTAAAAAAAAAAAAAGATGAGCGCGTGAAAATTCTCGTGCATTGTACGACCATTGTTGCTTGACTGTATTATTTAAGTATAGCGAACCCGTTTTGTTCCTCGTGTTTAAGGACAGGTGTAACGGGGAGATGGTATAGGAAATATGCCTAGGCCAGTTTGGAACAATGGAGCTCTCTAATAAGCGTGACTTGTGTTATGAAGAACTTCGTAATAGCCAATGGGAGGGTCGAAATTCAACCGGGGGGGGGGAATGTTAAGATCGGGTTGGATAAGACAACTATATCTTTATCCATCAGGTTTAATTACTTTTACCAATTTTATGAGGTAATAAAAATGTACCTTTTAATTTTTAAATGAAGATTTCAGTCTGTTGTAGTTGTAGATAGTGGTTAAATGCCTGGCAACACTTTTCCTGGGAAATAACAGAAATCGTTGAACAAACGCACAAAGAACAATTTTAATATTTCTCAGGGGAAATACGTAATAATCAGGGGAGACTAAAATCCTAAATTTTTTTTCTTTCTATGAAATTCTTTAACATCGTGACTGTGTGTTGGGGAAATATAGAACGGGCCACTATTTTTCGGGGTGAGATTTTTCACGCATTTCTAAATGAATATTATCCCCGACATAATATAGGAGCTGGGTGGCGCCCCCCCCGGGGGGGGGGAAAGGAAGTGAAAAACCTACCTTCTTTAAGATCTCCATCCATTGTTAAGAAATTCAAAGAATTTTCGAAGCTTCAATAATGTACTAACAGATTTAAAGGTTCAAATTTATAATAAAGCCAAAGAAATTATATAATCGGCGGGCTTTTTGTTGGTCGAATTTAATTCAGTCAGATAAACGTGGATCTAAAAACCTTATTTCGTAAATACATTATTTATTATACCCTTGTTAAGTATATTTAATATTTCATAATGTTTAGTTTTTTATGTAGGCCAAAAAATGCTCGTGCTTACATTTTTATCTATTTATTTATTTAGGAATTGCTCGTGAATTAATAATCACGCGCAGATTTAATCAAATTTATTTATAAATCTTTGCACGTGTTTTTTTCATATTTTTTTATAAATCTTTGCACGTGTTTTTTCATATATTTTTTATAAATCTTTGCACGTGTTTTTTCATATATTTTTTATAAATCTTTGCACGTGTTTTTTTTATATTTTTTTTTATATCTTTGCACGTGTTTTTCTATTTTTCAAAAATGAGCGCGAGATATTTCAAAATAACCTTAAAACTCTCGCACGCGCTTTTGAATTTTTTTAAAACTTGATTTTATAATTTTTTAAAAAAGAAAAGAATATATGATTGTCTGTCAAGATTTTTGAAATTCTAAAGGAAATTTATTATTATTATTCTGTATTTTTTTTAATAAAGAACCCACGCCTTTTATATTAAGCTAGTCAGATGATACTTTGTTATAATAATGCATTGAAAATTAATCTTTTCATACACCGAAGCTATAAAGTGTGTTTCTTCTTATAAATATCTGGCGGTGCGTGTTTTTCCAGGCCAAGGAAGGAATGATTGACAATGCTTATTAAGGTGTTAAATAGAACGAGGTGAGATTCCCGTTGAACAATTTGGGAAGCCAACGAAAGTTTCGAAAGTGCTTTCCAATTTAGTTTTTTCCTGAATAAAAATAAAAACTAAAAGATAAAATCTTTTCCGATATATCATAATATTTCTGACACCTTTTCTCTTTTAACCCCGGGCCGGGACACCCCGCGAAGCCCCAAAGACTCGTTTAACCCCAAACTGTCAAAAAAGCCGCCAAAAATCACCCAAGTATCAAACCAAACCCATTTTAAATACCCCTATCCCAAATTCCAACTTTCCAGATTTTTAAGTTAAAAAAAAAATTTTAAAATTAAAAATTATAGATTTTGTTATTTATTAATTTCAAGTAACAGTACCACTTTACAATATTTGAATATTACCTGAATTAGATATTAAAATATTGGTCCCGTGCATGTTACCTATGCACCAAGGTTTATAAAAAATTCAACTTAATCCATTATTAGAAAAATTATCAATTTCAAGAATCTATTTACGAAATAAATTTTGGGGTTTAATAAAATTTTTGACAATGATACGAGTGACCCCCTGGTAATAAATAACAGGTTGCCAAATAATTTCCATGCGCTTTTAAAAATACCATATCAGACCACACCGGTCAAAATTAGGGGGTATTCAGTTTTTAAATCAAAGCGAAAGTGACACGCTCAAATTATTTCAAAATTCTTTCTCTTAGACTAAGATATCTAGATTAAATTTTTAATGTTTGCAAATAAATTTATTATCCCTTTCGACCTAGTTTTCAGTTTTAAAAGAATTAAAAGTACTTAATTTTCGAGTTAGATTCGATAAAACTTATTTAGAGTTTAAATACTTGACACGTTCGTTGCTTTAAACTTGTTTTCCTCTCACGATATTATCTATAAAGTGTTGCCAAATTAATGTCGATTAACCGACTATAACTAGTCACTTAATATTTTTCAAGAATGGCAAGGGGTTAGACACGATATCTTATCTTCGTGCTCTTTTAAAACTCCTCGACTTATTCCAATATTAAATTATTAATATTATTTATTATAAACGTATTAATTTTGAAAACCGCCTGAGAACCTAAAACTAATCAACCTAGATTCGAATAACCACGACGGATAATTAATGTTTGTTTTAATTAGACTGAATAGGATATGTAATGATTTATTATTAATTTTAATTGCCTGTTGGGGTTTATAAAGAAATTGGTTTTCCTTTTTAAATTCACGTGCCGTTAGACCAAATAAATTTAAAAAAATAAATTCACGTGCAGTTAAACGCGTGCTAATCTTTAGGTTAAATAATAAAAAGCTCACGTGCCGTTAAGCACGTGCTAAATTTCTAAATGAAAAGAAATTAAAAAGAAAAAGAAATTCACGTGCCGTTAAGCGCGTGCTAATTTCTAAATTAAAAGAAATTCACGTGCCGTTAAGCACGTGCTAATTTCTAAATTAAAATAAATTAAAAAAAATTCACGTGCGGTTAAAGTTTAAACGCGTACTATTTCTAAATTAAATAAATTTAAAATAAAATTCACGCTAATCTTGTCGTATTTAATTAGAAAAGGCGTCTAAAAACTCTCGTCAATAAATAATAATAATATTTAATATTAAAAACGATAATTAATATTTCAAAATAAATTTCCCTTATAGAAAAGTCGAGAAAGTTTCCGCCCTCTTTTAATAAAACCGAATTTCCGTGAATTTTATTTAAATTCAAAAGAAACAAGAAAGAACTAAAACATTTTTGGTAAAAGTTGAAAAACCGGACCCATCTGATTAAAGTAGTAACCCCCGTGCTTGTGTATATATATTAATGGCAGTTCGCGGCCTTCCACCGCCTTGAACCGTATGGGGAAATAAGGCCGGGTACCGTATCTATCCGTCACTGGACTGGAGTCTTAAGCTACGTTTTCATGGTCGCTTGTAGCGTGTAAATGACTAGCGTGCAAGTATTTTTTGCTAGCGTCAAAGTGCCGCGTGTACTTTACTCGCTCGGAAACAAGCAATCATGTTTTCATGGTAGCATTGAAAATACCCGCTGGCGACATCTAGAGCTTGTCTACTAGGCTTTTTAAGATGGCGGACGAAGAACTACGAAATTTGCTGATTCGAAAGAAAATTCTATTATTATCACTATCAATAATCAAGAGAAAACAAAATATTAAACGACGATACAAAGCGAAACGTTGGTGGGTCCATCCGATATGGCGAAACCGTAAAACAGAGGGGGATTTCGGCTCTTTGGTAACTTCTATTCATTTCGGATTAAGCCTTGGTCATATTATTATTGTTATTTTTCTTTTAACTCAATTTCTTTTTTTTTCAATTCCTTCTTTTGATCCGCCACCGACTTTTAACTGGGTTTTGACATTTTGTACTGTACTAATGCCAGGGTAAAAACTGTTCTTTAAAAATGGCGAAAAAATAAATTTCCTATTGGCTCTTTCTGATCACGTGACACTCACACGCCGCTTGTAACCACCGCTTGCGCGTAAAATATCTGTTTCGATTTGATATCGGCGTGTAGCGTTCAAAAATCAAAGTTTGGAAGCTCACGCTACAAGCGTATGTTTAGAGCGACCATGAAAATGAAAATTCTTGCGAGTTTCGTCCGTTTTTTACTCGCAAGCTAGTCATTTACACACTACAAGCGACCATGAAAACGTAGCTTTAGAGATACTGGTTTTCCTGGCAGCATCGTATCTTAGATGTCTGTCTTAAAGGGAGCGCAAAATGGGTCTGTTAAAGCCATAATTTAACGAAAAGGTGTAAAGTTCTCGTGTTCTATCAATTTGCTTTGAGAGAAAGAAAAATAATTTAAAATTGGGTCACGGACTGCGCCGTCACGATTCCCCAAAGAAACGAAATACACTAAATATTACACGTTATTATACTTAAATAAAGAGAAAATTTGCCCCCATTGTCAGATAGCAACTAAAAAGTTTATCATAGCCCCCTGCCTGGCTCTTTTTGATTGGGAATTTTTCGCCAGCTCAGCTAATAGATCACTTCATGTTTTCTTAATAATAATTTTTTATTTGAATATTTAATAATACGTAGGCAGTGTTGTTGAAAAGTTTTTTTTATATTATAATGTTATTGAATTCAAATTTGAGAGTTTGAGAATTAAGTGACACGTGGTTAGCCTTCAAACAAATACGGGTGTGATTTATGGGAAATTATTTTAAAATATCTCGCGCTAATTTTTATTATTTATTGTCCTTCACGTGCAAAATAATTCAGATTGGATTAAAATCTCGCGCCAATTTTTATTCTGCACGTGCATAGATTCGATAGAGAAATCTCGCGCCATTATTTTGATCTTGCACGTGCGGAGATTCGATAGAGAAATCTCGCGCCATTATTTTGATCTTGCACGTGCGGAGATTCGATAGAGAAATCTCGCGCCATTATTTTGATCTTGCACGTGCGGAGATTCGATAGAGAAATCTCGCGCCAATTTTGATCTTGCACGTGCGGAGATTCGAAAGAGAAATCTCGCGCCATTATTTTTATTATATTTATTTTTAAAAATCCCAGACTAAGCTTAGCTAGGTTATCTAAGTTAATAATTAAAAATATTAGAAAAGAATGCTCTTAAATAATTCATTGAATTAAAGAGTACGTAGCAGCAGCGGCACAATAGAGTCATCCGTCTAAATCAAGTCATATAAAAATATAATGGACAGTTTTGATGGGCTCTTAATTCATAATTCATTTGAAATCGTTAATTAAATTCGAAAGAAAGTCTTCGAGGGACGAAGTTAATTGAAAATGAAGACTCTCTCTTTCTCTCGCTCGGTTGTAACCGTGAATTTCTAAAATGGCAATTAAAAATTATATTTATTCCTAAATATATGTATGTATAAAAAAATCCAGTCAATCCAGTTTTTTGGGGATCGAAGTTGTTACATGACCTTGACCAAATTTATTTCAAAATTTCTCGCTGATGGAATTTATGATTGATTTGAAATTTACAATAATTTAATTTTAATAAAATTATTATTATGAATTTTATGACCTCGAACAATATACATATTTATAACCAGTATGAATACGACTTTTATCAAATAATATTGGACCATGGATTAGTTAGTTCTTCGACGCCAATGCCTCGATATCGAACAGCTAAGTTATAGGCGCCGAAAGAAAGATCCAACTAGCTAGTCTGGTCTCCAAACTAATCTTGTAGTTTCTCTAGAGCGAGCGAGAGAGAGAGAGAGAGACAGGTTGGATATTTCCAAGGTTTTTGGTCAGCAAACAAAATTTCTTGTTGACCGAAGAAGCATCGCGGAGTCCCGAGCTAAAGTATAAGCTTCTCAATGTTTACCCTGTAAACAAAAATTGCGTCTCTCCCTCCCGCCCGCGTAACACCAGCCTGGACGGTTAAGATATTTTAGAGATAGATCTATATATAAGGAAAACATCACCTACACATTATAGATGGATAGATATTCCCTTCACTATATTTTCCCTTATTCCAAGAAAAACCCGCGCTCGGATCCACGCTCTTCAAATAGATTTTGAAACAAACACGTGTTTGTGTTTGCTCACCACCATGAGATAACGCCATCGTCGTCATAGTAACTGCGTCCACGGATGAATTTTATTGATATATTATATATATTATATATTAATTTCCCCGTTATATTTTGCACGCGCTCTCTAACTTCCCCGTTATATTTTGCACGAGCTCTCTAACTTCCCCGTTATATTTTGCACGAGCTCTCTAATTTCTCCTTTATATTTTGCACGAGCTCTCTAATTTCTCCTTTATATTTTGCACGAGCTCTCTAATTTCTCCTTTATATTTTGCACGAGCTCTCTAATTTCTCCTTTATATTTTGCACGAGCTCTCTAATTTCTCCTTTATATTTTGCACGAGCTCTCTAATTTCTCCTTTATATTTTGCACGAGCTCTCTAATTTCTCCTTTATATTTTGCACGAGCTCTCCAATTTCTCCTTTATATTTTGCACGAGCTCTCTAATTTCTCCTTTATATTTTGCACGAGCTCTGTTTTTATTTCACTGTTATATTTTGCACGAGCTCTCTAACTTCCCCTTTATATTTTGCACGAGCTCTGTTTTTATTTCACTGTTATATTTTGCACGAGCTCTCCAATTTCTCCTTTATATTTTACACGAGCTCTTTTTTATTTCACTGTTATATTTTGCACGAGCTCTCCAATTTCTCCTTTATATTTTGCACGAGCTCTCTAATTTCTCCTTTATATTTTGCACGAGCTCTGTTTTTATTTCACTGTTATATTTTGCACGAGCTCTCCAATTTCTCCTTTATATTTTGCACGAGCTCTCTAACTTCCCCTTTATATTTTGCACGAGCTCTGTTTTTATTTCACTGTTATATTTTGCACGAGCTCTCCAATTTCTCCTTTATATTTTACACGAGCTCTGTTTTTATTTCACTGTTATATTTTGCACGAGCTCTCCAATTTCTCCTTTATACAGGGTGTTTGTGAAAGGTCCATCAATAATGAAAGGGCGTATTTATTGGGCCATTTTGAGTCGAAAATGTTCTATGACATTTTTCCGTTCGGGCCACTGTTTTCAAGTTATGATTGGAGTAATTTACGGATGACCCCTTAAATTTAATTAAGAAATTGAAAGACAGCGCTAATTTAATGAAGGGGTCATCCCTAAAATATTCAAATCATAACTCGAAAACCGTGGCTCGGACGGCAAAATGTCATAGAACATTTTCGACTCAAAATGGCCCAATAAATACGCCCTTTCATTATTGATGGACTTTTCACAAACACCCTGTATTTTGCACGAGCTCTCTAATTTCTCCTTTATATTTTGCACGAGCTCTGTTTTTATTTCACTGTTATATTTTGCACGAGCTCTCCAATTTCTCCTTTATATTTTGCACGAGCTCTCTAACTTCCCCTTTATATTTTGCACGAGCTCTGTTTTTATTTCACTGTTATATTTTGCACGAGCTCTCCAATTTCTCCTTTATATTTTGCACGAGCTCTCTAACTTCCCCTTTATATTTTGCACGAGCTCTGTTTTTATTTCACTGTTATATTTTGCACGAGCTCTCCAATTTCTCCTTTATATTTTACACGAGCTCTTTTTTATTTCACTGTTATATTTTGCACGAGCTCTTTCAATTTTTCTCCGTTATATTTTGCAGGAGATCTCTAACTTCTCGCGAAATAATAAAAAATTATTTAACCTCGCGTTGCTATGACAACGAACTTTTCAAATAATGGATTTTATTTTTAGTAAAGTATTAAAACCTTGGGTTGTATCTATACTTTCATACGCTCTGTAATCCGTAAATACCCACCCCCCATACATATTTGCGAATTTGCTGAGGAGCAAAAGAAGAAGGAAGAAAAATTAAGAGGATTAAGTTTAGTTGAGGAGGAATTCCCAGATTATTTAAATGAAAAGTAGCTTTTGGGGTCGAGTTTTAATCAAAAATCCTTTTCCCAAATTTTGTACCCAAAAAAAGAGGGGATTAAAAATAATTCTCCCGACCTTTTCCATCCTTCCTCCATTTTAGGGGCTTCGGGCTTTACGGGGCGGGGGGGGGGTACCAAGGGGCTTTCATATCCCCAAGGAAAATAACCTATCATTAAAATGAAGCAAAATACCCCCCAAAGGAAAGTATCAAATGAAAAAAAAATGATTTTCGTATTAATAAATTTTTAACCAAAATCATTAGGATTCGTTCTTAATTAAAGTAAATTACTGTAGAGTATGTTTATATCTTAATTGTAGACAAGAGAGGGTTGGAATCCCCTTTATTGATTAAATCACTCGAGTTAACTTCTCCGCGAACTTGTCAGAAGTTTCGATATATGCTTGGCGTCTTTCTATTGCCTCGTGTATAACCAATATCAGCTTTGGACCACCTTCGGAAATCTAAACTCCAGCTCGGCAACACGCTATTGAATGATTTGATCCCCTCTAGGCTTGGAGCATGCCCACTAAGAAGGGGCTCTCTCTATATAGCGTATTCCACCATAATTCACCCCCCCCCCCCTCGCACACACTCACTCAACCAAGCATTTATGAATCTCTGATAAGCCGTATTATCGTTTCAACATGAATTCCGAAAACCCCCTTTTTAAAAAGTTTATTTTTAAACGTATAGTATGGTTTCGGAGGTCAAGTTAGGTTAAACGTGAGAGCGTGCCTTTTCAAAATTCCAACTTAAATTTAAATTTTGGGTATATAGGTACCTAGACACGTGTTGTTATATTTATCCGAACGTATTTGACCCCGTAGTCTGGTATAGGTCGCGGGATGTACAGAACGAAGTCAATAAGATCACGTGAAATATATCTTTTCAATAGGAAAGGAGAGATCAAGGGGGACTTGCCTGCCCGGGTGGGGGTGGGGAAGGGGGGGATGAGGAGTATTACAAATTGCGCGCGATTATTCTGCGCGAGATCTCAGTGAACCCGCTTCCTTTTTTCCCGCCAATTTTCACGAGGATTCATCGGGAGAAGAAAAGAAAAACATAGAGTGAGAGGAGAGGAGAGGAGAGGAGAGGAGAGGAGAGGGGAGGGGGGTGGCGCGCGCGAGAGAAGCTCGTGTCCTCTATATTCCTATACCACCAACCAGAAGAGTCGCCGGGAGCTTTTAGCGCGCGCTTTATGCCTACATCTCGCGCGCGCCAAAAGGGAGAAGGAAGATTCGTAAGTGGAGAAGGAAAAGGGTTGCCATGGCAACGAAGCGTTTCTCTCCCTCTCCCTCTTTCTCGATCCATAGATAATTTAAAACCTTCTACACTTCTCTCTCCTTCCATTCCCGCCAACTTTTCCCGCCCTTTCCAGCGAGCAGGCTGACGAGAGAATTTGACAAGGGGGATTTTTAGGATACGGATATAGTGTGTGTCTGTGTACCACCCGAGCTATAATACTAGACAACCCAAACTCAAAGCGAAAAGGTAGTAACTTCATTCCGAAGTCTATAACGTTTTGAAAAAATCCTCGCCTTTTGAATTAATAGAGTTTGAAATAGTTTTATAATATTTACTTCGAGTTACTTACTTTTGTCAGTTAGGATATTTTGGAATTAAGGCCTCGTCCAGGCTCGTCGTCGGGTTTTAGCCTTAAGGCTACGGAACTGCGTACTCTGAGAGCCATCGCCAAAAAGGTTAGGCTCGCTCGACGCTCCAAAATCTAAAGAATAAGAGGGGGGTTTTGCCTCCTTGTTGTAAGGCTGGCTGGCTGGAGGTTTTTTAAAATAGGTATAAGGAAGTCTCTGAGGGCGACGCCGGGGGAGGGGGGGTGGAGAGGGCATGCCTTATTTTGAGGATCAACTTTATTGAAGGACCTGGCTCCCTAAGATACACAATAGCAGTGCGGCGACGGTGGCAATCGCCATCGCAATTGCATGCGTGAGAGTGTGTGCCGACAAACTAAGAAAAGCAAGAAAACCCAAAAACCGAGAGACGTGAATAAAATAACCGATATATATATAACTTTCTTTTGGGGCTTCTTACCTTTTTACAATTTATATCCATACCTTATACCACCGAGATGCGGGCTAAGAAAGAACGATACTTTTAATAGAGTTGTAGTTTAATCCTTCTGTCATTTAATGATTTTTCTCTTGTAATTTAGGGCTTTTTTCCCTTGTAATTTACGGTTTTTCTCCCTTGTAATTTAGGGCTTTTTTCTCTTGCAATTTAGGGCTTTTTTCTCTTGCAATTTAGGGCTTTTTTCTCTTGCAATTTAGGGCTTTTTTCTCTTGCAATTTAGGGTTTTTTTCTCTTGCAATTTAGGGCTTTTTTCTCTTGCAATTTAGGGCTTTTTTCTCTTGCAATTTAGGGCTATTTTCTCTTGCAATTTGGGGTTATTTTCTCTTATCATTTCGGGGCTATTTTCTCTTATCATTTGGGGCTATTTTCTCTTATCATTGGGGGCTATTTTCTCTTATCATTTGGGGCTATTTTCTCTTAACATTGGGGGCTATTTTCTCTTAACATTGGGGGCTATTTTCTCTTAACATTGGGGGCTATTTTCTCTTAACATTGGGGGCTATTTTCTCTTAACATTGGGGGCTATTTTCTCTTAACATTGGGGGCTATTTTCTCTTAACATTGGGGGCTATTTTCTCTTAACATTGGGGGCTATTTTCTCTTAACATTGGGGGCTATTTTCTCTTAACATTGGGGGCTATTTTCTCTTAACATTTGGGGCTATTTTCTCTTAACATTTGGGGCTATTTTCTCTTAACATTTGGGGCTATTTTCTCTTAACATTTGGGGCTATTTTCTCTTAACATTTGGGGCTATTTTCTCTTAACATTTGGGGCTATTTTCTCTTAACATTTGGGGCTATTTTCTCTTAACATTTGGGGCTATTTTCTCTTAACATTTGGGGCTATTTTCTCTTAACATTTGGGGCTATTTTCTCTTGTAATTTTGGGCTATTTTCCCTTGTAATTTGGGGCTTTTTCTCCTATAATGTAGTTATTTTCCTCTATCCAAAAAAAAAAAAAAAAAATTAATCCTTGAAATATTTTAAATCAAATTCATTTAAAGCTAGTCTCTTTGTAACTGATATAAACACCCAAGATTAATTTACGCAGCTAAACATCACAATGTATACATCTTTTATAACCAATTTAGATTAGATCTTGGTCTAGTTTAGTCTAGTTTAGTTTAGGTAGAACCCAACCTGTATAGTTTTGCGAAATTTACCCAAGGAATTAAATTTTGCGTTGAAAATTAGATTAAAAGGGGTTTTCTAATGAATTGACGAAACAACTCGAGCTGAAGACATCTACTCACCGCCCCCCTTGTTAAATGTAAACACACCCTTAATTAAATTAAGTCTGAATTGGCGGGAGAGGGGGTCACACCCCCCTGTTCACTTTGGTTTGGTGGTTGTTAGTTTACAGTTGGCCAATTTAGCCAATCAATCGGGTTAAGTCGTGATGGCACATCTTATACCGCAGCTTTCTTGGCATACAGGTATTGATGGAGCTGCCATTATGACGCCATAATTGTTTAAACCATTGGGCCGTGTACCCTTCAAAGCCGCTTCTATTATAGTATTTAAGCCCCCCACCCACCCCAAAACACAGGGATATAACGTAACCAAGTTCTCAAATACTATAGTTAAGAAAATCGGTAATAAAAGCTCAAATGACGTGGTCAATAATGATCATTTAAGTTAAATATGTTAAATTATCTATTAATTTAAATTAAGATTAATATGAATTAAACTACAAACGCGTATGAATACAATAGGGTTCAAGAAAGTAGTCCCTTGTGAAATAGGTATATAAAGATAGGAGAAAATTGAAAATTCCAGTTGAAAGTAGATATCTTTGTAAAATAGATGTCCCGGCCTAATGTGAAATTGGAGTAAATCCCCCTAGGGGTTTTCTTCCCCGCAAACCTTTTAAACCCCAGTCGAACTCCCCAACCCCAACCCCATCTGTATTTAAATGGAAAAGAAACCCGGGACCAGAATTCCTTCCAAAATTTATAGAAAAAAAAATACAACTGAAATAATACCTAGAAAATTTTTGAGGAGTTAAGGCCTGGTGAAAGAAAGTATGGTTGGGTTTAGTGGAACCCCTATCCTTCCTGCCCAACCGACTGTCGCTTGCTTATTCCTAAACCAAAAGGGAATGTATATCTCAAAACCCTAACCTTAATTCCTTTTCCTGTCACCGAACACCACACCGTTTTGGGGAATGGTTCCCAAGTACTACAGCGACTTATACTTCAGTCTTGGGGTCGTGTTCTCCTTACATTAGGGATTTGAAACCTCCCTCTCCCCATTCTTTAGACCCCCCCCCCCAAATTGTCCCATTGATCAGGTGGTGGAATAAAGAACAAGGCTTAGTTAAAAGATAATTTATCGTTTTCTAGAATAATTTTAATTGTCTTTGAAAATTAATTAGTGGAAATTTTAATCTCGATGCCTATAGAAGGTCAAGTCGGGAAATTGGAATCTACCCGTTGTAATCTGTAATACATTGACAATTGAAATTTGTGTTTAATTTAGAGTAAAAAGCCCTGAATATTTCCTAAATCCGAGGGGGAGAGGTCATTCTGGCGTTAAATAAGTCCCACCGTATTAATACCCATGTAGCGTTAGATTTTTACAGATTTCACGGATTACTATATATCCCCGCTACTTCATATAACCTAGAAAGTGAAACCAGTGATACGTTAGCCGGGGAAAAAAATAAATCCAGAAAGGCGCGAAACTCCTAAAAAAAAAGGTCTCAAATCCCCGCGTAAATCCTCGCGCTAAAATGGATCTGAGTCATTTTTCAATGAAAAAAGAAATCTGCACGTGCTATAAGTAAAAGCGCGGGAAATAAAAAAGAAAAAAAACAAATCCTATCCGCTTCCACTCTAGCCTTAGACTTTAGTGAAAAAGTTCCATTAAAAAATCGTTCTATCTAATAGGGTACTTGAAAAATTTCTCCACTTAAATAAATAGTATCAAAGCGTGAAATAGTATATTTAAACCGCCTTTCTTAACGCTTCCAAGTTATGTTGGTATTTTGGAAAATCCCGCACGAGCTATACGGACCTTTAAAGCACGCGCGAGGGGTCGAACACTTCCTCCCCGGATTAATATAAAACCTTATAGGTAATGCTTGTAAAATGTATAGGAAGTGTTCGACCTCGTGTTTTTGCGCGTGGAATAGAGAAATCTCGAGAACTTCACAGGAAATAAGATGGTTGTTATGGCAACCGGGGAAGATGATGGAAAAAGGCGCGAGATTTTTGGCGCGTGGTTCAACTTCTCTATTCGTTTCGTTCAAGCGGAATTTGCGCCAATTTTTTTTTCTCCCGCCTTTTTCCGCGCTTTTCATACTTGGAAATTGGCCTTCCTGACTCAACCAAGGTGTGAACAATTTCTTTTTTTAAGGGTGCCCGACATCAAATTAGGAGTTACGTCACCCGGAACAACTCCCTCCTTGTTAAGTTTAGCTAACAATCATTCAATAGATCTTTTGACCTATTTTTTTTTCCTTGACGTCATTTTTCTAATTTAAATTAATGGAAAAATCCGTTTTAAATAATTAAAACGAATCGTGGTAGTAGCTTAACTTAGTTTAATCACATCCCGCCTAATTAACCCAATTAATTAATTTAACCTCTGACCTTTTCCTCTAATATAAAAAAAGGGACTGGCAAATTTAATGACTTTATCACGTGACCTTCCCGGTTAAATTTCATTAACTCAACACCCACATATAGATCCGGATATATGAAATTATTTCACCCTGAAAATGGACCGCGACAGTAGGTACTAACTATAGGGTTCCTGGCCTCCACAAAGCTGTAACCTCAGCCTAAAAAATGGTGTTAATGTTATAGCCATTGACGCGTGGGAGGGCTCGAATGTCACCTGTCTTTTTATATAATGACCTACGAAGCCCCTTCCCTGCCTTTGACCCCGCTGTCAACTCATTTTCAACCTTAATGTAAGTTATAACAGGCGCCCGGAAGTCGGCTTGTCCCCTTATTACCTTTATTGTCCATCCGTAACAGAATAGCGGCACCTTGATGTTATCTTCCCGTAAAGAATAATACTATCAAAGGCAGGAGGGTGTCGTTACCCCATTGATTCGTTTCATCCCAAGTATTCCACGCTGTTGAAGCTTATTACCCATTAATTTTCAATATAAATTGTATATCATGATGTTGGACTTGGGTTTGACTTTGAGGCACTTTCCCCCTGGTTGACTCCCCCCCATTAGTTCTTAATGAGGGCGTAACGCCAAATTTGTTTGCAAATTAGTAATATAGGTAACTCGTTAATTTTTATTGCACTTCCGTTTGTAATTTTGTAAGTTGTATTTTTTTTTTCGCGCCTAAAATATATATCTGGCACGTGCCAAATCCGATTGTTCACGCGGTGCACGTGATCTAATTTTTTCTCGCGCGCGCGACATACGAAAGGAGGCTCGCGCCATTTTACTTTCCCGCCAAATTCGAAATCGCTCGAGCCAAACAATACACGCGCTCTCAATATTCGATGATGACGTCATAGTAATTTGCTAAATTATGGAGTTGCATGAAGGTGGGAAAATTTCCTATTCTTTTGGGTTTTATGATTTAAGCCCGGTCCGTTTTATTAATTCTTAGCTCGTAAGTCTCCGCCCAATTAGGGGGGAGGGGCTTCCGAGCTCATCCCCTGTCTTAAAAAGATACGCGATATTAATGACCCTTCGCGCACCTACGCGCTACAGTTTCCCGCCTAAAAACCCCCACGTCAAGCGTCCTGAACAATAGAGTCTGGGTTCCATATATTTATTTTTTTGGCCATTCTTACCACGTCATAGAGCTTTCAAGAAGTCAAAAGCCCAACTATGTATCACGAATTATAAGCTACCCTAAAGTGATAATCCCCCTTTACTCTCGAAATCAATTAATTTTCAATTTTAGAAGTTAATAAATGTCCTGAAATAATAATACGAAGTATTTTGAAAATTTATTTTTAAAATACAATTTTCTTTTTATTCATTTCAAATATTAAATATTAGAAATTACGTCATTCATGATACTTCAAAATTCCCTAAAGTGATAATCCCCCTCTAGTCTCGAAATCAATTAATTTTCAATTTTAGAAGTTAATAAATGCCTTGAAATATGAATTGTGAACATTTTTATAATTTATTTTTGAAATACAATTTTTTTTTCATTTCAAATATTAAATATTAGAAATTAGAGCTTATTACGTCACTGACATTTATGATACTTCAAAATTTGATTAAATTTAAACTACCCCCTTAAGAACGTAACGTAAAAAAACATAGAAAGAATTTATTTTCAAAAATTCTTCATTATTCTGAGATTAATAAATAATATACCAAGCTACATTTTTGGGGTCGGGGTAACCATGGCGTAAAAACCCCCCAATGCAGTAAAAAAAACGTAATTTATTTTAAAGAGGGGGGTATTGCTAAGCCTTGGCTCTATTATATTCCTATGAGCAAAGAAATCTCTCATCCACTGCAATTCACAAACCTAATAATAAAAGCTTTAAAAAATCAGACGATTTTCCACTCCCGACTCCGCATGCATGAAGTTAATAAACCCCTCCATGAATACAAATACAACATTTGTAATAAATATTTCGCCTTATTTCAACTCGATAACTTTGTAGTTTTAATATATATGTATATTATTGGTAGAATATTTCAAATTCTCCTTTGAGGGGGTCTATGGGGGGCTTCTCCCCATAGCGGAGAAGATCAGGGGTCTGCACACACATAACTCAGGGGCATAGAATGCATGCATGCTTATGGGAGCCATCTCCTCTTTTTATCCCCCTTCCGTATTTGTATTACAGATGACTCACGTCATTTTATTTCTCCTTTAAAAATGTTACTCTATGATAGTGTAATATTAGATTTGCAATATAAAGAACGATCTACGTACTATGTACATACATGCATACATACCGTGTTGGGATTCCTTTTGTGCCGCGGCTACTCCAAGCACTAAGCAGTAGCACGTGATCAAAGACGGTACGGGGTTTCCCGCCATTTTTATTTATAAAATATATAGCGCTCGTGATATAAGTAAGGAGTAATTTGATTTAAATAAAAGAATAAAGATGCGCGTGCTTATTTCCCCCCCTCCCCCCTTTCCCGGATCTCGAGACTTTGTATTATACATTGTCTCGAGACATATTTGGCGCGAAATGGCACGTGTCTCTTCTCTATCACGAGCGCACGCGCGTTAGTTTTAGTTTTTCTTTTCCCGCCATTTTAAAAGGCGCGTGTTATGGTGGCGGTTTTTTTATATAGTATCTATTTTCTGTTTAATTAAAACGTTGTCATGGTTACGTATCTCTTAATTTTGTATGTCGTATGGTATAGTTTTCTTGTCAAGCTAAAACTTGTCACTCTTTCGGTTTTCTTTTTATAATACCCAGCTGGCTGGGGTTTTATACAACCGGCTTCTAAGGCTTTTGCCTTAATTAAAAAGCCTTAGGACGCGTGTCTCATCTGTTTTATATATTTTTTATATAGCACCCTTTTGACCAAAGAAAAATGTTTGTTCTGCAGTAGATTTCTTTGTCTTTTATAAGTAATTCCGGCAATGCTCTTAGATTTTTATCCGAGGTGAAAACCGCTTAATTTAAAGAAGTTAATCGTTGAAGACGGAAAAAATATCCAATAAGCTATGATTTATGCTAAAACTAATTGTCACTATGCAGCTTGAGAAAGATACAATAACAATTCGTCAAAGGAAGATTTGTCCCTGAAAATAAAATAATAATAGAAAAGGTTTTGAGACATATCCTGGAGTGTTGTTAACAGGTGGCCTAATAACTATTCACCAACTAGTATATGTACCGCGATTGTTTCATTTACCAGTTCAACTTGGAAGCCTTGTCTATTTGCGCTACGCTGATTTACATCCCCTTTAACTGCGCGGTTTTGTTATGACAACGCCGCGCTGCTGTCATTCACAGAAAAAGAAACTTTATTTTTCTTTTTGCAAGTCATAATTGTTCCTTCGGTGTGACAATGAAATTGGTTTTAGCACCCTTGCCATTTTCGGTATTATATTCCCCATTCATCGATTGCTTACTCGATGAATAATACAGTATTGACAGGTGTTTGAAGTTTATTATTCATTTGCTACCAAACTTTATCGGTAATCGATACGAAAAAATGAATAAAAAGAAATATCAATTTGAAATTAATACGCGGGTAACAAAATTCGCACGTGTTGTTTTCGCGCCCTTTAATTTTAGAAAAAATTGCGCGTGATGTTAAAGCGGGAAAATTTCACGTGCTCTTGTTTGAGAATTAAATTTGGCGCGTGATGTTTTTAAAGCGGGAAAATTCCACGTGCTCTTGTTTAAAAATTAAAAAATTTGGCGCGTGATGTTAAAGCGGGAAAATTCCACGTGCTCTTTTTTAAAAATTAAAAAATTTGTCGCGTGAATTTTTGTTTAAACTGATGATTTCAGCGCGTGAACTAAAAGCGATAATCTGTCGAATTCTAAGCCTTGTTAATAAACAGATTTAGGGAATCAAAAGAGATGGTATGGATCCGGGGACCTCTCTACAAAAAAAGAAAATTCTATATAGGATTCACCGTGCAGTGCACCCCTCACTCACTCAGGCTGGGTTGTGAAAAATGGTGGCGCAAAAACTGTCTACCATCTGTCGGTGAGGTATTTTACGACCTCGTAACCACCGTCGACTTAAGCCTCGGTTGGGGCTAAAGCAAAATGTATAGTTAGTGGGGCCTCCGCCCCTGGATCATTGTCATTCCGATGAACACGCAAAAGGACGAACCCCGATGGTCCTCGGCAACCCCTTACATTCAACCCCCAAACCCCAACCCCCCCTGCATGCTCACGCAAACTCCACAGCACCTAGCCCTGCTTTTTATGTATTAAAAACTTGCTTGGGATCTTCTTTATGTAAAAAAAGAAAAAAAAAAGAGATATTTGCTATGCCTTGGCTGAAGGAATTTTCTATGGTCTATAGTGACGCGGCACCCATGGTTATTTTACTACTGCGGAGTTGGTTAGGGTTAAACGGTCTAGAGCGCCATTACTCTGTGAACGTTGAATCCCCCAAAATCCTTTGTGTGTCTTATGTATCTTCAGGATCGAATCATACTTGGTTGGGTTTGGGTGTCCTGTCCTCATGGTATCATCTCCTATCTATTTATATTCTATGGGATGGTATCATGGTTGGCCATATATATTTTAATATACACAATGAAATAGATCTATTTTTTGAATAATAGGCATTATGCGCCGCTAAACGGGGGGGGCTGCTAGGGAAATTTATTTTCGTCCCCATCCCCCTATCGTTTCTAAACTTTAACAGCGCATGCTCTTTAGGGACAGGGTTGCCAGTTATTTGTTATTATATCATCTGCATTTATTCAGGTTTGGAACTGAATTATCTAGTACTAAATCGAATTACAGAATTCTACAAACTTCTGGTTGTAGATAGCGGTTGAATTGCTTACGTCACAAATGACTGGCAACACTTACAAGTATTTGTACACTATCTATAAATGAAATACATAATTATTTAATTATTTTTTTTTGATACAAACCCTGATTTTCGCTTTGTATTACGTGTATGTTTATATCCATTTCCCAGGGGTTTATAGCTTAATGTAATACAATATTGAAGATACCCTAGATATCCTCCCCATCCCCCCTCTGTTTAGAATTTTTGATACCATCTCTTCGGATAATGATGATGTTTTTGCTTTTTTAAAAAAATAAAATTCGAAATCCAAAAATAGAAAATTCATTCTTTTCTCTGTATTTTTTTCGTTTCGTTTCGTTTTTTTTTGGCTAAACAAGATTTGGTTCTCGGGGGTGGATTTCTTTGAAAGGTTTTAAGGGATTTTGTTTCAATTCCATTTTGTACTTCTCATATTTCCCGTTCATGTTTTAAAATGGATTTGGGAATTGATATTGATAGAGTTATATCGTATCTTCTTCTTTGCGGTTCCTTTTTATATCTGGGGTTTTTTTTTGGTTCTTTTTTTTTTGGAAAAGGAACAATTTCTGACGTTTTTTCTCTCAACTTTTGAAAGAAGAAATTTAAATTGAAATATTACAAATATTAAAATAAGAGAAACACGCCCCATCTTTTTTCTGTCTGTTAGTAACGCTTGGCTTTTTAATTTAGTTCCTATAAGTTTGGCATAGATGGCGATAATGCGAAATTTCTCTGTCTTTCCGTTAGTAACGCTTGATTTTCATTTTAGTTGCTATAAGTAGGCCTAGATGGCGATAATGCGAAATTTCTCTATCTTTCTGTTAGTAACGCTATCTAAAACAAACTGAAAAGCTGCTGTTTGATTCAGTGATCATTCAGAACAAATTACTGGCGGTTAAAGTTATCTATACACTTTAAAAAACCCCAAGTGTCTGTAACACGATATCTCTTTATATGTAAAGATTTGGACTATATTATAACGGGGGTCCATTTTAGATAATCCTATGAAATGATTTTAAGAAAAGCGTCCCATGAAATCTCGTCTACTCGTCAGACCGGAAATAAGCCTACTTGAAAAAAGAATTTCATCTGGATAAGAAAAGTTGAGGAAAATCCGTGAAAGTAGAGAGTGAGAGACCAAGGCCCGGAGAGTATCGAAATGCGTAGCAAGCAGGCTAGCGGCCAACACACCACTTCAGAAATACAATAAGAAATAGGCACAATAGAGTGCGAGAAAAATTCAGTATGGCACCCCGGATCCAATCTATATAATACCACCTAAAAACCCAGTGGGGTCCGCTAGCTCTCTCTCCTTCGCCGCCGCTTTGAATTCTGGGATATCTACCTAGAAATATATATTCACAATTCCCCCTGTCCTGTTGTTCGAGATTCACAGCTCTACCAGTTTCCTTTAGGGTGTGTGTGTCGCTATGGTTCTGTAACGCGAAACACCACGTGTACTACTTTTTACCTATGAGGGTTAGCATTGCGTGTTAATCCATCCCAGCTTTGGTAGTATTATCAACTCGGGCTTGAATTTGAGTATGTATATCTTAGAAGAAGGGGAGAGAGGGGTCGCTTCCTCGGATTTTTTTTATTGAATAATAAGGATTTAGGGTCACTGCCTGCCAATTCAATTCAGTTCCATAATAAATGGTGCCATGGAACAAGTATGAAACGTAATTCACCGCGTTTTGTTATCTAGATAGCGACCTAGCCAGGAAGACACGTGTTTTTCTGAGTTTAATATAATTATTTTTTTGTTTAATGGGTCCGCGGACCCCAACTTGAATAGATAGTTCAAAAACCAATTGTTTTAGAAATAATTTCTCCTTTATAATTACGTAGTCCATAGTTAAGTATTGTTTTGTAGAAACTCCCCCGGGATAGCGACCTAGCCAGGAAGACACGTGTTTTTCTGAATTTAATATAATTATTTTTGTGTGTTTCATGGGTCCGCGGACCCCAATTTGAATAGATAGTTGAAAAACCAATTGTTTTAGAAATAATTTCTCCTTTATAATTACATATAGTCCATGGTTAAGTATTGTTTTGTGGAAACTCCCCCGGACCTAGCCACGTGTTTTTCTGAGTTTAATTATTTTTTTTAGTGTTTCATTGGTCCGCGGACCCCAACTTGAATAGATAGTTGAAAAACCAATTTTTTAGAAATAATTACGTTGTCCATTGTTAAGTATTGTTTTATGGAAACTTCCAAGGGATTTTTAGCACTGCCATAAATAACAGCGACAATCAGTCAACCTCGTGTCTGTGACACATTTTCATCAAACTTCTTTTACGGTGTCAAGTTCAATTTGTCACATCGAGCTAGACAGACAAAGAGACGAAAGCCTAGAGTATTGTAAGCTAGTATAGTATTTCTTTAACATTAGTGTAGGAACTGAAACGCGCGAGGGACCGTCCAAATCACGGGACGCTAAAAGAAAACCAAATATACAGTAACGGCACCTCCCTGCCATTGACTGCATTGTCCTCTGTGGGTGGTTAACGTAGAGTGCCATTACTCTCTGTAGAAAAATAAAAAAAATAAAATAAAAATGATGCTGTAGGATCAGGATGGAAAAAACTGTTCTCTGTTTTTCTCTGAGTCGCTTCATCTTCGCTTAACGTTTGGCTTCGTGTTTTTTTCCGCACCGTCTGCTACAGGCAAAGATCACTATATCGCCATTTAGACAAACTCTACCAACCCACCCCACAAAAAATATTCTACGCTTTTTTTGACCCCGGCTTGCTTTTATTTTCAGTTTCCCCAGCGAATTTTCAGCTTATAGAAAACTGGCTTAGGTTGTTTTTAATACTATAATTTGGTAGTTTTCTCCCTAAAATATTGGAAGATAGTATTATCCTCCTGTAATATAGAGGTTTTCCCCCCGGCTTGCCTTTTTTTTTTTCAGTTTCTCCAGCAAATTTTCAGCTTATAGAAAACTAGCTTGTTAATAGTTACTGGCTTAGGATGTTTTTCCTACTATAGTTTGGTAGTTTTCTCCCTAAAATACTGGAAGATAGTATTATCCCCCTGTAATATAGAGGTTTTACCCCTACACTGAAGTGATTATGTAGAATTTTTTTCGGGTTCTCTCAATATTAATAATAAAATAAACCTTCTTAGATTGTAGTATTATTCTACTACTACAAGTCCATTTAAACATCATTGAAATCATTTTAGCCCCAGTTGAACAAATGATTATGTGTTATTGAAAGACGTGTTTATGCAATCGATGTACCCTACTACCAGGTGTTAGGAAATAGGCAAGTAGACTCGTGTGTGTTAAGGGTGCCCTTGTAGAAACCTTTTTATCATTTAGTTGAAAACTATTTTGATATTGAATGGGAAGGACGCATTTTTTTTGCGTTCCGATTGTGACCCCTTGACAATGTTCTCAAACGAAGCTACGAGGGTCATTTTCGTAACGCCCGTGTCAACTTCAATTTGCAGCGAGTCTTAGCCCAAACTACTGCCCTTAGTGTAGCATTCATGGTATTGAATTCGCGTAGTGAATTTATGCCTTAGGCGCACCTTTTTTATAGGGCTTCAATCAAACCTTTGTTAAAAAAAAAGTCTGGTCTGGATATTTTTTTTTTCAAGCCCCCAATTGCTCTGTGATTTTTTGCTCTCTTTTCAAAATCGAATTCACTACTAGTGAATTTATTGACAGTCGTTGTTAAAGCGCTTGATATCAAAGTCCCGCGTTACTTGCGTTTTACGAGAAACAAACTTCATCATGGGTTAATTTAATTTAAACTTTAAGGCCAATTTCCAGCAAAAAAAGGGTTCTTGCAAAATGCAAAATTAATTTCTAACTAGAACCCGTTTTCGTTGGAAGTCGGCCTTTAAATTTCAATGTATTTGCCTTTAATTATTAATTGTTTTTAATTAATTTTTAATTTTCTTTCTTTCTTTCTAGGTAAGTACTTGTGGATTTATTTCTTTGAAGTATTGGTAACGTACAGTTCGAAATTTATTGTCGTAATTAAGGAAATTCTAGTTTTTAAATTACTACGTAAGATATTGTATTGATAGAAATATTTCAAGGCACGTGCAATTCTTTATTTTTTTTATCTAATTCTAATATTTCACGTGCAGTGTGGAATTAAATGCCACGTGCATTTTTTAATTTTAAAATTGCACGTGAAGTGTGGAATTAAAAACCACGCGCATTTTTTAATTTTAAAATTGCACGTGAAGTGTGGAATTAAAAACCACGCGCATTTTTTAATTTTAAAATTGCACGTGAAGTGTGGAATTAAAAACCACGCGCATTTTTTAATTTTAAAATTGCACGTGAAGTGTGGAATTAAAAACCACGCGCATTTTTTAATTTTAAAATTGCACGTGAAGTGTGGAATTAAAAACCACGCGCATTTTTTAATTTTAAAATTGCACGTGAAGTGTGGAATTAAAAACCACGTGCATTTTTAAGTTTCAAAATTGCACCACGTGTTTTATAGAACTAAGCCTATATCACCTAAGCACGCGCTAGCTATTAATTTCATTAGATGAAATTTAAGATAAAAAATGAACAGGTGGTATAGGTTAGGTTTAATAGCAGACAATATCATGCAAAGCAACTCGAATATAAAAAATCGTGCAAATACATTTTTGGTGGTTGCATCCCTACTATGACTATTGAGTTCGCATTTACCGTCTGTCGCGAATGTTACCAATAATACCCGAGTTGTAGGACACAATTATGTACATTCAATTTGCCACCAGGATATTAGACTTAGTTCTGGGAGTGAGTTTCTGGCCAATGAGCGACCCCTCGTAATATTCCAAAAAACAAAAGCTATAATTATCATTTGGCAGATCCCTCACCGCTAACTATAATTGCTTAGAAAAATACTATAGAATAGTTTATGAAACAGCGAATTTCTTTGTATTTTTTTACAATTAACTGGGTTGGGTTTTTTTTTTATTTTTCGTTATGGTATTAGTTAAAGATATTTCCGGCCGAGGCTTAGATGAAAAATAAAAATTAACGACATTTAAATGCCGCAATTAAATTTAATTGATACTTATACTCTTCTCCACGCCTTAATAATTAAAAACCAATTTATAATAAATATTTTTTATTTAACGCCAAAAAAAAAAATAGGAATTTGAAATTTTCTTTCTTTTTGAAACAATAAACCACCTTCTGCCCTTAAAACCTTAAGTTAATTTTAATGTTAATTTATTTTAAAAATTATACTTTGAACTTCAGTTTATTTATTTTTTTAAATTAAATTAAAGAAACGTTTCAGAAAGAGATATGAAAAAAAAGAAATTAATTTAATTAAAGAAAAATATGATTCAATCAAATTATTTTGTCGTCTGCCATCTGCACCCCTTAATTAAAGTCATTAAATTAAATTACTTTTCAATAAATATTTTAAAAAATAATTCAAAAATAAAAATATTTTAAATCATCGCACGTGCGATTTTAACGCGGTTGCCCCTGGTTACGGGCGCGCGTGCAATTTGGCGCAATCTCTCACGCGCTCTCCCCCCCCTAACAAAAATGGCGGGAACGGATTAAAATTTGAGAATAAATTACAGTTCTGCTTAAGGGCATGGTTTCCACCCCCTTTCCTCCTCCCCCACCGACCTGTTCCCTTAAAATTCCAAAATTTCAAGCCCGTTTAATTAAGGACTATTTTGTTAAAGGGTTACGGACCCGTACCCAAAATTGAACGTTAGTAATAATTTTACAATCCTTAAAGAATTTTAAAATGTGAATATAGTGTCCCTTTAAAAGTTTTGAACGCTAATAAAGACGGTGATGCAATGCTACTGGTTGAAAGCTAAGCTCCACTAAATGTATTAGCGAAAGGGGAACTTTTGTCTTCCCTCTAACCCACCCCCCCCCCCACCATAACGTAAAAGGCGAAAATTAATTATGAAATATTCGAGGGTACTTAGCTAAATACCTGATTATAAATTCTGGAAAATCTTGGATACGTTCGCGTTACACTTAAATAGCCAAGATCGTAATTCTATTATATATTTCAACTATAAAATAAGTCTAATGAGAACGTACACCAGCGCGAGATTTTAACTTAAGGCAATCGAACGTCCCTTTTCTCCTTAACATCTAAAACCTTACACTAAAATTGAATGAAATTTCAATCGTGGGCGACGGGCTTAAACCGTGCGCGTGAAAACCATCCTTTATTCTTAACCATTGTCACTTGTCACTGATACGGAAAGCGGGGTTGGTATTATCGTATTATTCGACGTAAGGTCGAGTAACAATGACTATAAGCCCTCGAGCTTTTTATCACCTGACCCGACCTTTACGACAATTTAACTTGAACGCAGAAACGATGGTTTAATAAAGCTTTCCATAACGCGTAGTATTATTTCCACCTTAACTTGGGGCGTTATTTCTACTAATTGGTAAGAAAGGAACCTTGTAGGTATTGAATTCAATGGGCAAAAGTTATTCCCTTAATTAGCAAAGTCCCTCGTTATTTTAACGGGTGTCCCGAGGTGAGAAATCAATGTGGGCAAAGGGGGATCTCTATATTGTTATTTCAATTAAGGCTATGGAAGATTGGGGTTGAAATGGATGGTACAAGTTTGTTTTTGTTAAAAGATCCTCGGGTTTTCCTTCCTGCAATTTCAAATTGCATTGCGCTTTTCAAAATAATTCTTAAAACCCCTGGCAACTAAAGTATATTTCCTTAAGCCTTGTCAAAAGATTAATGCGTGCCAGTTTTAGTTTTAAAACTTTATTTTTGCGTCATAGGGAATTACCAAATTTTATAGGAAATTTAAAATGTCTTTCATTTTAATATACAAACCCCGATGGAATTATTTTTAATAATTCGACAGGAATTTTGGGTAATTGGAATTTCAACCCATCATCTTTAAGGATTATAAAGTTAAATTTTAATACTTTGTATTTAATTTTTAAATAAGCCGATTTGTAAATTAATTTAAATTGACATTTTGGGGAAAATTTTTGAAAATAATTTAAACCAAAGGGGATTTAGCTGTCCGTTCCCTCGGTTGTAGTTCAGTTCGGTTTGTAATAGTGGTTAGCTCTTGATTAACTTGGCGATACTTATGGACAGTGCGAACGCAACCTAACAATATAAAACTGAAAAAACCTGGGTGTCTTAAGCCATAAAAATAATCTTAACTTTACCTTCTCTCTTTCTCTCTCTCAGTCTCTCTCTTGGCTAGAATCCAAAAAGGTTCAGCTGAAGTTAGTTACTTACTCTGCTCTCTAGGTGCAGTAGTGCAGTTAGTTTTGAAATCCCGCTGAGTATTCTGGGATGGGTGAACTCTAACCATATTGAAAAAAAAGAATAAGGTTCAAGACGGGGTAGCTAGACCAGCCATCGAGTCCTCGAACTTACTAGACCCTCTCTCTTTCAAGTACAACAAAGTACAAAGCAGGTGTTACCTCGACCCTGACTTTGACCTTAGCAAAAATAAAAAAATATATAGAAACCCCGGTCAAGTTTACGCGACTTCCTTTGGCTTTAGATAAAGAAAAAAGCAATAACGTTGGTGGCATTCCAGTGATTTTTATATTGAAACTAATACAGGCAATAGTTGAAAGATGCCATTACTTCGTAATAAGAGTTCAGTGTAATTTAGTAGCGCTGTTATGGTTACTTAGGAAAAAAAAATTGTTTTCTATACCGAGTATTGACACCTTATGTTATTTTCCTTTTCTATTTAGTACCGCCACTGCCATTACTATACGTCATATAGTTGTTATTTTATTTTTTCTAGTAGAAGTTATTGATGGCACCTAATGCTAAATTCCAGTAGATTTTATTATACTGAAGGTTGAAGTCTGCCATTGCTAGTGTTCATTTCGTTTAGTAATACTTGTTTTCTAAGGTAGGAGAAATATATATTTTGTTCATTATGACAACGATACGTTGTGTTGAATTGGATTGAAATACCTGTAGTGTTTTTACATCGAGATAAAATATTAGTTTTTCTGACAGTTGAACGCAAAACTGATATGGCCTGCCTGTCTGTTAAATACGTGATAAATTTTACACCCTACGAACTAAAAATAATTTCATATTTTTATCGAAATAAATCAAATCTCGAAAGAAAGAAATGTATATAACTATTTTAATATTTTATGAATTATTTTCCTTTCCACGTGACATAATACAATTTTTAAAGCACGAGAAATTTCTAGTTTGAAAAAATAACAGCGCGTGCTTTTTATTTCACGTGAATAATTTTTTATTTAGCGCGTGAAATTTCGAAATTAAAACAGCGCGTGCCATTTATTTTTATTTCACGTGAATAATTTTTCTTTAGCGCGTGAAATTTTAAGATTAAAAATAAGAATAAAAGTTTGTTAAAGAAATTTTTCAACTAGCGGCAGGAATTTTTAGAAAATAAATTTCGTGATATATTTTAAAGAAACTTATTATTATTATTATTATATAAATGAAAATTTATAATAATTTCACACCGCACTCTGGTGGTAATAATTTTTAATTGGATCGTGAACTACAGTCGTCTATTATTAAATATTATCGTAACCCTGGAACCCTGGCCTGGCATGCTAGACCATTACAAAATGAATTTTAATGGAGGCTTCACCATCACCGCTACTGTAGTCCTACGGAGGGGGGCTTAATTTGAGTTACCCGCCCCCCCCTCCCTCCCAAAAGGGCCCAAAACCCCCCACGAGTAACCTAATATCACGACAAGGTATAGGGAGGTTAGGGGGGGGGACTCGTGAGTAAATGCTCGAAAATTGTCGATTCATGAAGGCAAGGAATTCTGGGACCCGGACCCGCTCGCTCAGATGCCTAATCAAATTAGTAAAATGAACCCCAACAAGAAAAATTGCAGCATCCTTTCAGGGGGATAATTCCTTAACTTTGAGGTCGCCGTGACTTATTAAGTACTTGAACGACGACTTAACTTGACAGTGTTGTTAACCGCGCGAAACTACTTCAAATTTTTTTATGAGAAGATTGTAAAGTTAAGGTGTACGTTTAATATAGTAAGAAAGTAATCGTCACGATTTCACGTGACGTGAAAATTTTAATGAATTAAGATTATTTTTTTAAAGGTAAAGTAGAAGGATTTCTCTGTTGACCAATCATGGTTTTTTTTTTCTTCGTGAGATAGGTTAATGGCACTTATGACGCAATTAGGCCTAAAATTGTTTAAAAATATGAATTTTGAAGCGTGATATTTGTCAATCAATGTGTTGTCATAGAAACCACACGCTTCGTATTTAATACCACGGTGAAGTGCGGGGGACTTGTAGAGCCTTAAGGAAAGGGGGACTCGACCACCTTATTAAAACCCATGATAATGAGTAGGGGGCCCGGCCTCTCCTCATTTGGCGGGGGGAATTCCAAAGGGACCAACAAGGAGGGCCAACAAGGATAATATTGATGCTGCATGCCAGCTTTTGTCTCTACTAAACCGAGGGGAGTAATACAATCATGAATTGCTTCAAATATCCTGATAATTTTGTCAGGAGATTACGAATTTTCTCAAAAATAAAATTAAGATTAAAACCTGGAAAAAAAATCTCAATTTAAAATTTCGAACTGAAAAATAAATACGCGTTAAGATTCAGTTTGAAATTAATTATTCTTGGGTTAATTTTAATTAATTCATTTGAAACGTGTAAACGCCGAGCATGAAGATTTGTGCTAGGAGCGTCGAAGCATGTTAAGATGATACTCGGCGATGAGCTCTGTTGGAATCTGATGTCCTATGGCATGGGCTAGCGGCCATTAGAGGAGAGGACAAGGGTTGGGGCAGCGGATTCCGAGAAATATTCACTCGACAAACACTAATTAGTGTATGATTATCTCTCGAAAACTAGTACTTAAACATTGGTTAAACTTATCCCCGCCCAATCGCCGATGACTTAGTAAATTAATTGGTTAGAAAATTAATTGCGAATAACAATTCAATTCAATCAAAACATCAGTTGGGGAGATTTAGGTAGGCCTAAATCACTGGTTTTTCAATGGAAAGTGATACCTACTCGAAATACGAGATGATAAACAATATACTCGGAATTGTTAATTAGTCAAAATTAATTAATTGGGGATAGATATAAAATTAGTCCCAATCGTAAGCGTTCTCCGCTACAAACGGTTGGTATTTCAAATTAACGAATGCTTTAATTAAGCCTTGGGTTTTTGAATTTCTTTAAATTTCACGTGCTTTAAATTTCACCGTCACGTGCTTTAAATTTTACCTGCTTTAAATTTCACGCGCTTTAAATTTTGATTTAGAAATTAATGTCACGTGATTAATGAATAGTATGGTGGGTCGCGTGCGCGTGAGATAGGGCGTGTATTTTGGTGTATAAATTATAAATTAACTACTTTAGTTTTCAAAAATAAATTCGGGGAAAAAAATAAGAAATGACCGCAAAATTGGACTACCGTGGTAGTTTAATTTTTTGAAGGGCCAATTTTTGTCCCGACGTTAATAATAATAACAACCTGAGAAAGAACGAAAAAAAAAGTTGAAGAAACTGTAGAAGCGAACTTTAAAAATACCTTGAAAAAAAATAGAGGCATGTAGTCTGTTCAACAGACCGTGCAAAAATAAATTGTTTAAATCGGGAACGATATTGTCCACAAAAAAACTGCTTCCATATACTTCAAATTTTTTTTTGGCGGACAATGCCATCATCAATTTAATCGGTAGGGTTGATAGCTGGCGGGCCAACCATAAAAACAACAAATACCGGTCAATTTTTTTGTGACGTTTTTGTGTATATTTAACTTAAAATATTGTGGGAAAGTTTCTGTTGGGGATATTTATTTATTTCTAATGGACTTTTGATCTACTGATAACTTTTAATATTATGTTTAATTTAATACACGGAATTAGATTAAAATAAACAAGTTAAATAACTAATGCATTAGCGGGTATAAGTTTAAATGGTAATACGTGTTGAAATAATGGTTTTTTTTTGCCCAGTACATTGTAGTACGAATATAAAACCCTTTTAAAGTCCAGCCAGCTCTGGGAACATTTTTCAAAGGATTATCGTGGCTGTGGCAATCTTTCGGCAGAGATGTCTTATGTCCTTCTTTAAGAAATGTATTGATTTATATCTTAACTCTGGTTGGTGCGGCGCGCGCTATAGCCTTTTCCTTAAGTGATAAGTAATTGAGCTAGTGTCAGAATCTGACCACGGGTCAAGTCTGATTTATGATCATGGTACCACCGTAAAAACCTTTTTACCAACACCATCCTCGAGCATTTTCTCTCCCTCCTCCCCCTGCTCCCTAAAATATAAGTCCAAAAAGAAAAAAGTACTTGAAAATTCTTTAAAGCGGATACTTCGTTTTTTTTATAAGGATGATAAAATTCTAGAGTCCATTTCTGAGTTGAGTTTCCTACGATATATTTTCGGTAAGTTAAGGAGGAATTGGGCCATTAGCCGCCTCAAAGTAGTTTTCGCGCCCAATTTTTTTTTTTAACTTTTCTTAACGTATAGCGTCGTATCAATCAAAAGTTAAACCACACAAAATGTCAACTCTATATTCCTAAAATTGATGAGTTATCCCTGGAAAACGATATCGGAGCCCTTGAAGCAAGGCAGCACCTCTGTTTACAATGCGTAATATCGTTATGAAATTTGAAAATATCTCGAAAACGGATAATTAAACAATATTTAAACTACTTACCACGTGATAGCCCGTACTTTAATCTACAATTTGAACGAAACAAAGTTTGTCTAACTAAAATTTTACAAAAATTACGAACAAAAGCGGAATTGTTAAATTTTTTTTTAAATAGTTTTGAAAATATCTCGAAAACGGATAATTGAACAGTATTTAAACTACTTACCACGTGATAGCCCGTACTTTAATCTACAATTTGAACGAAACAAAGTTTGTCTAACTAAATTTTTACAAAAATTACGAACAAACAGCGGAATTGTTAAATATTTTTATTTTAATAGTTATGTTAAAATTAGAAAAAACAATCCCAGACAATTGAAGTATTATTCGGGAAATACCATCAGCTATTTACTATTTACTCTTAGCACAATAATAGACGAAGGATTTTATTTAGAGAAAACGTGCGAAGCCGGCTTGAAAAAGTTAAATGAAAAATTTGCTAAACCCAAACCAAACCAAAGTTAAGCGATAACCGATTTACCAAAAACTACTCTTTTATAAACCGTTTTCCTATAATAAAAAGCAAATAAAATAAAAATCATTAGAAAATATCAGACTTCTAAACTATTCGTATCAACCAACCACCATCTAACATCTATCTTAAAAAGTTGAACCGCGACTTGGGCCCTCCATAGATCGATTTAACGGATTTTCGGTGCTGCTTGCTCTATAACGGTTAAAACTGGCCTACATTTTTACGGAGACATATCTCAAACCTTATCCCAATCGTACTAAAATCGTCAACTTAACTTGACTCCAATGGGATTGAAATAAAAGGCTCATTTCCGCGGTTGAACCCAGTCTTAGGTAAGATTGACTAAATGTTGTAGCGAGGAGTTGCAGATCGAAATCCCGGTCGAAATGTTAAGGGGGGAAGTTCCCACCACTCTCTCACTCTGCGCCCCCAACCCCCGCCTGCCTGTCCGATAGCCAATGTATTAAGACCTAGACTGAAAGGCCACATAGTGGACGCTGTCTTCGATAAAACTGACCATTGCAGACTCTAAGATCAAGGCACAAATGTTTCAAGATGTTGGATAGTTGAATTTGCTTTTTCTCCTAGATTACGTTTATCTTAGCTTATTTAATTTGGTGTAGTAGCGAGTGTCCGGCGCCTTGTATGGGTCAGTAGGGAGCGGAGCAAGTCCGGCGGAAAGAAAAATAGCCCGGAGGAAGAAACTAAAACTGCTTTTTCCCTTTTTTCTCGCGTAATCTTCGACCCACTGACCATAGTATGACCAAGGGTAGCTTTGGTGTATATCCTTGGCGTACGTTGCTTGAAGTCGCTTGGCAATTTTCCCTCCGTCCCTGTATTCTGGCGCTAACCATCTAGTCACGGGAAAGTGCCTCTGGTCAAGATATCTTGCCCCTCCCCCTCCTCTCTCTAAATAGCCACTGTGTCCAAGCAGTGGAATTTTCTTCAAGCCCCGTTTGATTTAATTCGGTTTAAGATAGTGGACCAGTTCTGCGATATAGCCAACGAGACGTAGCAAGCTGACTATGGCTTCCTTCCTGTGTTGCGCGTCATCGTGTGTCTGCGGTTTTTGGGACGCAACGTTCAATATTAGCCGGTCTCTCTTGGCGTACCAACCTCAGTAAGCCATACCAATCTAACCTTATCCCATAGTAACTTTAACCGTTACTGGTTGTTAACGTTAATTGAATATTCCCACTGAAATTGTAAGAATGTGTGTCAGGAACAGTATGCCATGGTATTCCCGTTGTACTCTTGCGTATTTTGTGACATTACAAGTTACTATGTAAAGACTGCGTATTCATTTTGAAATCGTAGCGAGGAATCAGTCCAGGGTTGTTGATGAAAATGGAGCTAATTCTGGTGTAACCCGTGTAAGACTTTACTGAAAGCGTTGGCCTAAGCTACTTAACATTGGCTGTATTTGGTCGAATGTTAAGGAGACAAAAACAAGCAGCGTGAAACACAAAGAGAGTAAGATGCAGTCAGTTCAATACATTGCTGCTGACGGATATCAAGGAACCGGGGAAGACATATCGTGTATAGAAGAATATAAGGTCACTATCACGCTGGCTTTTTGCCTTATGCCTTATGGGAGATAAGGAAGGCTAAGCAGTCCCGGTTAAGGCTATTTCCCCCCCCCCCCATTTTATTCAAGGCATCCGAGTTGGGGTTATGGGGTCCTGCTTTCCGATAATGGGCATCCCCTCTATGTATCATGATAAAGAATTTCTTTTATGCTCAGAAAAGAAAGATTTGTGGTGACGTAACATATCCGAAGAATGCTTGCCATTTCGGTAATAGTTAACTTAGAACTGATCTGATTAGACCCATTTGTAGATGAAAGTCTGCTCTATCATATGGTAATTAGATTTAATGATGCTTAATTACTAGTTACCGAGATATTTTAATTTAAATTTATTCGGAGAAATTGTATTTTTTGTAATTGTTTACCATTTTGTTTTGTAACTTACATCATATGTTAATTAGCTTTAATTATGATTATATTAAATCCTAATGTAGTCAAGACTATCACGAGGCCCAAGAATTTCAAATGGTCCAAAACACTTTTCTTGAGAGACAGATAAAAATGGTCTCTTCTGGCTAACCTCAATAGTCTTAAAAACATGAGGTTCTTCCTATCTGCGGGTCCTCGCCGACCTCAACGGCCAACCACCGTCTGACCCCGAGTTCCCGCCAATAACCCTGAAAGCCCATAACTCATGGATCGAATGGAGGAAGACTAGCGAGACATGGCGGTGCATGGCCATTTAGGGAGAGGAGGGACACCGTACCACCACCATCCACTTTGTCCCCCTCAAGCCCTAATCCATCCGTTATCCCTATACGAGGATGTTCTCAAACTGTCTATTTCTTACACGTTTTCGGGCATAGCCACGAGGGTTAAGTTGGAGTTAGTAGGCCTTGTCTAGTAGAAGCCTATAGCTAAAATCGTGTACTCGCGCGCCACTTTTCGACGACATGGCGCGAAACTGTAGCTGCCTTTCCAGTACATTGTCGCGTAGCAACCAATGGAATCACGTATTGTAGCGCGAGAGCCTTTCCCATATAAAATCGTTATTATCGGCACGTGCTAGGTGTTATGGGATATATTGTATTATTGAACCCTTGCGGAATCAAATTGTACATACGTACAACATTGAACAAGCGCTTCAATGGGATTTTCTTTCTATTTAATAGGGGTTTTCCTACTACTAAGATAAAAAAAAAATACTTTCGAGTGTATTTTAATTTAAACTTAATTAGATCTACCCGAAGATAAGATTCGCTTATGGTTTTAACGCCGCGGCCGCAGCTCACTTCACTTGTCACTTGATAAACGAGGTGCTGAAAATGTCTTAGCATCAGCAAATTTTTTATTTCCTCTTTCAAATTTCTTCTAATTTTTTTTCTTTTTTTCCATTTTTCTTGGGCGAGTGGTCTCGCGTCAATGCTAACCCCGAGAGTTAGGTAACGATTGCGGGGTTTTGTGCAAAAGTCAAAAGCGTGGAATGAATTCAATTTTATACAGTATAGAAAAGGAGCTTTGGAAAATTCCTTAATGATGGAGACCAAACCGGCCCAAGTTCTCCCAGCATCCGCGATCCCCCTTACCTTTTTACGCGTTTCAATTTTCTCCTTTGATGTATAAAGTCGAAAGTACTTCTAAATTACGTCATGCGTACCTTTAAATTAGGTATAATTTATCAATAGATGAAACGCTACGTACGAGGGATCCCCTACTTCGCCTCGTTTCTTACGTATTTTAAGTCTCTTTTAATGTTATTTATATTAAGGTTTTCCGTTCGAGAAGTATCCGACCCCTTTGCTTGTTAGTTCGCTCGCGCGCTGTCTAGATCAAAGAATATTTAGCTCGTGCAAACCTTAATGCGATTTCAAGATTAAAAGTTTTGACTAAATGCATGACAAGGGGAGTTTGCAGGGCGTGTTAAGCTATGTTTGGTTCGTATTTTAAGTTAGATTTTAACCAAGGATTTAGCTTAAGCTGTACTGTAAAGAATGTTTGGCGTTTATTAATATTTGATGTCGATTTTTAAACGCTTTAAAATCGATTTAGTTACGAAAGTTAGATCTCGATAAATTTTAGAGTTACGTTAGTTTGTGGATTTCTAACTTTGTATAAAAATTAAGTTATGATGTTCCCTTGAAAATAAATATTTTTATTTATGTTTTATTAAAGTTTTGAAACTTGGGTGAAATTTTACCGAAATAAAACAAGGTAGTAGACGTAAATAGACGTAAATAAACCGATATAACTCTCCAGACGGTTTAAAATAAAGATAAATGAATCTCTCGTGTAAAATCCTGTCGACTCGACAAAAGCAAATGCTCCTAATTTTTAACGAAAATAAACATGTTCTTCGCTTGCATGCCCATCACCGACATTTTCGGATTTCCCGAATTTTCGCGCAAAAAGTAAATGGAACTTGGAAAGAAAAATTTCATGCCTTGAAGAAATATATTTCGGTGAATTTTTTACGACAAAATGTCTGAGATTCGAATTTTTTTTTATTTTTTTTTAAGAAAAAAAAGATTGATTTTTGTTCAAACAAAATCAAAGAAAAATCTTGAATTGTCGAAAGAAAGAGTGTGCCGGTTGCTCCCTTTTTTTCAGTCGGAGTTAGCAATGCAGTCGAAGAAGATATTGTATTAAAATTAACCTTAAAATTAGTTAAACTCCAGCCTTAAGTTTGTTACTAACTCAGAGTCGGAATGTAATAAACGAATTATTCGTTTTAGGCTTGCCATTTTGTTAATAATTAAGGTAGAGTCCGTTTTATTGGTGGAATTTGTAGCGTGGAATATGGGCTATCATATGGTAATTAGTTTCATTATTGTTTAATTACTTGTTACCGCGATATTTAACGTTTAGTTCTAGGTTTAAATACGAATTGACCATATTTAAGGGGGTATGTTCGTTGCAAACTCGGGTTGGTACGATAAATAGGAACTTAAGGCCGAAATCTAAAGAAAGCAAAGTACCCCTGAAGGGATTTTATCCCTCTGTACATCTCTACAAAGATAGTACTAAAGTAAAAAGCCGCTGTCAGATACACAAGTATATATATATGCAGAGGATAAAGGAAAAAATCTCTTTCTCTCGCTTAGCTTCAGTAAAAAAAGAAGAACGGTCGAAAACACAACCCAACTTCTTTAGCTGCGAGCTAAAAGATTTCTTCCTACTTGTACGGTACTTGCGTTGGCGCCGCGGCCAAAGAAAAAGGGACACGCTTTTTTATATGCCCTTTTTTTTGCGGGTAAGATATCCATTCCTTAAGTCCGCGTACTTCTAAAAAAATCGGTACCATACCGCTTTCTAAAGTGACCAGCAACAAGAAGTTTTTATTTCTGTAGCTTGTAATACCCCTTGGTCAAATTTCCCCGGTGTACGTACTTCTTTTTAACCACTAGTTGTCTTTTAAAGAGACTCTTACATTTTAAATTCAGTTGAAATAATTTTTTTTTTGGTAATTGCGGTGTTTGCCTGTCAATTAATTAATTTTCAACTTAGGTTAATTTCTTTCGATGAAGTTATAGATTAATATGCGCTCTATCATCTGGTACTAGTTTTAATTACTAGATTTTAAATTAAAACTCTGAAATTAATAAATAAAAATGAATAAATTTAAAATTATTAAAAATACAGATTTAAATGCATTCTAAACTAGTTTTAATACCAAAATCCGACCATAAAATATTTTATATTATTGAATTATGGTAATTAACTAATTATCATAATTCAACGTAACTCCATTGAACTCGCCGATATCCTAGAGACAAACGTTAAATTTATAACAACCATACTGAAATATATATACATATATATAATACATAAGTTGCCCTTCAAAAAATCATAACGACCCTCTTAACATTTGACCCCGTGTTACGTAGGGCACGGTTGCATCATGGGATAGCAATAGCGTAGAGAGAGAGAGAAAAAAAAATAAAGTAAAAATTTCATATGAACACCGACTACCTAGTCATAAAAATGTAAGTTCCGGGCGGTGGGCACAGAGCAGAGTGCTCCCATAAATTCGCGGAAAGAGCTCGTGTCCCCGGGTCACTCTCTCTCTCCCGCAAGTACCTGAGTGCCTACCCCTATAAAGAGGTTAACCACACCGAGTCTAAAACAAAGATTTTATTGTGCAAAGCTCATGCAAAAATTATTAATACGGAAAATAATATTATGTACATTTTATGAGACCGGGAAGTTTTTGAACAAGTACTTAAAAATTTATAGGCGGATATGTTTAGAAGTACTTTAGAAATGACGACAGATTGTCTGTCTGAAGGTTGTTTTAATGTTTTAAATTATTAAATTTGAATTTATTTTAAAATTAAGTCAACCAATATTTTCTAATGCATTTTTATTGTACATGGAGTATAGTTTAACGGAAGTGACAATAAACAATTGCAGCGTGATTTTTATCTTAGATAATTCTCCATGGATGTAGCTTGCAAAAACTTGAGTAACTTGGTTTCCCCTCACAATAACGCAAGCATTCAATTAAGAAGGGCCATTTTTTGTGACCCAAAAATATAAGTTTGAAAAAAGAAATCCTTCATGAAATAATATAAAATTCTATTACAAATTTCTCGCGTTACAACCTTAACTCGCTTTCAATTTTTGTGTAGTTACCAATGGTAAACTTAAGCCATTCTTAGATTGCAACTCGGTATGTATAAGTACCAAGAAGAACTTATAAGGCCACTTTGAGAAGTTTAGTTTTTACTCCGTTTTTACGGCATACCATAGGGTTTTTCCCATAGTATTTTAGTGCCTTGAAACGCGTTAAAATTCCTCGTAGAACACATCTAGAATTTTTGCGTTTTCCAAGCCACTAAAACACTAAGTTCTTTTAGACTGGCAGAGGATTAGGGGCCACGGCTTAGTGTAACGTCAGCGTACCCATGTCCGTCTCACCCGGAGTATATTCCGGTCTACGCGCTATTTATATATCATATCCATCCGCGGTAACCTTTCTTTTCGGTTCAATTTAAGGGTGAAATTTGGGGGGGGGGGCGAAAGTTCTTGGCTTTTTTATAGTACCAGCAACGGCTACCGATAAATTTTAGCCCACAGTCGTATATTTCCCTTTGGTGGTGGTGGTTCTGTTGGGTAGGATACGCCCCCTTGTGGCCTAGACCCTAACTTCGAAGAGTTTAATGTAAAATCAATGGCAATGATTCAAAACTGCCAAAGCCAAAATTGCTTCCACGCTTCCCCAACCTTTTTTATTTTATTTATTTATTTTTTGCTTCTAACATTTCTCGAAAGTGGTGAAAGATATCATCTGAATTTATCTGATATTTTTCAATATTTCAGATTGGCTAAAAAATTTACGGATTTAACCTTAAAAATATAATAAATTTTTTCCCGAATAATCTAATAAACATAACCGGAAGTTAAAATATTTAACCACGAATTTTTAACTGAATGTTAAAATAATAATTTGCCATGAAGAAATTTTTCATTATTAAATATGTTAGTTTTATAACCAGGAACTAAAAATTTATTTTGTAGAGTTTTTCATATTTTTTTTTTATTATTATTATAACGTGATCTTCCTTTTTCACACTCAAGTAATACTGCATTCTATATAAAGGTCCATTTTAACCTCAGAACAAGCCAAAAATTATTATTAAAACGAATAATACTACAAAAAAGATACATGTAAGATGCCGGTATAGTGTTATATTTCCCGTATCAAGTGAGGTAGGTTACACGTTAATACTCGCGGCCCGGTTTTTGCGCTAAAGGGTGCATATTAAGTATATTATAGCAACCCCCCTCACACCCCCTTTCCCCGGTCCTATGCCCTCGGAGCCACCTTTACCTGAATCAAATTTGAGTGCGAGTACGCATTAAGTTTCATTATGTAATATCATAGGCTAATGTTTTATTTTTTGGTCAACGGTGTTTGCTCGCCATTTCGTTAGTAATTAAGATGGAATCAATTTGATTGGTGGGATTTGTAGCTTAGAATATGGGCTATCATATGGTAATTAGTTGCATCGATGTTTAATTACTAGTTACTGAGATAATTAAAATTACGTCGGATTAAGTTTCATTATGAAATAACATCGGCTAATGTTATATTTTTGGTCAACGGTGTTTGCTCGCCATTTCGTTAATAATTAAGATGGAATCAATTTGATTGGTGGGATTTGTAGCTTAGAATATGGGCTATCATACGGTAATTAGTTTCATCGATGTTTAATTACTAGTTACTGAGATAATTAAAATTGCGCCGGGTACTAAAAAATAAAAACAAATATGTTTGGAAGTTACAGCGATTTTGTCGCGAGTTTCGGTTTAATTTTGGGCGGTGTATCGCATCCCCTGTATGTATAATATTGTATGCCTGAATTATAGAGAAGAGTTTGGTCTCGAGGCGTCAAAAACGACCTCTAGATTTCGTGACCGAGCCGCTTTAGCCAACGGACCAATAGCGTGAAAAAGCTATAGTTCAAAAAAAGAGTTGTGTAAGGTGATATTTATCCATAATCTTGGGATTCTTGGCTAGCTGGGGGAAGTTAGAAGTTTCCCGCTTTTCTTCGTGCACGCGTGGCCCTCGGTTTGTTCCTTCGCGTGCGTGACGTTTTAACCCCTTAAGCCCTCTTTCTCTCTAAAAATCGTCTGCCTTAACCTTCTTCTCCGTACAACTTTTACAAAAAAGTTCCGAAACAAATTTTATTTTCGATATTTTTTTCTTTTTTTTTTTTTTTCATAAATAAATGATATTTTGAAAATAGTGCCGACCCCCTCGAGAACACTAATGATATATATGAAATAAACCGCACGATATAGATTTTGAAATCTAATAAAACTTTGTATGGAAAAACCAAACCAATTAAGTAAGTTTGCATCATCCGAGTCCGAGTTGTTTTCCCTCAAAATATTTACCCTGATGACTCAAAAAAATCATACACATTCGTTCGTCCTCCTTAAGTTTATCAACGCTACTTTCTTTCCTATTATATTTAACATCGAGTATTCATACTCCTCTAATATAACTCTACTATCAACTTAACTTACGGTAATATTCACGCGCCTTACCATATTAGTACATAGATATTAGAAACTCGTAAAAAAAAAATTTTTATGTATCCCTTACCAATAAATACAAGGCAAGGCTTTCATCAATGAATAAAAATGCATTATTATAGTTTATTTTTAATATCTATGTATTGGCGCGCGTGCAAGATTGAAGCGGTAGCGCGCGCGAGCTCGGTTTCGAAATTGATTCACGCGCTGTGAACTAAAACAGCTGTTGAATATTTTTTTTTTTATTTTATTTTATAGAGAAATGGCAGTTTCCTAGCTTTGACTGTATTAAAGTCTATGGACAAATAACACGGGGTGCTATTAGTCTATTGTTGGCTCGAGCTAGATTAAGTTCTATTATTTTTCCATTGCAATGGAAGTGAAATAAAGCTATTACCAATGAAAAGTTTCCAAATAACTTTATCATTTGGGGAAAAAAATTATTATTTTTATAAATATATATATATAAAGAAGTTACCGTGGAATAATTTGATTGCGTTGTTACGAAATGAAACGCTTGGCAATTTATTATAATTACGCGTTTATGATTAAAGTGATAGTGTACGGAGGAAGTTATGTTTGATTTAATCACGTCGCCAATATATTAATAATTTTGAATATGTTTCTATTCGAGGATCACAAAAAGTAAACAATTTCATTTGCATAGACGTCTGTGTAGATACAAAAAGGCAAAGAGGTTTTTAATTGGTCTCTGGTGATTATTCGGTAACCCCGGGGGGAGGGGCAAGGGGGGTTGGTGAATGAAAATGGATGGATATAAGAGAGAAAAGTGGCTGAAATCAACTTATTAATAATTCATGAGGTTTGCGTGCTTTTGCTCGGAAGTATTTCCGTTTGCTTTTAGCCTTGTTTGCCCCCCCCCCCGTTAATATTTATTTCTAGACGTATTTCGTTCGTTTTTGGATTGGCGTAAGCTTTTACTTAAAAAGCTTTGAGGAGAGGAGACCTAAGAGAGCTTCTCCTGCCCATTACGCTGGCTGCTAGAGATATAAAGAATACCATTTTCTGTCAGATCAAGAAAACGGCTCCGTATACTTTTGAGGTGTACCTATAGCTATTTCGGTGGTTATTTGCCAAAATGAAATTAGAAGACCAAAGATAATATTATTTATCCAATTTATTTACGTATGCACGTGTTTATTTATTTTTTATATTTTTAACAAAACACGTGAAATTAATTAATTCACGAGATGTCTTATTAATCTTAGCACGTGAATCGCGAGATGTCTTATTAATCATAGCGCGTGAATTAGTTTTATTTTCTTATAGCGCGTGAAATTGTGACATCACGTGCTAATTTTTTAAATTTATTTATCATCCATCGTGTTTTAATTAAATTTGAAAAATTCTTATAATTTTAAATTAAAAAGGAAAATAAGATGTAACTGTCATGGAAATCAATTTTATTTTTCAAGTTTAATACTAGACAATGAATACTCGACATTAGGGAGGGGGAGGGACTAGGCGATGTTAAGGAAATCAGTGTGTAACGTAAAAGACAGTGTATCGTCTGCTAAAACTAAAACTAAAGCTACCCTTGGGGTAAAATTCTATTTCCGACTCCGCGGTATCTTTTCTATTCACTCATGTAATATATAGTATCTAATATCTGTTGAAGCGTAGAGTACGGCTGGGGGGAGGAGAGGGGAGGGTTAGTTGCCTCTCTAGTAATTGATATTTCGAATAATAGATGGATGGGAGAGAGAGAATCTTGCCCCTAAGCAAATTCAATTAAAATATCTTTTCTCAACTTTTCTCTTCTCCTTCGATCCCCACAGCCAGGGGATATACCCCACAACCCCAACCCCAACTCCCTTACTCACTATGGCACAATGAATGACAAAACCTTGTATCTCACAATCTTACAAAACAATAATGGTAAACACCTCCTAAACATTTTAATATTCAAATATTTATACTTTTAATTGCACGTGCAATATTAAAAAAAAAAAGTAATAATAAGAAAAATTAAATTTTATATTTTAACAGAAGATTTTTAACAACAATAATTTAAAATAATAATATGTTAATATTAATGTTTTAAGATGTTCTTATAATATTGCACAGATACGTTGTTTTTGAAGTTAAGATTATAAGCTTTAGGAGAGAGTGATCTCTAGTGAAGTTGAAGTAAGCAAATAATTTTTATATCAATGTCGGAAGCTAGGCAACCCCCCCCCCCTTGTTCCCTCCCTGTGCTCCAGTGTTTGGGGGCTCGATTGGGAGGGGGGGTTATGCCTCTTCTCTTTTCTTGCTAGCTTACTTGTCCTGATTAATTAAGGCTCCTTTCTATGAAAGCTCCTAGGAATATTTGAGCAAGCATCCGTGTGAAAGCCCCCCTCCCCCCGTAATCCCCCCTCTCCGCAATCTCCTTGTGTTTTGGCGTTGGGGGTGGGAGGGGGGTGTTAGGGTTTCCGCCTGTATTTCTCACTCTTTCTCACTTTCTCTCTCTCGGAACCCAAAACCAAAAGCCTCTTTTCCCTATAGATGCCTTTTTATTATTTCTTTGTGTTTTAACGGAAACTCTAGTTATTAATAGTTATTAAATTCTCTCCTCCTGAAAGAGAGAGAGTACAGTTGCCAAGGCCCATTCTTAAGCAGCCTATAGTATCATTTTCAAACTTACGCGGGATTGAGCTCGAGAATTTTCGCGCCTTTTATACAGAATTTAAAATCGCACGTGCCAATTTTCGCGCCTTTTTATACGTAATTTAAAATTGCACGCGCGAATTTTCGCGCCTTATATGTGTAATTTTAAATCGCACGCGCGAATTTTCGCGCCTTATATGTGTAATTTTAAATCGCACGCGCGAATTTTTGGCGCCTTTTATATGTAATTTTAAATCGCACGCGCGAATTTTTGGCGCCTTTTATATGTAATTTTAAATCGCACGTGCAAAGTCTCGTGAGTTCTGTATTGCGTAATGGCAGTTTTACGCCTTTAAAGGTATCAGACTCTATGGGAATTTAACACGAGGTGTCGTTACTATTTTGCAATAGTTTGTCGCGCGAGTTTAATTAGTTTTAACTAGACCATATGGACAATTGGGGTTAAGAGAAAATGGCGGACAGAGAAAAATCTCTTTTGGGTCGTTTTATCCTTACCATAAACGTCAAAAATGTTTTCTCTCAGCTTAAAGAGGCCCCTTAACCGAAATGCCCGTGCTAAGAGGGTCACCCCCTACACTCCCCTTGAAAAAGGGGGTTGTACCAAGACGTTAATCACGTCACCTTTCTATTTTCTTTCCCGGTTGAGGGGGGGGGGTATGAGGGAAGCGGTTAAAGGTACCAGTACGGTCTGTCATTTCTCGCCCGTTACCATGATTGGTAAATAGCGTACGGAACATACTTTCAAACCAAAACTGATATTTGTTTATTTTGAATTTATTTTAAACAACGCTAGTCTACAAAATCTACTAAGTTCCTTCCCCCTACCACCACCGATCACCTCTTTGCCTCCTTCACTATTAGGCATTGCAACGGTGTATATTGTTGGTCCCAGCTGTTAACGATCCTTTAGCGAGTCATCATCTTAAATCTTCAATTTCTGTCTCGAAGAGAGAAACGTTAGCTCTCTCTCTCTCTCTCTCTCTCTCTCTCGAAGAGAGAAACGTTAGCTCTCTCTCTCTCTCATCTTCCTTATCCCTTCCACCATTGCGGCTTTAAATCGATTTTCCCATAAACGAAACCTTGTAGCGACAATCTAACTTGACAGCGACTCGGAAAGAGGGGGAATACTAGCGTTGCTAGGCAACCCCGGGGTAGCCTATTTGAATAAAATGAATAAAACTTCATAGTGCGAGATTTTCGCCGGCGTTGGAAACTCTCGCTCGCGCTGGCGTTTATCAGTTTCAAAATTGATATAAGACAGTGTTTGTAGTCCGCGTCAAGCGCCTTTCTCTTTAAAACTAGTTAAGAATCGTGTTTAGTGTCAAGTTAGATTGTCACGGGGGTTTTGTAACTTACAAATTGGATAGAGGTACGGGATTACTTAACTTGATCCCTTAAAAAATCGGGGCTCAGGTTTTTTTTTCTTTCTTTATTTCTTGGAAACATTTTATACAAAATACATTATGTAAAGTTGCCAGCCAGCCAGTCAAGGGGACAGGGATAGTGTAAATTCTTTTTTTGTTAAAAGGATTTGGGGATTTGTAATACCGGGAAAAAAAAACTTTACAATTTAGAAGCTGCCGCGTTCAAATTTTAAACATTTAGATAATCTAATATTGAGTTTGGAACATATTGCTTTAGATGTTAAATTATAATCCCATTTTTTAGATTTAATTCTACTTAATTTAAATATATAAAAATATCTCAATCATCCACGAATTTTTTTGGGAAATATTTTAAAATAACTTGTGAAAAATCTGAAAAAGGTATTGGGAAGTAACTATACTTGTATGTATGTTATTTTGAAAGTATGCGTATATGCAAAAAGAAAAGCCCATTCCTACACAGATGAAATAAATTTAAAACATTTTCGAAAATAAGTTCCCCTGAATAAAAAAAAAAAAAATAAGAAAGCATTTTTATTTTAAAATGTTTTTTTTTTCTATTTTATTCTTTGAAGTAAAGACGTTCCATATTTTCTAAAAGAAAAAAAAAGGTTTTTCTTTTTAGCTTTGAAACAATCTAGTTTTATGAGCCAAAAAGAATGGGAAAAGGGGCCCAAAATTTTTGCCCATTTTTTGGGGTCAATATTATCGATTTTTAAAAAAATAAAATGCTTCTCATATTTTCCCAAATTTTCTTCAAAATATTTACGTCAGATTTTGAAATATTATTTAATTATATTTCTTTTAAGAATATAATTAAATATATTAATTCGGAATTCAACGTAATTTTTTAAAAATAAAAAATAAATAAATTCCAAAACGTCAAATTAACCCGAGACACTATTTTCATTCAAAACAGGTTTTCACCCATATTAATCGTGTTCAAGTTAAATTGTCGGATTTTGAAATATTATAAATTATATTTATTTTAAGAATATAATTAAATATATTAATTCAGAATTCAACGTAATTTTTAAAATAGAAAATAAATAAATTCCAAAACGTCAAATTAACCCGAGACAATATTTTCATTCAAAACAGGTTTTTACCCATATTAATCGTGTTCAAGTTAAATTGACGTTTAAGGTAGAATAAAATAAAAAAAAACAACTCATTTTTAAAATTTTAAATTTAGCGTATCTATCAATTTAAAATGAATACGTTTTAAAAAGGGGGTGGGGGAGATAATGTATTATATTACAATGTCGATCGAACATTGTACCTATAAACGTTACGCGAGCCGAGACATAAAATATGAGTTATTACAACGATATCAAAATTCTTCTTTCTTTTTCTTTTGATGTGAAAACTACGCCAGGAACACCCGACTAGCTACCAATAAAAATGGCGGAGAAAGAAATATGGGAAGACATTATAGCGGCAGACTTAAAAAAAAGTTTACAACGTAATTAAAAGCCATAAAAAGAGGGGGAATAGCTCCATACTTCAAAGTTAGTGTCGTTGTTAAATGACTACCTTAAGAAATACATTACGTCAGCCTTTGAAGGAAGTATATTATAAACGTGAAATATGTAACCATATTAAAAATATAATGGTGCATTTTTTTTTTTGAAATATAATCAACCGAGGGGTAGCGCACTTAATCATGTTTAGATTTTTATACTAAAAACTTTTTCCGATTGTAATAGGGACCTTCAGCCACATTATGGTGTGTTTATTTTTTTAAGATACAATTTAACATAATTTATTTAGGGTGTAGTATCCGACCCCTTGGCCCCCCAAACTACTACTAAAACTGTCGAGTTAAAGTCTCTTCATAAATCAAACCAAGTCACAAAGCATTATTTAAAACCATACATAGCATGCCACTTTTATTATTATTTTAACCAAGGCTTAAAATACAAAGGCAGTAACTCAAACTAAGGTTAAATAATAACTCCAATTAGTCGATGTATTCGGTACTTAATACGTTTTAGCAATGAAGCTTAATTTCCCCCCCCCCACTCCCGCCTTTTGCTGTATATTTTAATAATTGAAGTCACTACCAAGTTCCAACTTTCGGTTCAACTTGGTAGTTTAATAATTGAATGCTTGGATGGTACGTGGAGATACATCTGACCGGAGAGGTGACCCCCGCCAATTCATAAAGGTTTAATTACTAATGAATATTATGAACGGTCCCCGAATATAGAATATTTAATTTAAAAACAGGGGGTAACTACGCTTTAAATGACACCGACCGAAACAGCAAACTTTCAGACAGTTTGATATGCAATATTAATTTAATATATTACTTGCAGAATTTTTGATAGATTGTTAAGTTTATTCTTTAGTTTTCTATGAAAGTATTTTATTTTTTGTTGTTCAAAAAGCTATGCAAAATAGCCCGAGTTTAGTATAATAACCTCGATGCAAAATCGAAAAACGTCAGTTTAACCTGAGACATCTTTGCCATTCAAAACCGGTTTTACCTAATGTTAAACGTATTCAAGTTAAATTGTCGTAAGAATTCCAAGGGAAAAATATTGGAATTTCCTTGGTTGCAACGTTGAGTTACATTCTGCGAGGTTTTTAAATTCATTTGGGACATATTTGGTTTCACTTTTATATTGTAAAACCCCCCATTCTACCCCTTTTCATGCCCCAATGGGGTTAAAGGAATTTTTGGGGGTATAAGGCTTCCAACATCTTGCGGGAACAGAGAAAAGGGGGGGCCGTTGGATTCTTGGTAACGTCTCTCGGGTATCTTTAGGAAACGTTTTGACCCCCCAATTCCGCACACAACGACCCCATTTTTGGGTCGATTTAAATTACTTCCAAAAGATCGTATCTTTCAGGTTTTAGATATTGAAAGATACGATGTTATGCCAGTAAGAGTAAAAATATGTTTGGTAAGGTTTTTTATGGCTTCAGTAAAGAAATAGAAAAGTTATATTGTTTTATTTTCTCGCTGGCTGGCTGCCCCCTATTGTCTCTAAAAGGTTAAGTGAAATGACTTTACCCTTTTTCTGTTTTGTTTTTGGATAAAGTGAAAGAAAAACGGTTCAACAAAGCTGTACTAGCTTTCAAAACGAAATTCTAAAAACATTTTACGCACGTCAATTTAACCTGAGACCGAATTCCCGTTCGAAACCGGTTTTTATCCATGTCAAATAAGTTCAAGTTAACTTGTCGTTTGAGAATTTTATTTTTATTTAATTTAATAACAACTTTAAATTGTCGACACTTCAAGTTTAAACCTAAATATAAAATATACATCACTTCTGGAAAATATATAAAAAAAAACCATCCAGACTTTAAAAATTTAAAATTCAAATATTTCTCTGCAGGTCCTCTATTTTTTTATTTTTTATTTTATAGCCTTACAACGTGGGTTTTAATATTAAAACCTCCAAATCAATATTGGACACTAACTGTCATTCACAGTGTTAAAACCCATCCATACAGTTTTTTTAAAAAAAATGTTTTAAAAATAATCCACGGTATAAAAAACTTTAGCCAACGCCCTATAAAAAGATTCAGAAATTTTTCATTCGCGTAATATCGACTTTAGTACCCTTTAACTTTGTGATATCTAATCTGAACATACACTGGCGTCAGTTTAAATGTAACAGCGCCTTAAGTTCGACGTGAAAACTTAATTGAAATAAATTAGAAGTTCTCGCCTAAGCCTCGGTTAGATAAAAGAAAAATTAAAAAAAATTAACAACCCAAAGAAATTTATACGTGTAGATTTTCGTGTTCATCACTAAATTGTGACGGTATACCACAATTATAAATTAACACCTATGTTTAATTTTAAATGAAGAAATCTCAGGCAAAGGCTTAGTTGGGCTGAACAAAAGAAGCCGCTACATTATTTTGATGGACATTCTTTGAAATAAAGTTTGTTTTTCAAGGAACCAAAGAAAAATAAATAAATATAAATTCCATCTTTTAAAATTGGATCACGGACTTTTGTGTGTTCTTTGAAGCAGCAAAGTCCAATTCCTTTTTATCATTGAAGTTAGTGGACATAGTTGGACGTGACAAACAAATATTTTTAGATAACCCCTTTTCTGATTCGATAAAGTTGTCCTTGTACAAAATTTGGAGACAGGTGTCAAAGAATATTGTGTCGCGTATCGTAGTAAAGTCAAGTACAATTTTATTATTATTATAGATATAGATAAATCTAACCATACTTTCGCGACACTTTAACTTGAACACGGTTAACACAGGGAAAAACCGGTTTTGAATTAGAAAGTTGAATCAGGTTAAGATGACGTTTGGGAAAAATTATCATTAGGTGTCCATAAAGGCAATGCAAGGCTTGTTCGAAATAATGACCGAGTACTTGAGACGACGGTTGAGCATAATCTAAAAGTAAAATCAAATAAAAGTTTTAATTAGCTTTGGAACTAAATTAGTACGTGATTAAACGTGACCATTTCACCGTGAAAAATGTTCGGTTTTAATTAAGGTTCTTTGCGCTAACCCCCGCGAACATCCTCGCTAGGGGGAACATCCCCTTATACCGGAAAGAAAAGTTAAGGTGAGCGGAAAATCTTGCCCTTAGAGCCCCCCTACTGAACTTAAAGTCAAACCCCAAGTCTACGTTTAATACTTAGAGCAAACTCGGTTTGAATTAGAACGACATTTTATATTGACGTAGAAAAATCGAAACTTACTTAAGGAGAGAGACAGTTCGCGATACATAGAGACTACTCTCTCTATAATACTTTGGACGTCGTGTCTCCCAGCACCCCCAACTAGATCCTTCTTTTTTGTGTGTGTCTGGGGGTGGGGGTTTGCCCCTAACATTTCTGTAGATATCGACCCCTCACCGGCTGATGTTAAAGAGAATTGCCAGTCGACTGGAAAGGTAAAAAGGCTTAGCGAGATCATGGTGGGACAGACGGACACGGAATACAGATATAGTAGCTGACAAGTTGACTAAGACACCAAACCGAATTATTAGAACCTCGCTTTTAATTTATACTCTATTTAAATACAAAGTAACTTGAGACGAAATTACATTTTAAAACCTTTATTTTCTATATTAATTCTGATAATTCAAGTTAAGATGTCGTTTATTTCGAACCAATTTGTACAACATTAAAATCGTCAACCTAACTTGAGATAAAAACGCCGTTAAAAACCGGTTTTTCTCTATGTTAATCCTATTCAAGTTAAGATGTCGTTTATTCCCAATTAATTTCTACTATATATAAAAAAACGTCAAATTAACTTGAGATAAAAACGTGATTAAAAACCGGTTTTTCCCTATGTTAATCCTATTCAAGTTAAGATGTCGCCTTCGAAAAAACTTCTTAAGTCTGGACTCCAATAAACATATACCTGTTAATCTTGGCCAAGTTTTATTCTTCCGAAGTTAGGCCTAACAAAGCGAATCAATCTTCGTTCGATCTATATATATACAGGGGGCGGGGGAGGGGAGGAGAGGGGGGAGGACCTTCTTTGTCGTCTAGTGTTTATAGGAAACCCAATTTCGCTGTTGTATAATTCAGAAGCTTCCTATTGGTAACTTGTAATGCTGGCCAGCGAAGAAAGAGTTTTTTTCGTTTTTGGTATCCCCTATCTCGCGCAACGATCAGACGAAACATTGGCGTGGAAATCTCAATGGAAAAGTATAAGGAAAGGAAAAAGGAAGCTAAGAAAAACCTAAGGAAAAACGTCTTTCCTTCCTAAGATGTAACATTTATCCCGCGGACCACGCGCGAGCTGGTTTTCCCCGATTCGCCATATCCCCAACCCGCGTTACTTGACCCTTTGACCAAAGGTATTCCCAACCCTTTCGTGCCATATTCCTAGAACCCCCGTTACAATTACTTCATCCTGACTCGACTACGATTTTTTTTCTGGTACGGTCAACTGTCTCGGCTTTAGGTTTAAGAGATTGTGTCTATTTTTGAAGATGTAATGAATGCTAATACGGGGGAACGGGGATAAACCGGGTGTTGGGTCATAGGGGAAACCACCCATTGATGGGTTTAAGGGTATTACGTTGGTTGAAGCGAACGGGTGGTTTAGTAAACAGCTGAGCGAGTTTTGGGTCGGTCGTTTTTATCTTTAGAGATATTTTTTCTTGGTCGTTCGCTTCTTGTTTTTCTGTCGTCGAAGATTGCTAGTGACAGCCAGCCAGGGGTCCGAGGGGGATAGACCCCAACAGTATTTTGACACGCCCCTCTAGGATCTTCCGCCGCTGCTGCTCTCTTCTCGAGTCGAGTCATCGCTAACGGCTCTTTTTACTTTTTCATGGGATTTTCTTCTAGTTCTTCTTCTATCCACTCTCGCATTTGGTGGACCTTTTTTTCCAGTACTTGTACCGATAATGGAGGCATATCATGATACCAGACCACCGTGAAGAAGTACTGGTAGTGTCAGTTAGATTAGTTTTGCCTATTTTTAGGTCTAATATTGATCTAACGCAAATTTTCCACTTTGCGACATGTTAACTTGAATAGGATTAACGCGTGTAAAAACCGGTTTTGAATAGAGATTTCGTCTCAGGTTAAGATGACGTTTTTACAGTAATAATAATTATAATATTTTTTAAATGGCGATTTTAATCATGGCTTATTGGGATTAGTCGGTTGGTTTAGGCCTAAGATACTCGAGTAATAACAAGATTAGTTTAGTTTTAGCCTATTTTTAGGTCTATTATTGATCTAACGCAATTTTTCCACGTGGCGACACGTTAACTTGGAAGGGATTAACATGTGTAAAAACCGGTTTTCAATAGAGATTTCGTCTCAGGTTAAGATGACGTTTTTACAATAATAATAATAATTATTATAATTTTTTTTTTAAATGGCAATTTTAATCATGGCTTGCTTATTGCTTTCTTGGGATTAGTCGGTTGGTTTAGGCCTAGGATACTCGAATAATAACAAGAGCGGGAGGAATTGGACGACAAGTCGTATACCCATATGACCTCGCGCACCGGAATCTAATAGTTAATTAGAATCGGAGATTTGGATTTTAAACATCACATCGAAGGGGAAAACCGTAACAAAACTGAACTAACACACTCTCCCCCCCCCTATTCATTAGTGCCCGGTTAATAAAGTTAAAAGGGGGGAATGACACTCTCCTAAAAGGCTAAAACTAAACCCGGCTTCCTTTCCTTTATTAATTCTTAAATCGCGAACAAATTTCCCCTCGTTCCCCTATTTAAACCAATACCAAAGCTGGTATTGCGACTTTGGTATTTTACTAATGATCTCTGGCCTGTATTGTCAAGGTGTCGGACACTTTAAATGTACAAAAGACTCATTACCTTTTGTTCATAATAACAATATTAATTGTTAGTCTTTTAAAATAAATTGAGATGATAATAATTTTGAGTGGCAAGTTTCCGACCCCTTTTAGCACGCACGAGCTTGGGGTTGGTTCTTGAAAATGGTGGAATCTATATTCGTATATTCGTATATAATAGACTTGGGGGATTCCGTTACAGTTGGCGCGCGCGTGCGTTTACGTAATCTATTGTATATAGCCAACGTATAAAGATTAGGCTTAAGAATATACATGGGGGGGGGGGGAGTTCCCTTTTTAATGATCCTTACATCTGGACGGACGAACGAGGCCTATTGTTGTCAAATGCAGACGACAAAGAGTGGAAAACGCTCTGCTGCTTAAGAATTAGACATCATTAAGCCTAAAATTTAAATTATAAACCCTCCATAACTTCAAAGGAGGAATTTTTTTTGGTCTAAGTAGATTAGCAAAGGTGTTATGAAATGTTACGTCTTCTTTCGACTCACTTAATTTAATTAGACTTAGTTTTGTGTTAAATTGGAGTAAATACAATTCTGTATAGATAGTGCAAGTACTTGTAAGTGTTGCCAGTTATTTGCAACAACTGTTCAATTCAGTTCCAAACCTCCTGAATTGGAATTAAAGTAGTGTAGCCCCTTAGAGCGCACTGTTTTTGTTGTAAAATTCAGCATTGAATAATATTGGCACACCTAATATAACCCCTTTGAAATTTAGTTTCTGTTTTAGACCTTCTTAACCCCCAAATAACTCTTCCTTAGTTTCTCTGTCAGCAGTAGTTGACAAAAGGTTCAACCCCCCAATCTACCCCCCACTCTATATGTACCCCCCATTTGTTCCGCATTAGTCACGTGATCGTAGTATTCCGCTTTGCCTGTATTTGCATGACGATAGACCGACCAAGTCTTACCAATATACATCACTTAGAACACTCCAAGCCCCTCCCCCTTCTACCCCCTCCAACCTCACGGGTGTCTTCTGTATTGGGCATGAATTGTTATATGAGGGACACAAATCCCCTTTGCTTTGAGTCTGTGTGATCGGATCCCCTTTGGTCTTAGGCTGCTAATTTAAGGATATAGAAGTTAGGCCTAACTTCAACTTGTCCGCTGCTGCTCTATTCAGAAAGGAGACGTTGTAAAAGGAGGAGGTTGCTATGGTTACTATGGGGGCCCCAATAGATAAAAGGGGTTACTTGGGGGTTAGGGGGAAGGACCCCCTATTGTTACAAGGGTTTTAAAGAAAAGGAAATAGACCGGACGAATTTGTAAATTAAAAATCTGTCCGAGTATAAAAGGATTGTCTTTTGTGAAGTTTTAGGATGTGATGTTGTTTAAAAGACTAAATGAAGTTAGCTATTTATTTTCAAGGAATGGTTAAGTAATGAATTTCCATGCCATGATGCCGGACTAACTAACTTACTAACTCATTTTGAAAACCAGTTTCTTGTAAAGTAATGAAATCTTAGTTTTATTATTAAATAACTACGTCAATATAACCTGAGATGGAAGCTCCATTTAAAACCGGTTTTTATTAATGTTAATCAAGTTCAGGTTAATCCGTCGTTCTTTTTTTTTTAATAAATCTTTGCAAAATGTTAGCTTTATTATTAAGTAACTGCGTCAATATAACCTGAGATGGAAGCTCCATTTAAAACCGGTTTTTAGTAATGTTAATCAAGTTCAGGTTAATCTGTCGTTCTTTTTTAAAAAATAAATCTTTGCAAAATATTAAGCATTGCGAACGCGACCTTATCCCCTATCGGATTATAATTCTTCAATTTGGGAAGTTGTAGAGCGTACTATTAAATCCGGACTACGGTTTTCTATTCGCGTGTCACGTAAGAGACAACGCCATCTCTTGTCCTACTTTACCCCAATCGATAACAACCTTAGATAGCTTTCTTTTAAGCCCAAAACCGTTTTTTCCTTCTTTCTTCTATTTTATTGAGGAAGACGCGGTAGGAAAAAGAAGTCTCAGGCAAGGCCTAGTACGTTCTTTGCATAACATTAGTAACCCTTACTAGCATTAAAAAGAGGTGTTGGACAGTTGCCTCAAATAAATCAGGGCGAAAAGAAATATTAGGTTTAATATTAGACGGAGTGAATTTAAATTAAAAAAAAAAATAATTCAAAGCGAGTATCCGACACCTCGGGTTAGCCAAATACTTGTGGATGGATTCGGTAATATTCACTGGAAGAATTTGATATTGAAAAGGGTTTTTTTTTTAAATGTAAGAACACTGATTCGTTGGGCTGTAATTAGGATTTTTTTTTTTTTGAAATGGATTTTGGCTAAATTAAATCAAAATTGGCTTTTGGTAGAATAAATGTAACTAATGACATAGTACTATTACAAAAGCTATAATGAACTCTTTGATTAAAATACCTCCCAAGTGTTGCCAGTCATTTGTGACGTATGCTATATTCAACCTTGTAGTATTCTGTTCGATTCAGTACTGGATCTTTCAGTTCCAAACAATTTTAAATAAATTTTTACCAATTTTCAAGTTAAGTTGTCGCTAGAATGAATTATATTTTAATCGAGGGGAACGCCACTGTAATTAATTTTAAGCTAAAAAAACCACCGGTAAATAAAAATAACTAGAAATATTTTGATGTACCAATTTTTGACCAAGGAGCTATAGGCGCTATTTTTAGATGCACCTAGGAGAGAGCTTAAAATTTATTTCTAAAGTACTTTGGACAAGGCTTAACGAAGATTCTAGCTACGTTGACCGCTGGCAGACTGGTGGCAGTTAAAGGCAAAAGGTTAAAACCCATAACGAGATCTCTAAAACTAAAAGACCAAGTACTTACCTAACACAAGGTAGCTGGAGAAAAAGTTTTGGTGGTGGTTGAAGCGCTTTAGTACCGGAGTTGTTCCCTCCCTAGCTCTTTTAAGCCTTGGCGCGGTAGAAAATCTGGCAAAGGACCCTTCTAGAATTTAATTAAAGAGACTGGGAACGGTAAGTGGGGACCCCACGCGTTAATTGGGTTAAACAGGATGAGAGATAGAAGGAAGTGCGCGGCTAGAACGCCAAGCTCTGATTTTAGCCGACAAATTAAAAGCTAGCAAATCTTATAACCTTTCCCGACTTACCTTACCTTGACGTCAAGGGGTTCAAACCCCCCCCCCCCCCGCTTATCGAAAAAAGAGCCTACAATCAAGAAACGTTTCCAGGGTGCCCCCAAAGAAATTCAGGCTTGCTTGGCAATATTCAAGTGACACGCAAATATTAATTGCGAAAATTAATTTTCATCTTAATTGCTGAAGTTAGCAATTTATTCTTTGCATAGAAATCGTGCTTTAAAAATATATTTTTGCTCGCTTTAAACATAATATTGAAAATTCTAGGGGAAGCGAACTTACAGGGGTACAGCTTCCCAGGTTTACAGGTTTACAGGTTTAATTGTTCGCCGTACAATGGTACGCCCTTTTGAAACAGGGCGGCTCCCTACAATTGGGGGAGCGCAGCAGAAGTTAATAAGTCCAACAAAATGCGCAAATGTTTGTGGTGGCAGCGGGGGACGGAAGTCTTGAGACCTATCGGTCCAGATAATGTGGTATGGACGAGTCAGGGTGGGCGCGTCGCCAGGCTTCATTTTTGGTCCACCAGGTCGTGAGGATGGCCCGAACGGCGTCGTGGTCCCACACGGAGCCCTCCAGACCTAGGACGACTTCCAACGGGCTACCACGATTGACATGTCGCCAATCGGAAGTCGCGGGGGAGGCACATGTCTCTGGACACGCCATTAAGACGTGAAAGACATCTTCGTCCTGGAGACCACAGAGGCGACAGGTGCGCTGGTAATCGCCGAAGTCGGCGCGGCGGACACCCGTAAGCAGGGACCCCGTCCGTGCCTGGAAAAGGAGGCCTCCTCCGTGAGAGCCATCATAGCAGGCCTCCACGGAGGGAAGCGCTTTAGCCTGTGGCGAGGTATCGCTACATAAGTTTTTATCCGGGAAATAAGGTGAAACGTTTTTACAAGAACATCTTTATTCGATACAATCCAAAACTGAAGTGAAGTCTTTTTCCTCTCTTTTTACCGAACACTCCTTTGACTCCAAAAAACCCCAAGAAACCCCAAATCCTCTCCGGTGGTCGAGCGAAAGGGGTGAATCATCTTTAGGGAAAGTTTTCCAAATAAGGGCATGAAGTTCATAAAGGGACCTTCCCTAAAGTCACAGTGAGTAACGTAGGGACATTCACCGAAGTCCCCGTTACAACACCCCCCCACCAAAATTGGAGCACAACTGCGACAACACTCTTCATTATCTTCATTATACAATAGCAAGAAAAATTTTAAACAATGACAAAAATTGGCCAAACCAGAAAATAAAACAAAACAAAAATACAGTATATTGAAAATCCAAATACTAATTGAACAAACACAGTAACTTATGGTAACAAAAAAAATTAAGAAAAGCAATTTATACAACAAAAAACGAGTTAAGCTAGAACACTGATTGTAATATTTAATCTTATGTTTTACTACGTTTGTATGGCCCAGATGACCCGAAAAAACATCCTGGGGTTCATCTACCAATTCCTGAATAACAGAAAGGATATCTCTCTTTTCTTTACTCGTTATTTGACTATCCCAATTGTGGGCTTCTTGTTCTACTGAAGCGACAGTACTAATCATCCCATCTCTATTTTTTAGTGGGTAAAGCGTTTCGTCTGAACCAAAACAATAAGACGAAAGATGGGGTTTGACATACAACCCGGTATATAAACAAAAATCCCATCCGAGTATAAACTCACTTTCTAACATTGGCGTAACTATTACGTCAAACCTCCAAGATTTATCTTGTATCTTAACAACAATCCTAGCTTTTCCAATGATTTCCAAATTTCCTTTATTTGCTACCTGCACCGTACCACCATTCCAAGGTTTCAATTTGTTATTACCCTTCGCCTTGTCCCACACTTCTTTGGGTAACACCGTTACATCCGAACCACTATCAAGAACCGCAAAACCATCCCAGGATCCCACTGAAACGGGAATTTTTGGTCTACCTTGCTCTTTTATAAGTTTTCTCACTGCTAGAATATTTAGGTCAATCTCATCTGAAGGCTTTAACGCCGCAAATGGTGACATTTCATCCCATGTTAGGTCACCCATTTCTTTACCTATTCTAATTTCATTCGGGGAATCTTTAACGACTCCTATTAAGCTAGAGTGAAATTGAGGACGCTCGTAATCCCCCTCCTCCAAACCCATTTGATTATTCACAAAACTTAACTCTCCATAAGCTACTTCTACCGCATTATCCGGCTGAAAGTCAGGGTCCCGCCCCTGACCGATAGCCGATACTTTGGGCATAGACGGTCTTTGGTTATCGTTCACACCTGGACAACTAAAAGATCTATGACCGAACCTGTTACACTTGTAACACTGTAAACCCGAATCTGGTTTTCTCGGTAAATAATTATTGGCTTGAATTTGGTTATTTCGAGTAACCGGATTAGGGGGCTTCCCATAATTACCCCAATTTTCGCTTCCACCCAAAATTTTCCTATTTACGTTATACCTTTGATTTGTTTGAGCGTTAGGTCTAAAATTTTGACTGTTCCTATATGTTGAGCTATTGTCCCTACCAGACAACGAGGGAGGTCTAGAATAGAAAACTCTATCATATTCTGTAATTTGTTCATTTAGACTTTGTGCCCTTTGAGCTGCCTCCTGCACTTCCGAAATTGATGGGCTAGGCGATAAACGCATAATTTGCAATAGATGCGGGTTCATTCCGCTTAATATTTTACTAGCGATGCTAGTTGAACTCATTTTCGGTTCAATTTGGCGACATAGGCGCTCCTTTTCTAACATATACGTTAGAACGCATTCATTTGGCTTTTGCCTCCTACACGCTAATTTGTCTTCAAGTTGATATCGGTAGTCGATACCAACAAACGCCCGGCAAAAACGGTCCCGAAATTCCTCCCATGTACCTAAATCGACATTTGCCCTGTCCCACCAAAGAACTAGATCACCCTCTAACATGCATTCCATTTTTTCAAATAGTTCCTTATCATTTAATCGCGATAATCTTCGGTACCTTTCCACGTCGTTTAGAAAACCCAGGGCATCTTGTCCAATGGCAAACCTTGGCATCGTTATATTGGCACTAGATGGACTCGTACTTGGACAGTGTCCAGCTACATCAGGACTAGATCTAGTTTGGGGAAATGGCTCCACAATAGATCCCGCAGTGTCGAATGGTTCGGCACCAGCGTTCAGGTCACTATGAACTTCATAGATTTGAGTATCCGAATTTGACGAGCCCTGGGCTCCGCGTAACTTCTCGAAGTTTGGTGCTTCCAAATCCGCGGCCGCGTCCTTTTGAATCGAGGTTGCGAAACTTTCCAATGCCGCGGTGTTTAAATCTACGAGCTTTCTTTGCTCATTCAACAATTCTTTCATCATATCGCCCATTTGTTTGGTGACCTGGGTAGTTACTGCAGTCAGTATACTATTCAATTCATTTGGAGTAAAACTCGAATTTGACTGGTTTCTCGCCGTACTCAGCCCTTCACTATTAGTCTGACTGCTGTTTTGGTCGGTCACGCTAGGTTCATCACCCATTTTTGAAGATTGGTTACGCGTCATCATTATTCTTTTGTTCTTCCTATGGTCCTCGACTTTAATATATTTAAATATACTTTTGGGTCGTGCAAATTTTCTTATAGCGACTTCAATTGTTTATATCCTTTGACTGTTCTTAACCAACGTCCTATTTCTTTGTCTTCAATTACCGTCCGATTTAATTTACCGTCCTATTTCTTTGTCTTCCAATTACCGTCCGATTTAATTTACCGTCCTATTTCTTTGTCTTCAATTACCGTCCTATTTCTTTGTCTTCAGTTACCGTCCTATTTCTTTGTCTTCAGTTACCGTCCTATTTCTTTGTCTTCAGTTACAGTCCTCTTTGTGGTCACTAGTCTTCAATTACCGTCCGATTTGTTTTCACTAACCGTCCTATTTGTCTTCACTAACCGTCCTATTTATTATTTACGTCCTATTTATTAATCTTCATTACCGTCCTATTTTTTTAATCTTCATTACCGTCCTATTTATTAATCTGCCCGGCGCCTCCACCAAGTTATGTGGCGAGGTATCGCTACATAAGTTTTTATCCGGGAAATAAGGTGAAACGTTTTTACAAGAACATCTTTATTCGATACAATCCAAAACTGAAGTGAAGTCTTTTTCCTCTCTTTTTACCGAACACTCCTTTGACTCCAAAAAACCCCAAGAAACCCCAAATCCTCTCCGGTGGTCGAGCGAAAGGGGTGAATCATCTTTAGGGAAAGTTTTCCAAATAAGGGCATGAAGTTCATAAAGGGACCTTCCCTAAAGTCACAGTGAGTAACGTAGGGACATTCACCGAAGTCCCCGTTACAAGCCCCGTAGTGCCGTAGGCTTTGCTTGGCGGAGATTGCGGAGCGCCACGTCCGTTCAGCGTGCTCGGTTGTTTCCCCGTCGACTTGGCTGGCCCAGGTAGCATAGGATGTTGCTTCACCCCTAGCGGTGCCGACCCCATATTTTCTATCCAACGCCGCGACGCGGAAAGTCCATGCGGTCTCTAGACCGTTAGCACGAATGGACTCGTACACTTGTTTGGCCAATCTGTCCTGGGGGAGGAACTTTAGGCGGCCGAGGTACCTGAGTTTGGAACGAGCTTCTCTGGCCTCCATGGAGCTCCAGCCCATTTCCCCTTGGATTGCCGCGTAAGCCGCCATCGAACCCGCGTTTAGTGCCGTTTTGCCAACCATCGATTGGGTACGCTCCAAGGTATCACCCACCGATTTGGGGTAACAAAGTACCTCATTTCCATGAGTGAGGGCCGGGACTGCAACGGATTTCCATAAGGTTCGACCGACGGAGTATTTATTGTAGGACCCTTCCGCAAGGTTGCGGACGGACCAGCGGAGGCGGTTACACTTCTGTGCGAGCACGTTGGCGGCCTTGGACAGGTAGTTGCCGACATTGGTTAGCACTACCCCCAGATAAGCGTATTCGTCCACCTCTGGGACCCGGAAGCCTTGAAGAACGTAGCCGGGGTGCTGGACTAGTCGACAGAAAGCCATAGAGTTAGACTTTTCACGGCTAAACCGAAGGCCTGTCTCCAAGGCAAAGGAACTGCAGGCGTCCAGGAGGGCTTGCATGTCGCGGGGGGAGTTCGCGAAGAGAACGATATCATCAGCGTACAGGACGCAGGAGATGATAATCGCCTCCCCGTTCCCCACAGCCGGTAACGTTGCGCCACATTTGAGATGGATAAGACTAGCCACCAACCGATCAATGTATACCAGGAACAGAAGAGGCGAGAGGGGGCAGCCCTGACGAAGGCCAACGAGACTGGGAATGGGCGCGGTGGTGCAGCCATGCAGCGTATACTCATACGACGACCCCGTGTATAGGCGCCGGATCTCCTCTATAAACGCCATGTATTCCCTATGGCCCCTGTAGAAGTGTTAGCCCGCAATACACCCGTGTATATAATATATTTTAAAATTAAAAAAAGTTTATTTAAATTAAAAATTATATTAGAAAATTAACTTTAAAATTAAAATTAAAGAAATTAATTTAAAATAAAAACTATTATAAATTAACTAAATTAGTTAAGTTCTTATTTTTATTAGATACAATTTTTACGTTTTGCGCGAAAACTCGCTTCAACGCGTATCCCTTATCTCGTCGTTAATGTCTTACACCTCTGGTCCCCGGGTTCCTGGAATGTGGACAATTCAGGGGACCCCTCCCCCCCGCTCCCTTAAAGAGCCCATTTACGAATAAAGGTATGAGATTTTCAGTTTGGCCCTAGCGTCAATTTAACATCGGGATAGATAGTGGAAATTCCAGCTTAACCCGTCCGTCTCTTCTAAAGCCTCGTCAATCTATTTGGGCGTCAAATTAAAAAAGAAAGTTTTTGGCGCGAATAAAGCGCGTGCTGCGAGGGCTAGCGCGTGCCAAAAAGGTATCGCCTCGTGCCCCGCTTTAAGGTTAAGTTGTCAGTTTGAGCACGTGCCCCACTCACTCCACGAGGTGATTAATCCACGTGCTCAAACTCCCGCCATAAAATGATGGAGAACTCATAGATATCAGAAATAATAATGTTTATTTATTTAATAAAAAATACATTTTTAATTGTTTATTATTTAAATAACCGCAGAATCAAACTGGATATAAATAGAAAACTTCTGACTACTGAATCTCTAACTTTTTTGGAAGACTCTTAAAAGTTCAAGTGGGGTCATAACCCCTTCAGCCCCGATCAATGTTTTAATATGCCGACTGTAACCCCCTTCACACTCCAATTTTATTGAAATCCAGAAACGCGCTAGTACCATACCAATACTTAAGTTAGAATGCGGAATAAAGGATGGTTCCCCCCGTTTGACTTTATGGCATACTCTCGTTGGGATGAAATTTAAAAGGGCCTTGTATTTTGGGGAAGGCCTTTTGTGATGAATGACCTGTCTTCTAGAGAAATTTATGCGAGGAGCAGATAACCTAATCGACCCCCTTCTAGAACCCCCCCCCCACCGCATACCCCTCCACTAACTTTGAGGGGGGCGGGGGGCTCTCTTTCACAATGGGGCCCCTTAATGCCCAAAACTTGGGCCTCAAATTTTGTAGGGCGAATTAACTTTTGACAAAACTTATTGTGACGTCTCGAAAGACATTTCTGTTTTCCCCCGAAATTAAATATATAATACGAATTCCCCAAATTTAAATTTTCCAAGCATTGTTTGCCCATATTCCAGAATTTTAAATGGCGACAGTTTAACTTGAAAGAGGTTAACATAGGGAAAAACCGGTTTTAAATGGAAAAACCAAATCAGGATAACTTGACGTTTTGGGAAGTAGTTTTTAAATAAAGTCCATTGAATTAAAATTAGTTTTAAACTTATTTTTACACCAATAAATAAAATTCTGCATAGGAATACAAGAGCTTTTAAAACTCCTTTTGAAAAAAAAACCCCACATATTCAAAGACCCTACTCCTATTTAAATTAAAATTTTCAATTTAAAGATTACTAATTAAGTCCCATTTATTCTACATGAACCAATAAACCTTTGAAATATTTAACAAAGGCTTATCCCCCCCCTCAACCCCTTCCACCAAACCCCCTAAAAAAACTGGCGTAAAAAGTGCTTTGCTAAAAAGGTGTGAAGTCTTACCGTAAATTTAGGTAGGTGTTAGTCGGGTGCTTTAAAAAGAGGTACGTTTTTTTATTATATAAATAATGGTTAAAAGTCGACCAAGCGTGAAAAGGGCCAACCTCGTTCGTATATAACACGTTAAAATAAAAAAAGAAGCCTTTGAAATCTCTATTCAAATTAGCCCTTTAGGAATTTTTTATGTTGCCCGCGCTATCTCAAACTCAAAGAGTTTCTTAAAAAAACATGGCTCGGTTCTTTGGTGGCTGTTAATTTTTTAAGCCTCGGTTTTAATCATTAGAGAAATAATTTTCACGGAGTTAAGTTGTAGGCAGGGATGTTTGCGCCACGCTGCAATTATCTTAAGCCTCGGTCTTTTCAATTAGTTTAATTTAATTAATTTTAATTAAAGTTGTTTATTCACGACGGGAATTAGTATTTCTACATTCAATAATGGTACGTTATTTTTGAGTATCATAGTTAAATTATAATTATATATTTGTGTGATTTTAATTACTGCTATTTAATTATTGAATTTAAGTAGATTTTTTTAAATTTTTTTGAAGAAAAATATTTATATTTTGGCGAGGTTTAATTTATAATAAATTAGTCTTAACTCTTTCATTTAAGTTAGGCTTAAACTTATAACGAAGAAATAAGTAAATACAATTACAAATTTCGAACTGTATTTATCAATGAAAAATATTTTTTTAAGTTAATAAATAAAATTTTATTTTAAGTTAATAAATAAAATTTTATTTCAAGTTACTAACAATATAATTCTTTTATTTTTAGGTAAGTATTTCGAAAGTTCTGGTATCTTGAAATCAGCGTACTCCGCGTTTACAATGACTTCCTATGAGAAGAAAAAACAAATTGATCCAATTTAATTGAATTCAAGCTCAGGTGGTCCAAACTAAAAATAAGTATTTTTTTGATTTTGGTTTTCTACAAATCTTTTTTCCGGAATGGTAATTGATACATAACGAATATAAATTTCGTTACCCCTCCCCTGATTGGTTGACTAAATCCCATTCCCCAATTCTGATTGGCTAAGAATTGAATAACCCTTAGAAGGGAGGGGGGGGGGGAGACCCCTATTCAATTTTAACTCGATTTTTTTTTAAGATAGATTTATTTCTATTCTTCCACGGCTGTTAGTAAATCCCTTAGCAATTTCGGAAAATGTTAAGCCTTGGATATTGAAGCATGGATGGGGGTTTCAACCCCCGCATCCGCATATGGGGTGGGTGGGGGAAGTCCCCCGCCCTCGTATCTAAGGGGCATCAAATTCAATCAATTTTTTCTTTTAAATCGGTTTCAGATTCTTTATATTTTTCTTTGAAATATTACTACTTGTTCAAGTATAACAACGTAGGGTTTTAGGAATTAAAGTTACAAATTGGGTTTAAAGGTTTCTTGTTACGAAATTTCACCTTTTATCTACGTTATACTTATGGAAAAAAATGGGTTTTTGTAATGTTAAAGACAGGTAGCTTTCATTGTTCCTTTTTGAAGTTAAACAGTTCTGTATATTTTTGAGTATCTAGTTAAGTTGACGCGTACAGACAGACAAACTTAAGAAACATTAGACGGTCCATTCGAGAGGATAACCTTTCTTTCAAAAAAATTTCTAATTAAAAAATGCTTTGTTGATTCAAGTGAAATCAGGGAAATCAGTTAAATTTCAAGTGAAATCAGTTTAAAGTCGGTATCTATTGAAATAAAATAATTTCCTTACTCTCAAAATACTTCAAAAGCAACAAACCCATCAAATCCATCCTTACATTTTAAAACGATCAATTAAATATGACAATAATTGACCCCTGACCTTTGCCCCCTAATTCCGGAAGGGAAAAAGAAAAGACCCACCCACCAATAAACCACTATCAGTTTTGAAACGAGTACCAGACAATAAATACTTATAAGTACAAGTTGTAACGTACAATAAGTTGGAAAACATTGACTATATGGTTAAACTGTAGGGTCTGTCCAAGTAAAAACTAAACTTCGGTTGTGTAGTATTGGGGGCGTCGCCTCCCTGACCCCTTTCAGGAGGTTACTAGCTCCCTTACCCCGTGGGGCAATCGCCCCCTCAACCCCCCCCCCCTTACGATAAGTCGCGTGAAAAGTAATTATATCGAATGTCACAAGGCTTACTTAACTCCATCCCAATTGGTGAGTTCCCCGTACCTCAAAACCGTGTTCCCCAGTATTTCAAAGGTAATTAACCACTGAGGAGTACGCGATTATTGTATTGAGTACTTGAATTGGGACGGACTTAACCCGAATTCTCTAGTCTTCTATTGGGAATTACATGTAGTGTATGACCACCTTCACTAGTTCCGAGTACAGAACTCGCTCCGGACTGCTCCGGCATTGCATTCTCTTGGAGCTCATTATCAAGGAAGCGTGTCAGTGTAGCTCTAGTGTAGTTCTAGAGCTGGCCCTGCCCCTTCTCCCATAGGGTAACCCCCCCCCTCCCCACACAACCGAAAGAGACTTCGACAGAAATTAATTTTTCCCTGACAGAAACACGATTGTTTCGGTTGTAAAGGAGTGTTCTTTGCAACCTTGAAATGGCCCCGTTTTACTTAGAAATAGTACTGGAATTCGTTACTTATTTAGATTGGGAAGACTTAATTTTGTAAGCCATTTTTTTCATATTAAATTTAGAAGTTTAGGAATTTATTTATAAATTATTCCCATACGTCTAACTGTGTTTTTGCAGTCTTGAAATGGCCCGTTTTACTTAGAAATAGTACTGGAATTCGTTACTTATTTAGATTGGGAAGACTTAATTTTGTAAGCCATTTTTTTTTCATATTAAATTTAGAAGTTTAGGAATTTATTTATAAATTATTTCCATACGTGTTTGTAAGCTTGAAAAGGGTTAGGTTTATATTAGGAGTCCCGTTGAGATTATCTCGTAGTAAGATTGTAAAGATACTTAAAAGAATATTCCAACTTTTTATCTATCTTGAAAAGTTGAAACTGAAAAAGAAAAAAGACCTACCTAGGCCTATACTTAATCGATATATCGGAGTTTTCATTTAACGATAATCGATAAATATAATAATCGATTTGAAAGTAAATATTATTCTACGATAACCTTAGTTAATATATACATATACAATATACAATATACTAAACAAACTTTGAGGAAATAATTAAAGAAGAAGGCAAGGCTTCCTTCGACGCATTCAGTGGCGTTTAAAAATATATTATAAATGATTCATCACGGAGAAGGGTTTTATATGTCACACAGCTAGTCTGTCTGGCATGGCATGGCGCGGTCTGTTTGTGGTCTGAAAGCTCGTTTCCCCCTGAGAAGCTAATCCCCTCGGGCTGCCTTTTGGGAGCTTTTTAAATAATAGAAAAGCTAGGAATTTACATTGAAAACCCCCGAAAGGGAATAATGACAGATAAATTGAAACAAAACCACCACGTGTCTTTTTAAAAATTTAAAATTATTCCCCCAAGTTCTTTGGGTTACGTATAGTTCTATAGTATAGTCACGCGCTGCTATCTTAATTTTGATTGGCTAATCCCGAAATTCACGCGGGAATATTTGGCGCGAGCGAGCGCGCGTGGAATTAAATTGTTAAATCATCCTCGTGCAAAATTCAGTAAAAGCGCGGGAAGTTTTGGTGGCGGCACGAGCTGGTGCTGCACGTGGAGTTAAAGAATGGCGGGAAGTTTTATACGCTTGGCCCAAGTTTTAATTTTAGAGTCAATTTACTTAAAGGTAAGCCTTTAGAGATTTTTGCACCCCGTTTCCCGCCTTTAACAGTATTAGCTCAGAATGAATGGATAGATTTCAACCCTTTGTTTCACGATAGTCGTCAAAAGAACCCCCCAAATTCACGGATGAGAGGTTTAAAATTAAAATATCAAAAAGAGATGGTTGGTGCGTGGGGCTTTATTATATAAATGGGGGAATACCCCTATGGAGTTACTTTTAATCAAGTTTATAATTTTAACTCTAATGAAGCGTGTAAATATCTCTTTGAAAACAAGTCGAGTGGTTATGCATTTTTGAATGTATTGACATTCTTTTCAAGTTTATGTATCGCGAAATCGATTTTTACGATATTTTATAATGCCAGAGTTCAAGGGTCAGGGAATATGTACAAATGTTAGGGCTGTTCACGAAAAGGTTGGAGAATTTGATGAAAATAAATAAATGTAGGAGTTGGAATTTTCTATAACACAATATCCCCTCTTTACAACTTACCAACTAGCTTTTTTTGGCCTAAAATAGGCCTAATTAGGTAAAATACAAAATTTGAAACCTAGCATAGCAATATCCGAAAATTATTTATTCATTTCAAATTGCCTGAGCCCTATCGAATTTAAATGCATTTTTAATGTATTTTTCCTAATCAATAATAACCGTATAAAATCTAATTATCTCCACTAATTATTTTTCTATATTTTTTCTGCCAAAATAGTTGGTAAATATCCCTTACCTTCTTAATAAACTTGGGTTCTATTTTGGGGAAAGGGAACGCTGGGATCGAGTAAAGACAAAAAACACGAGGTAGAACTTTGTTAGTCTGTTGTTGTATATGGTATCCTCAGTTTTAATGAGAAATTTGATATCTTCCTGGTATCATGTTTACCAAGCAATATACCCTTGAAACTAAGGTTACCCCCGAACTACTTATTATCTTTGAGACTCCTTAACCTTAATGGATCAACGCAGCCTGATTGCGCTACAACCATAAGTAAACCGCGATAAGTTACTAACAATATTCAAGGTGGTTGTTTATCTGCGCGTCTCTATTGTGAGCGGGGTCTTCCTTAATAGTAGCTTTAGAGTTATCTCAGAAGCCTTAGTGTGACGTCACAGATGCTATTAGCCCATAGAACCAAAGAGGTACCAAACATGGTGGCTCACTGCCACAGCTAAACCTAGGCACTGACGTCATAGCATTCCCATTGGAGAGGAAATAGGGACTTGGACTATACTACGTCACGCTAGCTAAAGAACAAAGTGCTAAAAGGAGGAGGGGCTTAAAACATTGCCCTGGCAACACTTGCAGTTGCTTTCTTCGTTATAAAACTTATTCTAGGCTTATTTTACTTATAGCCCAATTTTTTAATCATAGGGGGCCACGAAATGACGTATGTCTAACGGTGGTACGCGAAAGAGTGGGGTCGAATAATTATCCATAAAATCCAGTCCAGGATAGCGTGATACTCCATTCTTTCTCTCAGTCCCCCCCCCCCGGGGCCGGGTCTTTCTAACAGTAACTTCGTGTCCATTATAATACGGGCCCCTCCCCCTTCTCTGAGGCCAGCCATATTGGACCGAGGCTTAGTATAATTATAAGGGGGGAAAGCTTTGCGCGCCGAGTTAGGCTTAGCTCGGTTTCGTTTGTGTCCACCCACGTAGCTAAAGCATCTCTACGCCGGAAGTAGGGACTCATTTTTCATCTTGAATTGCGCCAGTAATTAAAGCGGGAAGGAATCATCTACCTTACTTCCCCCCTCCCCCTCCCATACCCCCTCCATTCCTCTACTTTGGTCTCAACCCTATTATTTTCTCGTGAAAGTGCAACCGAGATGTCGGATAGTTAACGTATTTCCTCAACGTTTTGTATTTAAGGATATTTTCATTTTATTGGCATACATTTTAAGTTTAAGTTTAAATTTAATTTAATTTTTTTTTAAAGCAAAATGAATAACGGATTAAATTAATATCCGACACCTCGAGCGAGCGCGTGCTTTAACGGTGCTTTATTTTAGCTCGTGATCTCGTGATATGGCGGTTTAGTTCACACTTGGTTGTTCGGTATTAGAAATTAAGATAAAATGTGTGAGAAATTTAAATTTTTATGTCGCGAACTTTGACCCTGTCTTTAAAACTACAATTTAAACACTTAAATTTTAACTAGTCGTTGATTAGTTAAAAATTATATATTAATTAAATTAGAGGTAGTAAAAAATTAAAGAAATTATCGGCGTATTTCAAATTAAACGAAAATTCCAGTTTTTAAATTTTTAATCGCGTCTTTTTTTTCTTTTTTTTGAAGCTGATATTTAAATATTCAAATGGAATCAAGTCCTTCTTTATCGTCAAATCTCTTATACCTTAAAAAAAGCCAAGACGAGAATAAAAAAAAAACTGTGCAATCTACTTTTAGCCAAATTGCGGTTAGTTTCCTTTTTGTGTTTATATGCATATTGCCGTTTTTACTCGCAATTCCCATGTTCCCCGCGCAGTAAGTACTGGAGTACTAGACCGTATTTTCCCCTCAAAACACTCTGGGAAAACAACATACCTTTTTTCATGCCGTCACTAGTAACGTAATAACCATAAGTATGTAGGTAACCACTATCCCAAAACATATCTAGGCGGAATTTATGGGAGGAGCTAGAAGAAAGACGCCATCAGAATTATGGAGCGTGACGGGGATAGTAAGTTCTTAAGCCCCGCCCACAAAACCCGCCTAGAAATAAATATTGTAGATATATTGTTGGCACAATGATTCCTGTGCCTAACTAATTTTGAAGGGTAAGAAATTTGTAACTTATGTTGGTTAGGTTACTCTGGATTCTCATCCTATTTTGGTTGTAACAGTCTCTCTAGGCAAGGTATCTTTAGTCGGCCAAGCATTTTAGTTTATTACGGGCATTAACTTCGCGAGGTTTTCCCCTATTTCCCCTCGTAATGGCGCTTAGGGGACATTGGCAAGGTTTTCCAGGTTAAAGGTTTACCGCCGGTTAAACGGGGGAGCGTATCAGGCACTTAAGTCGCTAGTAGTTTGGTCTAAAGATGAAATTCGCGCACGTCACACCGGCAATGTTTATTGAGGGTGTATTGGAGCATGGATGAAAAAAAACTAACAGGGATAAATCACGGCGGTAAAATGTTTGTTCGAAACGCACCCTCGCGGCCGAAATTATAAGAACCGGAAACATTCAATTTACCGATTCAATCACGGGGTCAAGTCGGTTGTTGTTTCGTCTGCTTTTTGTACCCACGTAATCGTAACCGGGAATGTTTGCTGTTCTCGCGGTTACGGCGAGCTCAGCCGCCGGCGGCTCGGGAATCGGGATACCGCTGATACCTAGCCAAGGCTTAGTGTAGTTTTCGTCGAGTCTACTATAATTCGCAGAGCTATTTTTCTGTTGGAATTCTTTTTCTTTTTTTCTTTTTCTGGTTTTTTGTGGAGCTAGGGCGCAGGCCATAGCAGCTCCTTGAGGCATATTTAAAATTTGACTATAATAGTACCAAGGAAACAGGGACATATTTGGTAGGTATGGGCCAGATTGAAAAATTAAAGTATACATCAGAGTGAAGAACAGTTACATATTTGAGAGGTGGGTTTTTAGCTTAAGTTTAAATGATTTGACAGAGGTCGAATTAATAATATCATTGGGAAGGGAATTCCATAAGGGAACAACCCGGTAAAAAAATGACTGTTTAACGACGTTGAGTCGTGGACGTTTAATGTAAAGTTTTCGAGAGTGAATTAGGGAACTACTATAAATATTGAGTATAGTGTCTGAAATATTCTTTAGTTAAAACTATATTTTGCCAAAACTATTCACAATACGAAAGATTATTTGGGAGTAAGGCACGAAGATCTTATCAATCTGGGTAGCTTTTGCTTGGCCTATTTAAGACGCCGTGTATCTGTTTTTTACGAGGAATGTTTTCTATTCCCGCGGCTACGGGGAGCTTAGCCGCCGGCGGCTCGGGAATCGGGATTCCGCTGATACCTAGTCAAGGCTTAATGTAGTTTTCAAGTCTACTATTATTCGCAGAGCTATTTTTCTGTTGACATTAAAAAAAAACTTATAATATTTAGTTGAAGACTTTAAATGACTCGAAAAGTTTCGAAACTTTAGCTTTAAAACGTTGAATATAACGTATGCAAGTTGCCAACCCTAACAAATCATACGAAGATTCTCAAACGTCTAAAGTTGGAATCGACATTTTTAAATTAAAGTTCCCGAGGTTACCACGAGATGGCAAAATTTCTATAAATCTACTTCCGAATTTGAATCGGTAAATGAGCTAAAAAAATAAAATCGAAATCAAATCTGGCAGCCTTGTTGGTAACAAACGTGTTTCCCTCTTAGTAATGTAAAGTCTACGAGTTTGATTTATCCCTGTTAGTTTTTTTTCATCCATGATTGGAGCGAAGTTCAACCTCCAGGCTCAAAGTTATAAGGGTTACCCCATGGATGAAAAAAAACTAACAGGGATAAATCAAACTCGTAGACTTTACATTACTAAGAGGGAAACACGTTTGTTACCAACAAGGCTGCCAGATTTGATTTCGATTTTATTTTTTTAGCTCATTTACCGATTCAAATTCGGAAGTAGATTTATAGAAATTTTGCCATCTCGTGGTAACCTCGGGAACTTTAATTTAAAAATGTCGATTCCAACTTTAGACGTTTGAGAATCTTCGTATGATTTGTTAGGGTTGGCAACTTGCATACGTTATATTCAACGTTTTAAAGCTAAAGTTTCGAAACTTTTCGAGTCATTTAAAGTCTTCAACTAAATATTATAAGTTTTTTTTTAATGTCAACAGAAAAATAGCTCTGCGAATAATAGTAGACTTGAAAACTACATTAAGCCTTGACTAGGTATCAGCGGAATCCCGATTCCCGAGCCGCCGGCGGCTAAGCTCCCCGTAGCCGCGGGAATAGAAAACATTCCTCGTAAAAAACAGATACACGGCGTCTTAAATAGGCCAAGCAAAAGCTACCCAGATTGATAAGATCTTCGTGCCTTACTCCCAAATAATCTTTCGTATTGTGAATAGTTTTGGCAAAATATAGTTTTAACTAAAGAATATTTCAGACACTATACTCAATATTTATAGTAGTTCCCTAATTCACTCTCGAAAACTTTACATTAAACGTCCACGACTCAACGTCGTTAAACAGTCATTTTTTTACCGGGTTGTTCCCTTATGGAATTCCCTTCCCAATGATATTATTAATTCGACCTCTGTCAAATCATTTAAACTTAAGCTAAAAACCCACCTCTCAAATATGTAACTGTTCTTCACTCTGATGTATACTTTAATTTTTCAATCTGGCCCATACCTACCAAATATGTCCCTGTTTCCTTGGTACTATTATAGTCAAATTTTAAATATGCCTCAAGGAGCTGCTATGGCCTGCGCCCTAGCTCCACAAAAAACCAGAAAAAGAAAAAAAGAAAAAGAATTCCAACAGAAAAATAGCTCTGCGAATTATAGTAGACTCGACGAAAACTACACTAAGCCTTGGCTAGGTATCAGCGGTATCCCGATTCCCGAGCCGCCGGCGGCTGAGCTCGCCGTAACCGCGAGAACAGCAAACATTCCCGGTTACGATTACGTGGGTACAAAAAGCAGACGAAACAACAACCGACTTGACCCCGTGATTGAATCGGTAAATTGAATGTTTCCGGTTCTTATAATTTCGGCCGCGAGGGTGCGTTTCGAACAAACATTTTACCGCCGTGATTTATCCCTGTTAGTTTTTTTTCATCCATGGTTACCCCATGAATTGGAAACGGAAGGTTAAATTTTAAATAAAAAAGAATAGTTCTTGTTAGTTTCAAAGAAGTATATAGTCAGTGCACCAATCGATATCAACTGATTCGTGAAATAGTCTACTTAAAGTTTGTTTGTTTGCTAAGGAAAACAAATATTTATTGCTATGGTTTATCTGATTTATTTATATAATAAAACAACGAGTTTTAAGTCGAAGAATTTGAAAAAATTGTTAAGCCTATTTTGAATTTTTTTTTTTTTAATTTCGCACGCGCGCTAACAAAAGCGACTCACGTGCAAAATGGCGCGCTTTAAAAATTGAAAGAGAAATTTAATATCACGTGGAAAGTGAATACTCTCAATAAAAATGGAGAAATATTTATTGAACCAATCAGGAAGTATAGTATTCAATTGAGGAAGAGAAATAAAATCAAATTGAGAAGAGGCACTTCCACTTCCGGAAGCTACTTCCATTATATTAAATTTTCTCTTTCCTTTTAATTTTGTTGGTTTTTTTCTGTCCAGTTAATTAATGAATCTTCTATTATTCTAATTAAGCGCAGCTAGAAAAATAAATCCAATTGTTAATTGTCTTTAAACCCAAGGATGTTTCGGTTAATCTAATTAAAACCTTTTGATAAATCGGAGAAACACTTAAGCAAACGGTGAACACTCCTTTTTAAAAAGGTAATTCCATTGTACTCTCGAATACCGACCGAATAATTAACATTTACGGATTAAATAATAATAACTTTGTTATTAAATCCGATTTCGAAAAGCTTTTAACGAAATGAACCTTAATTAATTGAAGTCTTTCCTTTCAATATTTTTAATCCTTTAAGAGCAAATTAACTCGTTATCTAAAGGATTTTAAACGCATCTTTGCAAAGACGTCCTCTGATGTAAATATCAAATAACAACGTGAAGTATACGCTCGAAATAAGAGCAGCCTGCACCAGGACTCTGCCCAGAGCATCCCTTAAGCCCCTTTCTAAAAGGCAGATTATCCTTGGAAACTACCTTCGGAGCGCCCCGGTGCTTATAATGTAAGGATTTAGTATATACGGAGGCGCTCTTCAAAGCGGGTACAATATAACCGTGTCTCCTACTCGTAAGTTCGAAACCTTACTCTTTCCAAGAATGAATAAGATACCTTTTACCGATTTTTTGTTTTCTGATCCTAATGGACTAAGAAGTACTGTTTAATATTAACCTTTAACCTTCTTTCCATTTCCCGCCATATCCATCATGTCGCCTAGCAACGCTCGCGCGTGCAATTTTATATCCAGTGCACGTGCTTCGGTGATATAGGGCAATATTTTGTACAGCGCGAGAATTTTTCGCGCGTGTTTTTGTACTGCGCGAGAATTTTTCCCGCCTGTTTTTGTAATGCGCGAGAATTTTTCCCGCCTGTTTTTGTAATGCGCGAGAATTTTTCCCGCCTGTTTTTTTTTCTTTTTACAAATGGGGGGAAATAATTTAAATCCCACGTGCCCTTTTTTAGACTTAGGAAATATTTACTATTTAAATTCTGCTGTATGTTATTGTTTCTCTAGCTCCTATTTGCAGCTTTCACTAAGCCTTGTCGTTTCGTGTATTTGTACCCTAGCTATGAAATTGATGATTTTTAGATTGTTACGGTCCCCTTTTCTACACCGTGTTTCGCAAAGCCTAACATCGTGAATTCGCGACATCTGAAAATGAAAATTTCATCTTTGAATGGTAATAATAATAATAATAAGGCTTTATTACGGATATTCCTATCAGTTGACACTGATTTACATAGGAGTCCTCTTAACTTAATTATAATTTAAATTATATAGGTTTAATTTTAAGACTAGCTTTCCGTCGTTGCATTGGTATTTGTCATAAGTGTTCAAGGTTCATAGAAATGGTACCAGTGTTTAAGTCGAAAGTAAGGCGTTTCCCAATGGAATCTTACGTAGCTTTGGCTTATGGTACTAATTTAGGGTTGGAAAAAGGAGCTGGCTGGTCCAAGTGAGACTATCTCTCTCTTTCTCTTTAATGGAACAAGATTAATGGAAATCAATATTAGGCCGCGATTCGGACCCCGGGTTTTTCTCTTTATTTCTTTCTTTTGTTGTTACAATGTTTTTTTGGGGGGTATATAGTGCTATAGTATTTTTGTGGCGGCTCTAACACCATTTTTTTTCGTATCTACTTTTTTGACCCATTGTAACCTTTCGGCTAATGGAATACATCGGGTTCTATTTTTTTATTTTTGTATCGGTTGTTACCAAGTTGCTAAGTACATTTGACAAGGAAACTAACTAACATACCACCGCGAAGTATAGAGTTAATGCGAACAGGACTCCTAATATTATTTACCAAAATACTTCACTAAATAAGATCCTTACATGAAAACGCGTTTTTACTAAAAAAAAATGTATATAAAAATTGCGCACTGGATTTTGGTCCAATAGAGAATTTAAGGGGAAAAGATATCCCAGAATGCATCGCGGCTCCTCGCGTCTCAATCGTATCTATGAAAGGGAAAAGCTTTGAGAAACATTTGAAGCGTGTTTTTTTTTTTTGGCCCAAAATCCGTTGGATATCATACAAGGAACTTTCTTTCAATTCCAAAATACACCGAGGGTTAATGTTACGGCGGAATACTACGTAGTGTAAAAGGGCATATATAAAGTAGTGTTAGTATGTTATTCAGGGTAGAAAAGGAGAGGATAAAAAAAGCCCTATGAGGATGAAGGAGATTTCTGCTAAAAGATGAAAGAAACTATATATCAGAGTTCATCCTGAAAAGGTGAAAGTCTTTCCATAAGGGACAATCTTTTTCTTTGTGTATTTCTATAGATTGTAAGGGTGATTTTTCAGTATAGGGTTGCCAGGGTTGTTCCGCTCAACTGGACAAACACAGCATCCTCGAATTGAAAGGGATCATCCTCAAGCATCTCTCCCAACCCCCATCCCCTCCTCTAGCGCTTCTAAAGAAATTCCGAGGGGAGCCTCACTTAGTATTATTCAAAGCTTTTCTCTAGTCCTTGTTGTTGTAAACACCAAGTATTTAGTATCGTTGGAAAGCTAAGGAATGGGGCTATAACATACTCGAAGAAAATTATTGTATCGCTTATAGAAGTAGAGTTAGAAGGTGTCGTGTAAATATGCCATGTTAAGTCTACGGAGAGGACGTTTTGCTTAATTACTCGGGCCCTGTTTGTCGTAACCCCCAAGTGTTTGGTATCGTTGGAAAGCTAAGAAATAGGACTATAACATACCCAAAGGACATCCCCTAATCTCTTATAGAACCAGAGTTATAAGGTGTCGTGTAAATATGCTATGTTAACGCTATGGAAGGAATGTTAATTAACGTTTTTCTTAATTACTCGGGCTCCGATTATCGTAACACCCTTGAACAGCTAAGAAATAGGGCTATAACATACTCAAAGGACATCCCCGTATCACTTATAGAACCAAAGTTATAAGACATCAAATTTGAGCCTAGATACTTGTATTTATGGAGATGGCGAGTAGCCCCTCTGGAAGGGGGAGAGATGTTTTTCCATGAGAGGAAAATCGTCTATAATGGGTCTCCTTTATACGGAGAAACTCTACTCAAATCTGATAGATTTTTTGGGTGTACTTTCTGAGAGCGGCACCCAAAAGATTCGGCGGTTCATTTCAATTAGAATATTCCGTACTACTTCTCGTGGTGTTTACGTACTAAGTTAGCGTAACTTTTAAAATTGATTCTATGGGAATCTCAATTTGGTATCAACTTTTGAAAGGAGATATCACACGCGTTATCCGATAGGGTACCTCCTTCACGGCTAATAATTCCTATATAGGACCCGAGCACCACTACCCCAGCTTTCTCCCAATTTCTAAAAATTAAAAAGAAAAGGAACCAGCAGAATTTGAGAACGAATTTTCATTGAAAAGATTTATATATTTTAAATGGGTTTTATTACGTTTAAGTTTTTAAGTTTGTTTTTTTTGTTGTGAAAAAGGTGATAAGAACTGAAATACGTAATAGAGGGGGTATTCACTACTTGTTTAATGTCGTATTGCCCCTGTCACTATTGAACTTAGTGGAATTTTGGGTATAAATTTCATTTGTTTTAATTGATCTCTGAAATTTTTTAACACCTGTAAAATTACGTACTGAAGAAATTCTCGTTAGTGGATACCCCCTCGTTTTTTTAATTTAAGTTTAGTTTAGTTCGAACGGGACTTACCAAAACATACTTTTTTAAAATTTATTAAAAAAAAAAAATAGAAAAAACCTTAATTCTAAGTAAACACTTGTATTTTCTTTTTTGAAAAAAAATATCAAATGATATTTTTGATGATCAAAGAAAAACGATGTTTACTCGTGGACTTCAATATTAGGATTTATTTTAGAAACAAAGATCAAACTAATAACCCCGAGTAACCGAGCTACGGTTTATGTTTTTAATCTAGAAAATATTTTGGAAAATAACAGACGTCTAGATTAAAATTGGGATTAAATATAAAAAATTAATTTTTTTTTATTAAAGTTGACTTGAGGGTGAAACAATAAATTTATATTTAAATAAAAACAAATTCCTTCTCAATTTAAACTAATTAATTGAGTTTGTTTAATGGATCGTCGTTATAATTATTTAATTCTTAATTATAATATTTTCAAAGATGATACAATTTAGTGAAAGATGTTAATTTTTAATTAGCAAATAATTTCAAATCAATAAAATTTAAATTCGACAATTTCATAAATCTGTTATATTTTCAAAGTTAGTATTTTTATCGTAAACTAGACTTGAAGAGTCCGTTGTAGTCCCTGACTTGATTTTAAGGTGATGTTGTTCTTTGAAAGGTTGTAACTTTGGGTAGAAAACTTGGGATGATGACTCGGGGCCATCATTTTGATAGTGTTGGAGCGGCGCGTCTTGATTACAGGGATTTGGGAGCCAACTATTAACACCCCTCGCTGTAATTTGGAGGGACCAACATTCCCAAAATCTCGTTTTGGCCCACCATGCGGCGGTAAACTTCAAACAAAAAAATAACACCGCGCGCGGCCATCCCAATTTCATATTCGCCCAAATTATTATTTTAGCTTATTACCATTCCTTAACGCTGAGAAAATGTACCCGAGACTAAAATAATTGTCTATGAAAATCCCTATTAATTTCCTATTAACCATTTTTACACCTTGATCGGGAAATATATTTCTCTCATCGTGATTTGTACCTCGATACTTCAGTCAGAGAAACGTGTTAGTATCCCTTTAAATTCCTACCCCCCCCCCCCCCTGTTTCTTAACTCTAAGTCAGGGCTGCCAGAACTACAAGCGTGTTGTAGATTGCACGCGTCGCAAATGACTGGCAACACTTGTATTTGCACACTATGCATAGATAATAAATTATGGAAATGTGTTAATATCCCTTTAAACTTATATCGTGTGATATTTTCTCTTTAAAAACATTGAAAATAAACTTAAAAATAAGTTTTTTAATTTAATATTTTTAAAACAATCAATTTAAATAAATAAATAAATAACAATTGTTTTTCTAAGTTCATTCACACGATATAAGGCGACTAACCTGTATCTATTTTTTTAAAACTACCTGTATAATTTTCATCGGGCAATTTTTTTACCTTTTTATAAATATAATCGTGTTAAAAACGCATTGAATATATTTTCAATTTATCACATGTTCATTTTTTTTTGGCTTCGAAAAATACCTTCAAAAATTGTTCTCGCTTCAGCCTCAATTATCAACCCACGTTTTCAACCGTCGCTCTAATAAGACAGACAAGATACCTTGTCCGTTTATTAACATTAAGCCTCGGTTAGCCAATATGTCGCGACCGTGTTTTCTCGCAAAAATTGGCGGTGGTGCCATGAAATTATCCACCAACGATTCAACTTGAATATTAAATAGGTTGTAGTTCAATGACGGTACGTTTTAGAATGTTTATTTTTATTGAGCACAGACTTTTAATTGCACCATATTTCAACTACGTTATTTCAATTTAGGGTTTGTTAAGTCTGGGAGTGTCTAGAATGAATATTTCTCTACTTGGGGTGTATCTTTCGATAAGAAAAAAGATTTATATAGCAAAGGTCAAAGGTGACTCGAAATAATTTATAATGACCGCGGAAAACACCTTTTATGGATATGTCAGAGCTCTATGTAACCATCAACTTGGGTTGGGTTAAAGGACAATAGACAGTGTTCACTAAGGGGGGGCAAGATAAATTAATTTCCTCCCCCATCCGTTTCTTAACGTTATCAGCGCATGCGCTTCAGGGACAAGGTTGCCAGTAATTTGTTATTAGAGCATCTCCTGCAATTTGAAAACTGAATCGAAGAGAACTACAACAAGCTTAATTCAGTCTGTTGTAGATAGCGATTGAATTGCACTTGCCACACTTGTCCGCGGATTGTGTCCTTGCCCATTGTCTTTAGAACATTACCTTTGATTTAAATGGGACGTTGTCGAGGCGTACCACACCAAAGTTTGAACGAAAAGCAAACCAAAGCAAATCCGAGTTGGGTATTTTTTTTACTTTCTAAGAAGTTTTCTTTTCTTGAAGAAATTTAACGTCGGTAATACGTGTTGTGAAAATCAATTGGAAACAAGTCGCAACTTGAGAATACAATAGAAAATGTAATAGAATGTAATGATATCAGTGTTCTTATATACGGATTCGGAACTACTTTCCAAGAGGAAAAGGTGGTATTGATTGTATTCGGGATCATCGTAGCTTGGGGCTTACCAACCATTGAGAAATCGGTTTGGGGGTATTTTTTCGTTTTGGTTCGCTTGCAAGCAAGGTCTTCCGGATCTAGTCGAGTATAGGGTTGGTTCTACCATAAGTTTACGTGATATGTTCACCATAAGTTTGTCACTGGTTACTGAGACTAAATAGGAGTGCCTAGATGGAATAGGTCCTAGCTGCAAAATTAATTAACCACCACCGAGTGTAGTTTAGGACTTCAATTGACTCGCTCCCCCTCGTTCTCCTTCTCAAACTAGTTATCTCGAGCTGCTGTAAGTCTCTTCTCAGTGTCATACTTATGGAAGGAACATATCACTTATTATAAACTTATGGTTCAACCTTATAGTTTGAAAACCATCAATTTAAGCTGGAAATCCTTAATCAGAGTGAAACCGGAAAGAAAGGAATTCAATTCATTACCGATTGTGATACCGATACCAGAATAAAAAGTATAAAAAAATTCTAGCAGGAAAAACTCACTTCATTATCTGAAAGACAGACAGATATCAGAAAAACACTGAGGCCTTACAAGATTTTTTTTATTTTGCGACTTTAAGCATAAAGATAGTGCGCAAATACTTGCAAGTGTTGCCAGTCATGTGCAATTCAACCAACAACAGACTGAATTAAGCTTGTAGAATTCTGTAATTCGATTCAGTAATTGTCATTCGGTTTCAAACATGAATGAATGAAAGCGGGAGATGCATATGTAATAATAACAAATGACTGGCAACCCTGTAACTTCTCTCTGTAAGTCGCTATCTTTAAATGTTTAGCAACGCAGTTTAGTAAACCGTCTTGGGGTATGCTTAGTTTCAGTAAAGGTCTGGAGATAGAGTTCAATGCAGTTCCTGCTCAGGTAATCTGGCCTTTTTTTACCTGGTCACTTTTACCGACGTTATTATCTTGACCAGTGAAGGAAAAAATCTTTGGGTTCCCCCCCCCTTCCCCCTTCTCCGTATCAGTCTGAATTTACAGTAAAGACTAAGGTCTAAGGTCAGGGAATTATGGGGTTTGTGATTTTGGTGCCATGCCGTTGCATTTTAGGGTTGAAACGTTGTTTATATAGCTTATCGGTTAGTTTGACCTCTGGTCACGTAATGTTGATAGACTTTCTTTTTATGGTTCTTCTTGTTATTTCTCGCGATTTGACCACATTGATGACCACCATCACCTTCTTTTTGTTAATTTTGTTTTGGGTCCGCGCCGCCGCCGCTAGAGGCACTTATGGTCAGTCCCGGTCCCAAATAGCGCTTTATATTGGACTTGTTTTGACCCTTTCAAACTAACTATCATTATCATTTTTGGCGAGATGGCTTTGCGCTATCGAAATACGTTTTTTCTCAGTTAGAATATGTCTTTGAAATCTAAAAATTAAATTTATCTTAACGTGAAATGTGTTCTATATTGTTAACTTAATTAATATAACATTGAAATACTAATTCCAAATATGAAAATATTTTATTTATTTTTAAATATTAATTGTAAATTCAAAAAAAAATATTATTTGAAGCCATTCAAATCTCAAGTTATTTAATTTAAAATAATTCTAAATGTCAAATTGTTTAATTTCGAATAAATAATTCTAAATCTCAAGTTATTTAATTTAAAATAAATAATTCTAAATCTCAAGATATTTAATTTAAATAAATAATTCTAAATCTCAAGATATTTAATTTAAATAAATAATTCTAAATCTCAAGATATTTAATTTAAATAAATAATTCTAAATCTCAAGATATTTAATTTAAATAAATAATTCAAAATCTCAAGATATTTAATTTAAATAAATAATTCAAAATCTCAAGATATTTAATTTAAATAAATAATTCAAAATCTCAAGATATTTAATTTAAATAAATAATTCAAAATCTCAAGATATTTAATTTAAATAAATAATTCTAAATCTCAAGATATTTAATTTAAATAAATAATTCTAAATCTCAAGATATTTAATTTAAATAAATAATTCAAAATCTCAAGATATTTAATTTAAATAAATAATTCAAAATCTCAAATTATTTAATTTATACTTACAATAATTCTAAGTCTCAAGAATTTAATTTATACTTAAAATAATTCTAAGTCTCAAGAATTTAATTTATACTTAAAATAATATTCAAGTTAAAATACGCCTTGCAAATTTCGAAACAAAAGAAAAACACCCCTTTGAAGTTGTAACACACCTTTAAATGCAATCTTATTGGGAGTGGGGTGGGGGAAGGGACTCAAAATCTTCGACGGTCAATAAATTCTAGTCAAGAGTGTAGGATTAATTTCAAATTGAAAACGAGAATTCAACTTAAGAAGAATAAAAAATCAATGTCTATTTTTTATATATTCATCTTCTGACATTTGAAATCACTAGCTTCTTTGGTTAAAGAAGTCTAACAACGTACGAGAAAGATATGTAATGTTAGTAAGATTACAGACAGTAACAAGTTATATGAGTTTTAGTGGGCCTATAATAAAAAAGTAAAAAAATAAAAATCGAGGATGAAACGTAGAGATGTTTTGCGGGAGAGTTGTAATAATTTAGAAGGAATCCGTTTCGTCAGGGGGCCACTGACCGTAGGGGAACCCGGGGGAGGGGAGAGACTTGTAACCGGGGGGGGGGCGATATTATTACCATTTTTTTCCCATTAGTTACGTCTCCTAGTTTTTCTGTGATAACCAAAGCTGCATGGGATGGCTAGGTAGTCGGCAAATTTCAAAGAATCATTTTTGGTTGTTTTTTTTAAATCGAAGAATCGGTCACTAATACTCTGGCACTTAAATTAATATTAATAAGTTTTAACTGTGAATTTTTTTAATTAAATTTAAAAGAATGTTTTTTTTTCTAATTATTAATTTATTTTTGAGTAATATTAAATTTTTAAAACGTGGAACGTATTGATTGTATGGGGCTTATTTCAAATCCCTTTATAAAAGTGATTTTTTTTTGCGTGAAACATACAAAAGCTTTTAGTGTCTTTTTATCCTCTTATTTTTAAGGTAAGAGTGTTTCTTTAGAGAAGATTATTAGTCTGTGGGATTAGAACTCCATTATTATGTCTTCCTATTTTATATTTGCAGTGAAGAAATAGGCAGGGGATGCTTATTCCTACCGTCTTGAATACTGTCAAGTTAAATTGGTTGGGGTGTATAGGTTTCCATAGCAACGGCGGAAGCGTCAGTTCACGTGCGTCGCCGGATTAAGAGATTTAGCTCTTTTCGGATTAAGAGATTTTTTTATCACGCGCAAATAATTTCTACCTTAGTCAAGATAAATCCGTACGATGCGAACAAAACCGTCTTAATTTATTTGCACGTGCTATTTTTTTTTAATTTAATTTTAAAATTATAATTTTTCTCTCAAGTACCTTTTACTTTAAACGTTAATAACTTTCTTAATTACCAACCGATTTTAACGATATTAGGCTTAAATTAAAGCTGAAATTAATCGGAATCCAAAGATATATATTTTATTTTAGCATTACCTTAATTTACATTAGTGTTTTAAGCTTTTGAAGAAAGCAGTCGCCCACTTAAGTTAAAGAAGAGACTGGTTTTGCTTTTATTTCTAGTAAAACTCGCTCCACCCAAAGCAAAAGCGCGAATAAAAGGGGGACGCGAGAACCGCCCATTTTTCACGTGACGTCTAAAATATTCTTAAGAAGTGGGCGTGTCCAATTTTTACCTTTTTATTTTTTTATTTCATGAATAAATTAACAGACGTAGTCATTTTGACGCTAACCAAATTGGAAGGCTGCTTGCCGCCGATGGTAACAATTAAGAGAGATACATAAATATGATTACCTCATTGGCACCTTTCAAATTTTTGGGTGGGAAAATGCCTGTCTAAGTAGCTACCTGTGTCCGAAAAGTTGCAATACGAATGAAATGTCGCTGAAACGGCGAAACTTGGTGGTGATGCTGGTAACTTTATAGGACATACTTTTCATTCAATAAGGTGGATGATTTCGAAGCCTTTAGCACTCTCAATCTCCGCTGCTAAGCCTGGCGTGTGCCAATATCCCACCCAATGATCTACTTTTGCTGAGCGTAGCTGAATATTTGTTATATGGGAAAGTAGTAGTTTCTATCTATAATAAAGTATTTTCCAGCGGCTATTTGCAAGCCCCCCTCCCCCCGCCCAATAGCACCCCTTGATCCTCGGCGTTATAGAATTCTGCCCGTTCAATCGGCCATAAAGTCCGACACTTTTGGATTATCGGAGGGAACCCAAAATTAACATTAAGTTCTATGGGAGGAGGTGGGCATTTTGTCCCCATATCCTCTGTCCTATTGATCCAAATGACCATTTACCATGGTAATGTACACGGTAATTTACCATGGTACGTAATGACATCACGACAAATTTTGCTATTATTATTATTATAAGGAAACTAAATGGAATTTATAGTACAAAATATAACATATTGTCAAGAAGTTATATCTAGTATCTCAGAGAGAAGGTATAAATTCGCCAGATTTCCAGCTTTATCTCCAGTCCAAACGTAGGTCCGGAGTCAATCCCCGGCTCTAAATTACAACCTGCATCTCATTGGTTCTTGAAAACTCACGTCAGCGCGACGACGCGAGTGACGAAAATTACAGTCATATTTTCCGACTGAGGAGAGGCGAAATAGCCCGGCGCCTCCTTTTACGTCCCCCCTTGTATTTTGAAAGGGGGACTGGGACTATGGCGCGCGAGTACAAAGGCATCTTATACCTTCTCTCTGAGATACTGATATAACTTCTTGGTATAACATATTGTCGAAAAAAAGTTCACTTTTAAAACTTTCATTTTTGACAAAATAATGAAACACTTCGGAACAATTAATAGGAAAGTCATTGTAAACGCATTTGTAAAGTAGACTTTTTAAATTCACTGTTTAGTTTAAAAGGTTAAACAGTTTAGAAAGCTCGAAACACGCTATATTTTACATGGTTAGGTCTATTCTAAACATTTCAATGTAGAAGTATATATTAAATTTTAAATTAGTTTTTGAAGCAATTTCAACTTTTTTAAACGTATGTATTTTTGTTTGTTTGTTTGTTTGTTTAGATTCCGAATAGACAATACAGATCACATAATAGACGTAAATAAAGGAAATAATCCGTTCGAGTATGATCAAGTCAATATAATATGTCCAGTTTATACTCCTGGGACAAAAGAGGAGGATATGGAGAGATACATTATTTACAATGTATGTTTAATTATCTTTGTTATTAAACGAGTTTTAATCAGACTCTCGGAAGTTTAAAATCAATTTCGAATGAATTGAACAGGTGTCGAAAGAAGAATACGATTCTTGTAGGATCACGAACCCTAATCCTCGAATCATCGCAGTCTGTGATAAACCGCATCAGGTCATGTACTTCACCATAACCTTTAGGTCCTTTACGCCTCAACCTGGTGGACTAGAGTTTCGACCCGGTCAAGATTACTATTTTATTTGTGAGTGACACTTAATTAATGAATGAACGTTAACTCCTCCCCTTTTAGATAAAATGGCGCCGAAATTTGTAGAATGTTTTTGGGTTTAGTTCATATTTATTTTTATTTATTGCTTAGCTACGTCGACGGGTGGATTGAGTGGGCTTCATCAGCGTATTGGTGGACGATGCGAAACTCACAATATGAAAGTTATCTTCAAAGTCTGCTGCGACCCATCCAAGAGTAAGTTCATTTAATTAATTAATTTTAATTAAATTAAATTTTTTATTTTATATATTTTTATTTATTTCTTTATTTGATTCATTTTAACAAAATTCATTAATATTTTTAATTTATTTGATTAAGTTTAATTAAATGGATTAATATTTTTTATTTGATTAAGTTTAATTAAATGGATTAATATTTTTTATTTGATTAAGTTTAATTAAATGGATTAATATTTTTTATTTGATTAAGTTTAATTAAATGGATTAATATTTTCTATTTGATTAAGTTTAATTAAATGGATTAATATTTTTTATTTGATTAGTTTTAATTAAATTCATTATTTAATATATTTTATTTACTTAATTAGTTTTAAATTCATTATTTAATATATTTTATTTATTTGGTTAGTTTTAATTAAATTCATTATTCGATATTTTCTATTTATTTCTTTAATTAATTTTAATTAAATTCATTATTCGATATTTTCTATTTATTTCTTTAATTTTAATTAAATTCATTATTCGATATTTTCTATTTATTTCTTTAATTAATTTTAACTAAATTCATTATTTATTGCTTGGTTGATGTAGTGACCACCACTACAACTAGCACCACCGCGGTGACGTTGCCGAGCGTGGTGACCTCTATTCCATCTGGTAGCCAAAGACCGGCTCTGGATTACAGCCCAATCATTTCCGGTATTACGAAAGCGGGTCCAGTGGCCAGTACGTACGGACCCGCTATTTTCGTGCCGACGAGTTCGCCGGGTCGAGCGTTGCCACCTTACGTTTTTACTAGCAGCAGTACTTCGCCGCCACCCTTCTGGTTAAGACCGTACTCGCCAACGAGACCGCCTTACAAGACCTACGATTTACCATCCGATCTTGATAGGAAAAAACCCACAAAGAAGACAGGTAAATTATTCATTCAATCATTACAGGGTTCGTACAAACCTGGGAAACTCGGGAAATATAAAGGGGAAGAAACCTGGGAAACTCGGGGAAATATATGGGGGGAATAACCTGGGAAACTCGGGCTAATATATATATATTATATGGAGCAAAACCTGGGAAACTGGCAAATATATGGGGAAAAAACTGGGAAATATGTGGGGAAAAAACTGGGAAATATATGGGGAAAAAACCTGGGAAATATATGGGGAAAAAACCTGGGAAATATATGGGGAAAAAACCTGGGAAATATATGGGGGAAAACCTGGGAAATATAGGGGGGAAAACCTGGGAAATATAGGGGGGAAACCTGTGAAATATAGGGGGAAAACCCTGGGAAACTCGGGAAAATATATGGGGGAAAAAACCTGGGAAACTCGAAAATATATGGGGGTAAAACCTGGGAAACTCGGGAAAATATATGGGGGTAAAACATGGGAAACTCGGGAAAATATATGGGGGTAAAACCTGGGAAACTCTGGGAAAATATATGGGGGTAAAACCTGGGAAACTCTGGGAAATATATGGGGGTAAAACCTGGGAAACTCTGGGAAATATATGGGGGGAATAACCTGGGAAACTCGGAGAAATATATGGGGGGAAATAACCTGGGAAACTCGGAGAAATATATGGGGGGAAATAACCTGGGAAACTCGGAGAAATATATGGGGGAAATAACCTGGGAAACTCGGAGAAATATATGGGGGAATAACCTGGGAAACTCGGAGAAATATATGGGGGGAAAAACCTGGGAAACTCTGGGAAAAATATGGTGGTAAAACCTGGGAAACTCGGGGAAATATAGGGGGGGGAAACCTGGGAAACTCGGGGAAATATATGGGGGGGGGGAAACCTGGGAAACTCGGGAAAATATATGGGGGGGGGGAACCTGGGAAACTCGGGAAAATATATGGGGGGGGGGAAACCTGGGAAACTCGGGAAAATATATGGGGGGGGGGGAAACCTGGGAAACTCGGGGAAATATATGGGGGGGGGAAACCTGGGAAACTCGGGGAAATATATGGGGGGGAAACCTGGGAAACTCGAGGGAATCGTGTTTACAAAAGTTGTATGAATTCATTTAATAATTCCGTTTATTTTTATTTTCGCGCTCTTTCAGAGGATCGCGATAAATTACCGAATGAAACGCGAGCCAAAAATGAAGAATTGGTGAAAAACGGTTGTGATTGGTCATCAAGGTCACGGTTTGACCTTGTACTCGCGTCATTTTTTGTGACTTGCGTGCTAAGCGCGTCGCGAATAAGCCTAAATTTAGGCTTAACGACGACGAGGTGAAATATAATCCCTAAACAATTAAAAAAAAAAACTTGAATTAAATAAAATTAGAAACGTAAAAAACGCCCAAAATGTGAACTAAAGAATTAAATTCTGAAATAACTTAACGTGTGAAAAAAAGTCGCGAAAACACGTGAAATAATTAATTCTACTTAACCTTAGAACTAAGTTTCACTAACTGATTTTTATTTTAAAGAAACTCGGAGGAAACTTGGTCCAAATATTTATAATAAACTTATATAAAAAAAAAAAAATCCAAAAACTTTAGAAATAAAAATACGGTGGAAAAAAATAAAAAATTATTTGCGTCCAAAAAAAAAAAAATAATAAAAAGCTACAAAGCCGCGCGTGCGCGTGATGAAAAATATTGGAATTGGAATTGGAGGACTCGATGTGTGGAATTATTTTCACGCGTGTGAAAATATTACGAGGACCACAACAAATCCCAGTGTAAAATAATACTTGTAAAAAAAAAAAAAAAAAATATATAGACAAGTTGGTTACGAGTGTGTGAATAGACCTTTGACGGAAAAAAAGAAATGTTTTTTTTTTTATTAATATTAGAATATCTGGTCAAAATTTATTTTTAATTTTTTTTATTTTTTTTAAATCATTCGGGTTTTAATTATAATTTAAAATTAAATAGCTCCGGTTTAAAATAATTAATTAATTAAATATAAAATTTTACTTGCCAATTAAAATTAAAATTAAATCTTCTAAATATTAAAATTTAAATTTAAAATAAAGTAATTTGTTAGGATTAAAATATGAGCTTACAGTTTAAATTTAATTTAATTTAATTTAATCTTAAATAGTATAAAATTAATTTTAATTTTTTTAATGAAGAAAAATTTTGAACGTGCCAAAATTAATGTTTTTAATTAGTTTCTTTTAATGGCGCTAGTGAAGCTTAATTTAAATATGGCGTACGTGTGCGAGAAGTGCCTTAAATAATTGGGTTTTTATTTTTTAATCACCTTTAATTGAATACTTAAATTTAATTATTATTTTTAATATTTAGAAGATTTTATTTTTTAACCTTTTTTTTTTTTTTTTTTTTGGCAATTGTAGAAATTATTTCAGCCAATGAAAATCAGAGCGATCTCAATGGGAGGAGTTTAAAAAGTTAAAAAAAAAAATAAATTAATTAATTAAATTAATTTTTAATTAATTAATTAAAAAATAATTAATTAATTAATTAAATTAATTTTTAATTAATTAATTAAAATAATTAAAAACCCCGAAATGTTTTTAAATATGTATAAAAAAACTGCCATAAAGTTTTTGTGTATTATTTAAAATTAATTTTTTTCCAGTAAAAAAATTCTTTGTAAAATAAGCGTTTTTTTTGCGTTAATCTTATTATTTATTTTGTAATTTTTTTAAAAACAAAAAAAAAATTTAGTACCAGTTTTTTTTTTTTTTTTTAGAAATTTGCTCATTAGTTTTTTTTTTAAACCTTAATTAGATATTTGGCAAAATTCTGATTTTAAACTTGTAATAAAAATAACTACTGACGGTAAATATAAGTAATTAATTTGTCAAGAATTAATTACCGTATATTTAATATAATTAAATATAACTAAAAAATATCGACATTCGAACAAAATAAATAAATACTATAATATTTAGTCACCTGAATGTAAAACTGTGTTAGATTGAAAAATTAAATAAGCCTGTAGAACTAATTCAATATATAATGTTGAACATTGTGATTTGAAATGTATAGAAACAACAATTCTGTGTTTTTGTATCATCGGGAAATTAAAAAAAGATAAAATTTTGTAAAATTCCTCTCCATTTATTCCAAAAACTCCATCACATAAGATTATTTCATATTGCCTTTAATTATCACAGCTGGTTACCCCCTTCTGATACCCCCAATGATGTTACCCCCTCCTCTTTCCATACTATTACCCCCTCCTCTTTCCATACTATTACCCCCTCCTCTTTCCATACTATTACCCCCTCTTCTTTCCATACTGTTACCCCCTGCTGGGACCCACTGCTGTCACGGGGTCCCAGCAGGGGGTAACAGCCTAAACCACTCTAACCCACTCTAAACCACTCTAAACCACTCTAAACCACTCTAACCCACTCTAAACCACTCTAAACCACTCTAACCCACTCTAAACCACTCTAAACCACTCTAACCCACTCTAAACCACTCTAACCCACTCTAAACCACTCTAACCCACTCTAACCCACTCTAAACCACTCTAACCCACTCTAAACCACTCTAAACCACTCTAACCCACTCTAACCCACTCTAAACCACTCTAAATCACTCTAAACCACTCTAAGCCACTCTAAACCACTCTAACCCAGAGGTTTATTGTAAAAAAACAAACAAATAATCATATGAGGACAATATACAACTAAAGACAAAATAACAAATAAAAAGAGTAGGAAGAGCAATTGCGGATTACGCGAGTTAAAGCTGATTAAAGTGGACTCATTTTGTACAAATATTTATTTATTTATTTATTTATTTATTTCAAGAACAAACAGAGATGACGTGATCATTTTGGTCAAGAAACAAAGAGGCGAATACATTATTAAAGAAGTCGGGGTAATATTGGGCGGCCCGGTTGCAATCCGGAGACCAATTGATCTCCAACAGAACCGGTTTAATGCCATCACTTTGATCTTTATTCCATTGCAACATGATATCAACAGCGTACATGGCTCGCGATTGGGGGTTGTGCCCCATACCCAGAGGTGGTGACTTACTAGTGGCGCTCCTAAAAACCTCCTCCAACATTTGGAAGATCTTACTCTAAAATATAACGAGTTAATTGAAGTAATTAAAATAAGAATATTTAAGTAATTAAAATAGGAATATTTAAGTAATTAAAATAAGAATATGTTAGTAATTAAAATAAGAATATTTAAGTTATTGAAATAAGAATATTTAAGTAATTTAAATAGGAAAATTTAAGTAATTTAAATAGGAATATTTAAGTAATTTAAATAGGAAAATTTAAGTAATTTAAATAGGAAAATTTAAGTAATTTAAATAGGAAAATTTAAGTAATTTAAATATTAAAATTTAAGTAATTTAAATAGGAATATTTAAGTAATTAATTAATTGTCTTACTTGAATATCAGTCCATTTGAAATCGGGATAATAATTCTCGAATTTCTCGATAAATTCGTCGCAAAGCATTTTTTTCAACTGAGAATTGCCGTAATTCATGACGGTAAAGTGTTTTTCATAATCGTCAAAATTATCCAATGAAAATGGTCTAAATAATATATTGGTTCTGCGTGTTTTTTTTTTTTTTTTGATTGATTTATTTGAATTTAATTTGAATAAAACTTACTTATTTGAAAATCGCAACCAAAATTTGTCAAAGGCAAAAATCTTTAAGGGTTTTACGCTCCTCAGAAGTATGACGTAACGTAAATCGAATTTAACCAATCCAACATCGTCACGGGGAAATAGAACGGGGTTTGTGATGTATTTGCAAGCGATCTGAATTTTATATAAACAAATAAAACCCGATAAATAAACGTATAAAATCCCGATAAATAAATGAAATAAAACCCGATAAATGAACAAATAAAACCCCGATAAATAAACGTATAAAACCCCGATAAATAAACGTATAAAACCCCGATAAATAAACGTATAAAACCCCGATAAATAAACGTATAAAACCCCGATAAATAAACGTATAAAACCCCGATAAATAAACGTGTAAAACCGCGATAAATAAACGAATAAAACCCCGATAAATAAACGTATAAAACCCCGATAAATAAACAAATAAAACCCCGATAAATAAACGAATAAAACCCCGATAAATAAACGTATAAAACCCCGATAAATAAACAAATAAAACCCCGATAAATAAACAAATAAAACCCCGATAAATAAACGTATAAAACCCCGATAAATAAACGTATAAAACCCCGATAAATAAACGTATAAAACCCCGATAAATAAACGTATAAAACCCCGATAAATAAACGAATAAAACCCCGATAAATAAACGTATAAAACCCCGATAAATAAACGAATAAAACCCCGATAAATAAACGTATAAAACCCCGATAAATAAACAAATAAAACCCCGATAAATAAACGAATAAAACCCCGATAAATAAACGTATAAAACCCCGATAAATAAACGTATAAAACCCCGATAAATAAACGAATAAAACCCCGATAAATAAACGAATAAAACCCCGATAAATAAACGTATAAAACAATGAAATAAAACCCCGATAAATAAATGAAATAAAACATCGATAAATAAACAAATAAAACACCGATAAATAAACAAATAAAACATCGATAAATAAACAAATAAAACACCGATAAATAAACAAATAAAACACCGATAAATAAACAAATACAACCCGATAAATAACAAATACAACCCGATAAATAACAAATACAACAAGATAAATAACAAATACAACCCGATAAATAACAAACACAACCCGATAAATGACAAACACAACCCGATAAACAACAAACACAACCCGATAAATAACAAATAAAACCCGATAAATAACAAACACAACCCGATAAATAACAAACACAACCCGATAAATAAACAAATAAAACCCGATAAATGACAAACACAACCCGATAAATATACAAATAAAAACCGATAAACAACAAATAACTAAATAAAGTTAAATAAGAGAATAAATTGAAAGTGGGGAACTTACTTTAGGACCAGTTGCGGGTAGCCTCAGAATGTAATTCAAATTATCGGTTATGTGAGTGTCGAGAGATCGGGCCAAATTCCAAGGTTTGCAAATCCAAAGATTGTTCAATCCTCTGCAAAATTGGCCCGATTTCGTTAACATGAGCCGATTTAAAGTGAATTAAAATGAAATGAACTGACCTTTTTTGTCGTTGTTGGAAATAGGAGACAAATTGAGGCAACTCCGTGTTAAGGTTGTAGGTGGTTGGAAGCCATTCGGGGAAAGAGTCCAGCGTCTCGGCCTCGATAATGCTTTCTTTGTCGGCGGCCGCTCTGCGTGAGACGCCCACTAACAAGTCTTTCACAGTAATTATATGTTCAAACGGAAATTGGTTGATCAAAACCCACGGAGACGTCACACTCAGATCCCTAAGTTACAACAAATTAACATTTTACCCATAAATTCACGCTACAAACGAATCACTCGTTTTCGCGTACATAAGTCCATAAACTTGACATTAATAACACGAAACTTTGCATTATAAACACATTAATTTGCATTAAAAACATAAATTTCATTAAAAACAAATAAATTGGCATTAAAATGCATAAATTCGCATTAAAAAGCGTAAATTGACAAACACATGCTTTTCGACTAATGACGGATAATTCGCACTAAAAACGTATAAATACGAACAAAAAACGCATAATTCGCACTAAAAACGGATAAATTCGAACTAAAAACGGATAATTCGCACTAAAAACGGATAATTCGCACTAAAAACGGATAAATTCGAACTAAAAACGGATAATTCGCACTAAAAACGGATAAATTCGAACTAAAAACGGATAATTCGCACTAAAAACGGATAATTCGCACTAAAAACGGATAATTCGCACTAAAAACGGATAAATTCGAACTAAAAACGGATAAATTCGAACTTAAAACGGATAAATTCGAACTAAAAACGGATAAATTCGAACAAAAACGGATAATTCGTACTAAAAACGGATAAATTCGAACTAAAAACGGATAAATTCGAACTAAAAACGGATAATTCGCACTAAAAACGGATAATTCGCACTAAAAACGGATAATTCGCACTAAAAACGGATAAATTCGAACTAAAAACGGATAAATTCGAACTAAAAACTGATAAATTCGAACTAAAAACTGATAATTCGCACTAAAAACGGATAATTCGCACTAAAAACGGATAAATTCGAACTAAAAACGGATAATTCGCACTAAAAACGGATAAATTCGAACTAAAACGGATAAATTCGAACTAAAACGGATAATTCGCACTAAAAACGGATAATTCGAACTAAAAACGGATAATTCGAACTAAAAACGGATAAATTCAAACTAAAAACGGATAAATTCAAACTAAAAACGCGAAAATTTGAACTAAAGACGCCTCAAATTGCTTACCGATAATCTTTGAAGTGATAAGTCAACCATAGGATATCAGCTTCTTTATCTTTATTAACAATTTGGAATGAAGGATGTTTCAAATGATCCCGAATGACTTTGTAACGAGCGTAAACTTTCAACTTTCTATTCAAAGGAACCGCCGGAATTTCAACCGTCAAATCCGGAAGCGTCTCTTCGATTCGACCGCTCTGACCAAAACAAAATAAAATAATACACTTAAATTCGGGGTTCATAAAACTTCCGAAATTTCTACTTCCCATTTTTACTTCCGAATTATCTACTTCCCACTTTTAATTCCGAATTTTCTACTTCCCAGTTATCTACTTCCGAATTTCCTACATTCCCACTTTTACTTCCGAATTTCCTAGATTCCCACTTTTACTTCCGAATTTCCTAGATTCCCACTTTTACTTCCGAATTTCCTACATTCCCACTTTTACTTCCGAATTTCCTACATTCCCACTTTTACTTCCGAATTTCCTACATTCCCACTTTTACTTCCGAATTTTCTACATTCCCACTTTTACTTCCGAATTTCCTACATTCCCACTTTTACTTCCGAATTTCCTACATTCCCACTTTTACTTCCGAATTTCCTACATTCCCATTTTTACTTCCGAATTATCTACTTCCCACTTTTACTTCCGAATTTTCTACATTCCCACTTTTACTTCCGAATTATCTACTTCCAACTTTTACTTCCGAATTATCTACATTCCCACTTTTACTTCCAAATTTTGCCCGCTCAAACGAACTAAACTGAGGTAAGTAGCAACTAATAACTTACTCGCATAAACTCTTCACTGGGTTCAGTGACGTTACAATCGAGATGGCAAAGGTCAGCTTCAATCCAAGGAATGGACAGAGCTTGACGCGTCAGGGCGTCATTGGGGGGACCTTCCAAGTAATCGCGGGTCACTTCCCCTTCGTAAGGGACGTCACGAATTGGAAAAAGTATGGAATAGGAGATTTGAGCGGGTAAAAACAGGAATGGAACCAATCGGAAATTTGGTTCCTCAGAATGTTGGATTCGGGAACCAAATTCGTCCATGATGTACCAAATTGGTACCGCGTCTTCAGTTTCCTAACAGAATAATCAATATTTAATGTTAATTATGTCCATTAAAACGAACTTTAATTTATATTTAAATAATTAAAGGACAAGTTAAATAAGTAAAGGAAAAGTTAGAAAATTAAAGGAAAAGTTAGAAAATTAAAGGAAAAGGCAGATAATTAAAGGAAAAGGCAGATAATTAAAGGAAAAGGCAGATAATTAAAGGAAAAGGCAGATAATTAAAGGAAAAGACAGATAATTAAAGGAAAAGACAGATAATTAAAGGAAAAGGCAGATAATTAAAGGAAAAGGCAGATAATTAAAGGAAAAGGCAGATAATTAAAGGAAAAGGCAGATAATTAAAGGAAAAGACAGATAATTAAAGGAAAAGACAGATAATTAAAGGAAAAGGCAGATAATTAAAGGAAAAGGCAGATAATTAAAGGAAAAGGCAGATAATTAAAGGAAAAGACAGATAATTAAAGGAAAAGGCAGATAATTAAAGGAAAAGACAGATAATTAAAGGAAAAGGCAGATAATTAAAGGAAAAGTTAAATAATTAAAGGAAAAGTAAATAATTAAAGGAAAAGTTAAATAATTAAGGGAAAAGTAAGGTATTTAAGGGAAAAGTAAGGTAATTAAAGGAAAAGTAAGGTAATTAAAGGAAAAGTTAAATAATTAAAGGAAAAGTTAAATAATTAAGGGAAAAGTAAGGTAATTAAGGGAAAAGTAAGGTAATTAAGGGAAAAGTAAGGTAATTAAAGGAAAAGTTAAATAATTAAAGGAAAAGTTAGATAATTAAAGGAAAAGTTAAATAATTAAAGGAAAAGTTAAATAATTAAAGGAAAAGTAAATAATTAAAGGAAAAGGCAGATAATTAAAGGAAAAGTCAGATAATTAAAGGAAAAGGCAGATAATTAAAGGAAAAGGCAGATAATAAAAGTAAAAGTTAGATAAAAAGGCAGCCGTGTTTTTAAAGGTATAAACAGTTATGTTATCAAAATATAATAATTTAATATTAATTATGTCCATTAAAGCGAACTTAAATAGCTTAAATAAATTAATATTTAAATAATTAAAGGAATGTTAGATAAAAAGGTATAAATGTGAACTTTTCCTTTAAAAATTCGTTAAAAGATTTTGACGTTTTTTTTATTATAATTAATTATAGTTTATTATTTAATTATTATTATTACTAATATTTAAATTTAATTAAAAAATGGTTACTTACTACAAAGGGTCCGTTATAACTGTAACATTGATTGAACTTCCACATTTCTCTTAAGACATCTTCGATGATCTCATCTTCGGATTTGTCCTCAGTTTGAATGTCCATTAAGTGGGCCATTCTGTCGGCTAAATCGGGAATTTGACGTAATTGTTGACGGGCGCTCGTAACCCGATAGGTCCACGCGTGGTCAATTAAATAGATCCTAAAATGCAATAGGATTAAATTGATTAAGATTAAGATTCAATTCAACATATTATGCATACTAAATAATAAACAATTTGGGAAAAATTACATAAATAATAAACAATTTGGGAAAAATTACATAAATAATAAACAATTTGGGAAAAATTACATAAATAATAAACAATTTGGGAAAAATTACATAAATAATAAACAATTTGGGAAAAATGTCATAAATAATAAACGATTTGGGAAAAATTAAATAATAAACGATTTGGGAAAAATTACATAAATAACAATTTGGGAAAAATTACATAAATAACAATTTGGGAAAAATTAAATTAATTATGAACAATTTGGGAAAAAATAAATTAATTATGAAAAATTTGGGAAAAAATAAATAATGAACAATTTGGGAAAAATTAAATAAACAATGAACAATTTGGGAAAAATTACATAAATAATAAACAATTTGGGAAAAATTACATAAACAATAAACAATTTTGGAAAAATTACATAAGTAACAATTTGGGAAAAACTAGATAAATAACAATTTGGGAAAAATTACATAAATAACAATTTGGGAAAAATTACATAAATAACAATTTGGGAAAAACTAGATAAATAACAATTTGGAAAAAATTACATAAATAACAATTTGGGAAAAATTAGATAAATAACAATTTGGGAAAAATTAGATAGATAATTAACAAATAGTGGAAAATTACATAAATAATTAACATTTTGGGAAAAAATTTAATAAACAATAAACAATTTGGGAAAAAATTAAATAAACAATAAACAATTTGGGAAAAATTACATAGATAATTAAAAGATTGGGAAAAATTACATAGATAATTAAAAGATTGGGAAAAATTAAATAAATAATGAACAATTTGGGAGGAATTAACTAAATAATTAACAATTTGGGAAAAATTAAATAAACAATGAACAAATTGGGAAAAAACTAAATAAACTATAGACAATTTGGGAAAAAACTACATAAACAATAAACAATTTGGGAAAAATTAAATAAACAATAAACAATTTGGGAGGAATTAACTAAATAATTAACAAATTGGGAAGAATTAACTAAACAATTAACAAGTTGGGAAGAATTAAACAAACCACAAACAAAATGGGAAAAATAAAATAAAATAAAATCAAATAGTTGACTCACTGACTATTATCAGAGGCACTGACACCTTGTTCATTAATAACAATAACTTTCCAGGCAAGTTTATTATCTTCTTCGTCACTTTCATCTTCATACTCAATCTGCGCGAGGCTAAACGTTTCTCCAGCATCAAAAATCTAAACAGCCAAACAGAGAAATCTAACAATTAAAATCCCCGTGAAACAAACTTGGCAACCAAAAACCCGATGAGTGACACTTGAAAGATCACACAGACTCTTTTTCCGCTGATGTCTGGCATTTTTTTGCGCGGCGGTAAAAGAAAAAGGGCTAGAGACAGAGTCTATAATATATTTGAGACACTTTTGGCTTTTGCTACTTTGAGAATTAACGACTGACTAGACTAGAGTTCTTCCGTTCCCTCTAGTCTCTAAGTAAAGTCTACCACTAAGCCTGACATAAAAATAGAAAAAGCTTCGGCTAATTATTTTCAAAGTGACAATCTAGATTGGGGGGACTCTCCCGAGCTGTAAATGGACCGTAAGAAAAGGGTACCGATATATTTTTAGATCGAAAAACCTAGTTTTGTTACTGCAAATGTTGTTTAACTCGGGAATTCCGAGGAATTAGCATTGAGACCAAGGCTTAGAAATGACAGATCACACTCGTTCGTATTTATTCACTTACCGTTTCTTGCAATTTTCGGAATAGAGTTTTCCAGAATGATTCCGGTATTTGGGCGGATTCTAATTGCGATCGGTGAAATCGTTTAAAATTAAGAAACTCCGGATCATCTTTATCAATTGAACAATTTCTACGCAACATTGAAGTCTCTTGAAAACGCGTGTTCATTAAGGAAGCGGCCATTTTGTCGTCTGCTGTTATAAAAATCAAATTAACAAACTGGGATTCAGTTCAGTTCAGATATTTCAAGGGGGTATTTATTAATATTCTAAATTAAGTACAGAAATAAATAAATAACTGCTTTAATTATCGTTAATAATTAAAGCTAATAATTTCCTTTTAAACTTTAAACTCATAGGGATAAGTTATTCATTTAAAATTTAGTGAATTGAACTATTTGTTTCTTGAGATACAAACAAATCAGGCGGGAAATTTAAATAAAAATCAAACAAACTGGGGTTCAGTTCAGTTCAGATATTTCAAGGGGGTATTTATTAATATTCTAAATTAATTTAATTAAGTACGGAAATAAATAAATAACTGCTTTAATTATCGTTAACAATTAAAGCTAATAATTTCCTTTTAAAGTTTAAACTCATAGGGATAAGTTATTCGTTTAAAATTTAGTGAATTGAACTCTTTGTTTCTTGAGATACAAACAGATCAGGCGGGAAATTTAAACAATGTAGAACAACGTGACGTGGATGGATAGATAGGTTTAAATACCTTCGTTCATTGGCTAGCTTCCATTCGGGACCGGGAGAGGAAATTTAGCGAGTGTCGGCGAAAAAAGAATGAGTTATAGCAGTCACTAGAGAAGTTTTCGTTATCAGTTGGAAGACATAAAACACATTTTCAAGTGAAATAAAACGGGGACACTGTTTCTGGTAGTGGTAGGTACCTTTAATCAAAATGTAGGCATAGGTTACCATGCCACACAGAAGTATTTCTTTTTATATAATTTTAAATAATTTGTCAAGTTTTATAAAAACAGGGGTTGAATTTCAGGGTGGAATAAGGCCCGTTCGCACTACGAAATAAATAGGTAAATCAGGCTTAAGGTTTTAATGAAAAATTTGGGGGGGGGGGGGTTGAACTGTAAAAATGAGTGGCCCTACCTCAGTTCAATTATGTTTTCGATTAAAATTTCTTCAGTCGCGGTAGATAAAAAGGGAACTAACTTCTACGTAGAGAGCTAAAGACAAAACAATTTATATTCTATTTATAATACCCCTCTGTCGAAAATTTTTAAGTACCGTTCCCTTTCCCGAAGGAGCTTTAACTGAAACTATTCCCCGGAACAAGGGACTTTTCGATACGGCGCTGTCTGGGATGGGATATGCGCGCCGATTAAAAACGCGGCGTCTGGCGACAAAGATTCAAACCAAAGAGAATTGTAATACTTGGAATTCCTAACCTAACTACTAAGTACAGGACGTGAACGAAACAATGGCAAATAAATACAGCGTGGTTTAGCTACTTGAAATTGAAACCAGGGTACGATGGATATGTATCAGTGGAAAGAATTAGTTATAGGTAATGTAGGTGGAAAACTACTAATTGTAGGTGGAAAACAACTAATTGTAGGTGGAAAACAACTAAATGTAGGTGGAAAACTACTAATTGTAGGTGGAAAACTACTAATTGTAGGTGGAAAACTACTAATTGTAGGTGGAAAACTACTAATTGTAGGTGGAAAACTACTAATTGTAGGTGGAAAACTACAAATTTTAGGTGGAAAATTAATAATTATTGGGGAAAATATACTAGTTACAGAAAGAAAACGACTAATAATAGTAGTACGAAAAATTCTAAGCTGGCATCAAATAGCTAACCAACCCACTACCCATAGACTTGAAAGCGAAGGACCTTAAACTATTTAAGACTCAATGTAAAACATCAAATTTGTTTTTACTTTATTTTTATTTATTTTTTTTTCTTCGGTATAAAACACTGAAAAACACTTCACATTGGTGTATTTAATTTTTGTTGTAATTTTTTTAAGCTATAATTTTAGGTTATATATATATATGTATATTTTTAAACTTATATATATCTTAAATTAAAATAAAATTAGTGCGCCTTAAATTTGAAGAAACATCAATAAACGTTTCAGGGAAGAAATAATTAAAGAATTAAATTTTAAAATTAATGGGGATTTTTATTAAAGGTTTTTTTAATTTTGAATTTAAGAGTTCTTAATTAATTAATTAATAAGAAAATTCACTTTTACTTGAGATAATTTTTAAAAGTTAAAAAAAAAATTAGCGAAATTAAATATTCAATTAACATTTAAAATAAGAACCAAGGGGTTTGGGGGGGGCAAAGGGAGGGGGTATACAGTTTTATGATTGGTCCATTTTTTTTTTTCATAAATCACCATCAACCTTTTTTTAAGTTATAAGTTTATCGCGTTGCAATCTTGAAAAGGATCAAAATTAACATTGAATTAAATGAGAATTTTGATCATTCTAAGATTGCAATTTTATTCATATAAAATCAAAGTAACGGAGATTACATATCTAAACGTACTACTTACTTTGGGGGTTTGACCATTTCTTTTTTTTTATTTCGGGAAATATTATATTTTAGGGTTTTGTTCACACTACAATTAGGTTATGTCTACATTTAAACGATTACGTAATTGATGCTTTCATTGGCCAATTTTGTTTTATAATTGACACACCAAATGGTGTACACGCTGATTGGCTGATAAATTAAAAGAATTGGCCGATTTTAAAACGAACAAAAAAAGTATATTCTACCTCTAATTATTTTAAGCACAAATTTAAGTATTTAATTTTAAATCCCCCATTTAATTAATTAATTAATTAATATTTAAATATAAATTGGTTACCTACCATATGTCATGGAAGATGAAGAGTTTTTGACACTTGTCCAGTATATATCGGAACCAATTTAGACCAAGGCTTAAGGGTTCTAATTCATCTATATATACCCCCGCCTTAATCGGTATTAGTTCATTTAAATAAACATTTTAAGCGGCAGTTTTTAAGCTTTTTTTTTTCTTTACCCCGTTTTTAGCCACTTAGTAGAAAAACCCCTAAAACCTACTGTCAATAAATTTTAATTGAAATGTGCAAATTGATGAAAAAAAAATTAAATAAAATTTTGAAATTAAAGTTTAAAAAAAAACCCCTACAAAAGTCTACTATCACCTTAAAACTATGTAATATTATTAACCCTTTCACGAAATATACCCGGTACTATTTGTTTTTTTTTGGTTTCTTTTTATTATTGAAAATTTGATCCCACAAAATTTTAATTTACTTACTATTTGACCATTTGAAAATATTTAAGTTAATTGGTCAAAAAAAAAAACCACGGCAGGATTTATTTAGAGATAAAAAAATTTCAACGTTTGAGTTAGTATTCTTTTTAGCTATTGGTTTAAATTTTTCGGTAAATTAACATCAAAAACCAACGACGTTAACTTTTCAAACAAGACGCGAAATGTTTTGAGATTTCCTCCTGTGTGTAGTAGGTTTCCCCCTAAATACGGGAGGTTTTCTACTAAACGTAGTAGGTTTCCTTCTATATTCGGTAGGTTTTCTACTAAACGTAGTAGGTTTCCTTCTATATTCGGTAGGTTTCCTACTAAACGTAGTAGGTTTCCTTCTATATTCGGTAGGTTTCCTACTAAACGTAGTAGGTTTCCTTCTATATTCGGTAGGTTTCCTACTAAACGTAGTAGGTTTCCTTCTATATTCGGTAGGTTTCCTACTAAACGTAGTAGGTTTCCTTCTATATTCGGTAGGTTTCCTACTAAACGTAGTAGGTTTCCTTCTATATTCGGTAGGTTTCCTACTAAACGTAGTAGGTTTCCTTCTATATTCGGTAGGTTTCCTACTAAACGTAGTAGGTTTCCTTCTATATTCGGTAGGTTTCCTACTAAACGTAGGTTTCCTTCTATATTCGGTAGGTTTCCTACTAAACGTAGGTTTCCTTCTATATTTGGTAGGTTTCCTACTAAATCCGGGAGATTTCCTCCTAAAACGGGAGGTTTACCCCTAACTTTGTGTGTAAAAAAAAACGTTTCAAACAAAGCAACACAGAACCCCTAAACTGTCCCAAATTCTTTTAAACCAATTAGAGGAGCGAACTTTGACCTTTAATTTGACCCTGGGTCAAGCGTCGTCGTTTCTAACGTTGTGCAAGGGGTAAGGTTCTTTAGGGGATGGATTGGGTACCACAGCCCCGTAATGATCGTCCTCATTGGCATGGGGCCCGCTAGCCGCCCCAGCAGCGGCGCCACCACCACCACCACCAAGGGCTTCGGAGGGGTAAGCTTGTTGCACCCCCTGATGGGAAGCTAATATCTGAACGGGCGCACCACCTAGACCACCACCACCAAGGCCCACTGGGTTATTGGCAGGCGGGACGTTTTCCAAGGGAGCTTCGTCCGCTGCGGCTGCCGCTAAGTTCGTTATGGATTTGCTTTTGACGCATTGGAAATCCACGTGACGACTTTTAGCTTCCTCTTTTTCCCACGACATTCGAATGAAAGGTCGCTGAACATAGTTGTAAATGACCTCCGCGCGACCTCCGGGTCGACGTTTCACCTTCTCTTTGTAAGTTGGGTATCCTTTAACCAAACGCAATTAGACAAAATATCAGAAAGTGCGCCAATACTTGACGAGAACGCCCTTTCTACAGATAGTGCGCGGAAAAGTGTTGCCAGTTATTTGTGAGTCTACAATGGACTGAAAAACTTGTACTTCTGTTCTAGTCAGATCCTACAGTTCTTAACTGGCAACTCTGTCCCTGAAGCTCATGCGGTTAAAGGTACGAAATGGGGGTGGAAATTTTCCTACCCCTTTAAAGCGCACACTATCTATTATCTCTATTTGCATTTGGTATTGATAAGTCGCGTTCACATTACCCGATTTATTTAAAATAAATTTTATTATCTTGATTTTTCTTATGTTAATTATTGATAATCAATTAAATATCTACTCCTAATCAATTACTCTAGGCCGCGTTAAAAATTAATAAGTGAGGATGACTAATGAAAAGTAAGTTGATGTCTGTCTGTCCGTCTTACCTTCAATCCCCAATCGAATTTTCTTAAGTCCCCTTTCTTTAAGCACTTGTTTGGCAACATCGCGGTTCTCGATGTACTTAAAAAACCTGTACATCGCCGTACTCGAAATTACTGAACAAGACGTGAAAAGTAATCAATTAAAATTAAAACGGGGGCTAATTAATTGACTTGAATAAATTGGACTAAAAATTTTTTGAACTAAAAAATTTATCGACGAAGTGTCTTTCCCCTCGATTTTTTTTTTGGGGGGGGGGGGTCAACTTACTTTGGGAGTATTCTTCCCCCATTTGAGGGGGGTATTCTTCATCCCAATCTACTACGTCATCGTCTAAAAGTACAACTATGTGACATTCACGATCGCCACGCTAAAAATATAAATCACGAAAATTTTGACATCCTTTCAAACTTCTAATTTTTGGATTTTTGGGCACCCTTGGGGGTAGGGGGGGGGAGACTTACTTGAGCCGAAGACACCATTGTAGGCAGTACTAGATCCTCGAGAAATACTTCAAATTGTTGTCTGGCACCTTCGTTTGACAATTCATGAAGTAACCCACCTATGACGTAATTTATTATATAAAATTTAAAAATGTGTTAACCCGTCTTTTAAAAATTGTAATTCGACTTTTAAAATTAGAAATGTTAAATAAAACATTTTAAAATAATAAATCTTAGGAAACATAATTGTGTAAAAAAACATTTTTTTTTGAAGAAAAATATAAGCTTAAATAATTTTAAAATTATAAATCTTAGGAAACATAATTTTGGAATTTTTTTTTTTTTTTTTGAAGAAAAATATTAATTGCATAAATTTTTGGAACAGCAGTCCAAATAGAAAGCAACTCGCACCCCTTCTAAGGTTGCAAACTGGATTAAAAATAAATGTTAGCTCATCATAATATAATTTTTAAAACAAAGTAAGAGATCGAAATTCTCTATTTGAGTTTTGAAATAAATTTTTCGCTTGTGAAGCTCTTTTGGCTTTGCCGTTGTGCGGGTTTAGTACAGAGTAAAGACAGTCTCTTGGGCTCAACGTCACGCCACGCCGAGTGAATATAGGAGGGTATATAGTACCCATCACGGTGGAGAGATAACAGGGCCCGTTTGCTGACACTCTAAGAAGTTACCTCGGGGCTCCCTTTAAAAATCTAGCCGCAGGAATTTTTCTTGGCAAAGACTCGCGACTTGAAAACGCTGACTCGGCGATTGTCAATTACTTAATGAATAAATTTCAACAGACTTATTCGGACAGAAGGTCCACCAACCAACGTCTACCCTCAAATATTCTTAAAGGTTTTGTTCGTATTTAAATCGATTGAGAGTATCGTAAATTTTAATAGCGTCTTGTAGATAAATTGGCTTTAAGACGGTTTCTAAAATTAGTTTTTAAATATAATTTTATGTTTTTAAATGTAATTAAGTTTAATTACGATGTTAATTTTAACCGGATCTTGTAAAGGAGGTTCTGAACTATAGCTAAATAAATTTTCAGCTCATTTGCGCAATTATTTTTAATTTAATGGCAATTAAACCTAAATTAATGTTTTTAAATGTAATTAAATTTAATTACGATGTTAATTTTAACCGGATCTTGTAGAGGAGGTTCTGAACTATGACCAAATAAATTTTCAGCTCATTTGCGTAATTAGTTTTTAATTTAATGGCAATTAAACCTAAATTAATGTTTTTAAATGTAATTAAATTTAATAACGATGTTAATTTTAACTAGATCTTGTAAAGGAGGCTCTGAACTATAACTAAATAAATTTTCAGCTCATTTGCGCAATTAGTTTTAAATTTATAGACAAATAAAAAATATTAAAAAAAATAATAATTATTTTAAACTTACGTAGATTGTGACATTTCACAGTTTGAGCATCAAATGGTATAAGGAGATAATCACAAGCTTCCCTAAGTTCAGGGACAGATACACTAGGAGGACATCGAATAAGGCCAGTTTTATAATAATCCTAAATTAATAATAATAAAAAAAAATAAATTTAATTATCATAATACCCAATTAACAAATATTAATTAAATAATTAAATAATTAAACAAAAATAATTCGGTTACCAAAACTGCCCTGAAAATGGTGGCTGAAATTCCTTCGGCGACTTCGTACTCGCCCCTTTCATTGGGTCGCGTAAAATTATTTTCAAGAGAAGATCCAAACATTCTGAGAAATAAATTAAAATAAAAACAATTAACTTTCAAGTTAATTATCCTTTTCAAATCAGAGACGAAAACAAAATTGTCTTTGCGATTTTGTTTTTTTAAAAAAAATTTCCAAGGAAAAAGTAAAAAGACGTCACATCAGCATTTATTTCTTAAGCTGATAAAAATGCCTCAATTGTTTCGCGTTTAAAAATAAACTTTTTTTTTCTTTTTGTTTTGTATTCATTTCCTAATTAACTTTCTCTTCTTTTTAAAATTGAAAAAAGATTGGCTTTTAAGCTCTCGTATCTTTCTCAATTTTGGTCCGAATTTGACCGTTTTGGTCTCAAATTGAAGCTTACATTATGCTCAATCAATATACTTAACTTACAAAATTTATAAACGTTAATTTAATTAGGTATTTAAGCTTAAAACTAACTTACACCCAATTTTAAAATAATAATGAAGATGGCTTTTAAGCTCTCGTATCTTTCTCAATTTTGGTCCGAATTTGACCGTTTCGGTCTCAAATTGAAGCTTAAATTATGCCCAATCAATATATTTAACTTACAAAATTTATTAACGTTAATTTAAATAGGTATTTAAGCTGAAAACTAACTTATATCCAATTCAAAATTAAAAAAAAGATTGGCTTTTAAGCTCTCGTATCTTTCTCAATTTTGGTCCGAATTTGACCGTTTTAGTCTCAAATTGAAGCTTATATTATGCTCAATCAATATACTTAACTTACAAAATTTATAAACGTTAATTTAAATAGGTATTTAAGCTTAAAACTAACTTATATTCAATTCAAAATTAAAAAAAAAAGATTGGCTTTTAAGCTCTCGTATCTTTCTCAATTCTGGTCCGAATTTGACCGTTTTGGTCTCAAATTGAAGCTTACATTATGCTCAATCAATATACTTAACTTACAAAATTTATAAACGTTAGTTTAATTAGGTATTTGAGCTTAAAACTAACTTATATCCAATTCAAAATAATAATGAAGATGGCTTTTAAGCTCTCGTATCTTTCTAAATTTTGGTCCGAATTTGACCGTTTCGGTCTCAAATTGAAGCTTACATTATGCCCAATCAATATACTCAACTAAAAAAATTTATAAACGTTAATTTAAATAGGTATTTAAGCTTAAAACTAACTTACACCCAATTTTAAAATAATAATCAAGATTGGCTTTTAAAGCTCTCATATCTTTCTCAATTCTGGTCCGAATTTGACCGTTTTGGTCTCAAATTGAAGCTTAAATTATGCTCAATCAACATACTTAACTTACAAAATTTATAAAAGTTAATTTAAATAGATATTTAAGCTTAAAACTAACTTACATCCAATTAAAAATAATAATTGTTATCTTTCAGTTCAATGGTTAACTGTCACAACATCTCCTCCTTAGTAAAAGTTAAATAGTGAATAACCCCTCGTTTAAGACTCAATAAGTGTTAATAAAAATAAATTTCACGGTTCTGCTTTTCAAAGATAAGACCTTTTAATAGCGATTTAAAAAAAAATAAAAATTGTATCTATTTTTCAAAGCCCCCCCAAGTTAAAAATTAACAAAAAAAAAGTGTTATTGAATTTTGGTCTTGGTGTAGAAAAAATATTCGGTCATTATCAAGTTTGCCTGTTAAACTTTTGGTTGGTAGAGTAAGGTAGGGAGGGCTTAACTATCCGAGCCCTTAATTGAAGCTGGTTTTCGATCCCCACAAGTTTCCGTGGCAAGCAGCGCCGACAAACGGTGGTAAATAGCGAAAATTCTCTCCCGAATCAATTAATCAATAGAAAATGAATGACCTTTCTAAGTCATGGAGGAATCCACCAATATTTTGCCAACTCCACTATAACGTTAAGTCTATAATACCCTCTCTCAATAAGTTAGCCGCAACCATGAAGATGCTACCATAAAACCCTACCAAATATTTAATAGGCGTAAGTTAATCCCAAATTTGAAGTAGACATTGCGAATTTTAAATTAGAACTGGATAATGCCAAATTAAAGTTCACATTAAATTAGAACTGGATAGTTGCCAAATTAAAGTTCACATTAAATTAGAACTGGATAGTTGCCAAATTAAAGTTCACATTAAATTAGAACTGGATAGTTGCCAAATTAAAGTTCACATTAAATTAGAACTGGATAGTTGCCAAATTAAAGTTCACATTAAATTAGAACTGGATAGTTGCCAAATTAAAGTTCACATTAAATTAGAACTGGATAGTTGCCAAATTAAAGTTCACATTAAATTAGAACTGGATAGTTTCCAAATTAAAGTTCACATTAAATTAGAACTGGATAGTTTCCAAATTAAAGTTCACATTAAATTAGAACTGGATAATTTCCAAATTAAAGTTCACATTAAATTAGAACTGGGTAATGCCAAATTATAGTTCACATTCTGAATTACAACTGGATAATGCCAAATTAAAGTTCACGTTAAATTATAACTGGATAATTAAAGTTCACATTAAATAATAACTGAAGTTATTTAAAATAAGTCAAAATTAAATACTAAATATTTTCTTTTTTGAAAAAGGTATTAAAATGAAATTATTGGTATGTAAACAATGGGTTACTTATGGTTAGGTAGGTTACTTTTGACGATACAGGGGCCGTAAAAAAGTACGGCAGTAGTGAGAGATGAAACGAGATGGTAATCGGAATCTGTAGGGCATAATTAAAATAGAAAGCTTTGTGGGGGCGTCGATTGTAACATGAGAGAACATGACATCAATTTGCCCGGCGCCCTTTTATTTCTAGAATGTCGTCCCCCGGTTGGACCCCGCCCCCTTTATAACCTTAACCAGTTATCTTTCGCGATTGGTGGTGATGAGAAAAGAAAGCTCCAGTGTTTGCTCCAGTGTCATTCAGGATTCCTTTTTCTCCGACTCTCAATGCAGTTTTTTACCCTAAGACTAAATACAACATGGATTCGATTCATTTCCCTCTTAATTTGAAAAAAGTGCGCGCTGTTAACTGATACGTCACGCGTTGCGTGGTCGCCAATTGGCTAGACTTTCTCGCTTAGGTTTAGGAACTAAAAATGATCGCATCAAATTTGTAAATTATAATAAAATTAACGTATCAGCGTTTAGATGTAAGTTTTTGTTTCGAATCCGTGTTTTTCTTGATCCTAGATGTCGTAAATTTGAGAGAGTGAGGGCCGGGGTTGGGGGGAGTGGGGGAAAAGGTTTGGGGGTTAGGCCTACAACGTCACTTTGGGATATCAAGTTTCATCGATTGTGTGGCGTGAAGGAATCTATAGCTAGCGTGACGGCCTAGAGATACTTTAAGGTGGGGGTCCCCTCGGTGCACGGGCTGTCAAACAGCGCCTCCTAGTGGGAAATAAACGAACTAGAAAGACGAGCGAGCGACTGCTATCTTGTCAATTGCATTATTCCTTCAGGGCCCACCAACAGAAACTCACTTATTCTTTCTATACATCTCCTAAGCCTTTTTTTTATTTTTTTTCTCTTTCTTTCTGATCTCTAGGCCTAGGTTTTATCCGAACTCGCATCCTCCGATTCGAAATGATACGTTAGACGCTTTATAACTTAGATAATATAATTCCCCAACATTTTAATATTAAAAATCCCTCATTATAAAAGGTTTTAGTAAAATGTTTCACGCATCATCGTAATCAGCGTTAAAAATGCTTTAAAATGAGTATAAACACGGTATGGTTTGCATTATAAGTTATACTTCCGGAAGTGACGTAACATTAAGGTACGACTTCTGATTGGTCGGTAAGAAAAAACCGGAAATCTAGTCCCGTGGTACTAACCTTCCCAACATGGTATCAGGATGAGGAGCGAACAAGGCCGGGTCGACGATAAACCTGGTATTTTCGACGACTAAGGTCACTCTGACATCGCTACTAGTAACTTGATGAGCGGCTGTATTCTGCATCTGATTGGCTGGCGTGCCGTCCGAGTTTCCTTGTCCCATGTTAACCGAGTGAATAACAGCACCACCCACGGGACTGGTGGCGCTGTCCGTACTTCCCCCGTGACTGCTCATGCCGCTACTGCTACTGCTACTATGGGTGTCCGCGCAATGGTCCGGTAAATGGTTACGAGCTGGACCCATCAAATGTTGAGGATGATACGATGAGAGGCGAGATCTGAAATTTAATAAACCAAACTCTGCTCAATAAAATTTAACCTAAATAAATTTATTTAATATTACGTAATACAGTTAAAAATAGGTTTCATAGTCTTTTAGCGTCTTAGAAAGCGATTTGGAGTGGTTCTCAATGACTACATACTTATAAACGGAAAAGGCTTAACTCGTAGGTAGCAATTGAAGAAAGAAAGACAAAAGGTTAAAGGTTATCTCTATAGATAAAAAATAAAATCACACGCTTGCACGCGGCAACTTGAGATTTCCAGATATAAAAAGGTCAAAGGGTTAAAAGGATTTAGTTTAGGTCGCCGCCACTACAGGTTAACAATTCAAAAGATTATTCCAATTAGTGGAAGTTTAACTAAGACTATTTATAGCTTGGCTTTTAATTATCTACGTATAGTGTTTGAAATATTAATATAAAATTAATCAGCTTGCCCCTTCTTGTTCGGCTTCGCTTTTCCCCGTCGAACACCGGTGTTTACGGGGTGAAACATTTATACAGGGGCTATGGCAAAATACATGGAGTACATTCCGCCTAAATGGGGTCTTACTTCCAATGTCTATAAAATAAATATTTTAAAATATGTGGTGTTTTTAACATTTAAAAGAAATGGAGCATGCGCAGTTAGATATAAGGGGAGGGGGGGCGGGAACCACAATAACACCCTCAATGTTTTGACAAGCGTGCGTTAAGGGAAAGAAAACCGTGGAAGCGGGGATTATCTATCCAGGTGTAAAAATCAACCAATCGAAAAGGGATTCGTTTCGACAGATGTCTCAATTCTAGAGACGCCAAAAGACGAATTCCCTCAAAACACAGACCACACACACAAGAAAGAACAACTCTCGAAGTTGTCAAATGTGGGTTCAACACCAGCTTAAAATAAAATCATCTTAATATAGAACAGAAAAAAAGTGGGGGTTAACTGTATTTGACCTCAAAGGTCAATTAGAGTCAACCAAAATATAAACACAGTATCGCAACTAGATTAAGCTCATCGAGAGCTTTAAAACGAATACAAACAACCCCTACTTTAAATAAACCTTACATTCGTAAAAAGTTCAAAAGGTCGTAGGTCAAATTTAACTCCTTTGTACTTATTTTAAACTCTAGTAGGCCTGGAAATTCGAATTCAGCTTTGAAATGAATCTAAACAATAAGTTGAAAAGGTCATGGGTTAAATTTAATCTCTATTGTACTTATTTTAAAAGTACCTAACTGCGCCAATGGTCACTACTAGGTGGCGCTTAAAGGCGAGCGAAACTAATTCGTAAAGCCCAGAGCTGAGTTGCATCCAGCTGGATAATTGAGGAAGGAAAAAAGATATAAGATTTAGGCTTAGCTGATGGTACCGAGGGGGGGGGGTAGGTCAGCTAGGCTCTTCTTGGTTCTGATGGTGGGGGAAGGAAGGGGGTGAGCCCCATAGACGCTAAAAACGACTTCCATTACGAGGCTGTTAGGTCCGAGATAAGACGCGCCAGTACAGCGGCCGACCGAGATTTTTCAAGCCCCCCTGACAACAAAAATTTTCCACATTTCAAGCACTTGATTGACTAGACCTATACAAGAAGACCCGTTCGCACTACAACACCCCCCAAAAAAATTTTTTTTTAATTAAAAATAAATTAATAAAAATCGGTTGCTTATTCGCGAAATAACACACACACCGTCATAAGGCGAATATTCGGTACAAGGCGAGTAAGGTAAAGTATGATCCCGAAGGTTTTTTTATTATAGTTTGGAAATCATTCTTATTTGACCAATTTATCCAATAACTCCGGTTCAGGGGTATATTAGACACCTAACACAAGAAACCCCTGATTTATGATCTGCGAATATTACGAAACATTGGAATGGTGCCACATTTTCTCAACCAAAATTCGGCAATCATTCAAAAAGGACCCACCCCCTCCCCCTTTTACCGTAGTTTAAAGAAGTAAATCTGGCCCCCGACCCCATCCTGTTCGATAAACTTTAAACTCTCAGGGGGTTGTGCCCCCCAATAATCAAAGGGATGCCAAAACAAACCTTTAATAATTTCAAATTCTTATAGCATTAACTATTCTTAAAATACAGTTTAGTATCACTTTAAAATAACTCAATGGTTTATACCCAAAATTGAAGTGGATTTCATTTAAAAAATCGCATTTGTCAAATTTTAAAAGCTTGGATAAGAAGTTCATAACATTAATGCTAAAGAAGTATGTAACCGTTGCAGGGTGAAAAATCAATAATATTAAGAAGACTCTGGTCTCGAATAACAAAACCATTCTGTAAATTTACGACTTAAGGGTAAATTCAAGACTGCATGCAAAAATTGTAATTGCAGCATTTGTTGCGGCTCAAATAAAATCAATGTTTTTGGGTAAATTTCTCTCTCTCTCTAGCCGCCGCCTTTGTCGTCGCTGCATAGTTAAATTGACCATAGTGATTTTAGATTGGTACGGGGGATGTCGCCCCGTCGATAAGAGGGTAGACTGACGTCACGCCAAGAAGCTTTGACGTCATTCCCGGGGATCTGAACGGCGGACCGCCTCTTCAATTATTTCTTTCTTTTTTTAAAGGAACCCCCAAAGTTTATATTATACTTGCCGATCAATGTCACCTAAGATTGGTTCAAAGGTTAAACAAGGGGTCGAAAAGGCTTTCATTCTACCGTCAACTCGTATCGGTTTTCTATTATAAAAGGAAACAGCTTTCGAATTTTCCCCCAAAGAGATAGCTCGAGATAGGTTCAAAATTACCTATACGTAGCTACACCTTGACAGAATGTGTTATTTTATGCAAATTTGACGGTTTGAATTTAAAACGAAAACAATTTAAGTCGCAAATACGGATTGGCCGTAAAAAGAGCTTTAAAATGAGACCAATTCCGAGAAAATCGGCTCATAAATAAGGAAGTTTGAAAATTTCAAACTTGAAACTATAGTTTGAATTGCTTATATTATTTCAAGCAAATTGCAAGTTTGAAAAATATTCGGATGTATAGCATAAATGTTATAAAATTTCAGCATTACGTAAATTACCTTAAAATCCTCTGATAATAACAGAAAATTTTATTTTCAAATTTCCAAGTAAAATAATTGCAAGCAGCAAGAGTTGCAAGTTTGAAATTTTCAAAGTTCCTTATTTATGATCGGATTTAGGAGTAATTGGTCTCATTTTAAAGGTCTCATTAAACTCTACTCAAATATGAAACAACATTTCACGAATTCTTTAATGGTGGGGCCCCCAGACCAAATATAGTACATGCACAAACAAATTTAAACAAGGGGCTCTGGCTAAGAGTGGCGCCGTATGTCGTGGTTGGTGGTGGGAGAGTGTAGGGTAGTAGAAAATCTGGGATTATTCGGTAAGGAAATCAGAAAAATTGCGTACTTTTAGGACGAGGTTGCCTTTTGAGGAAATCGGAAATCCGTTTTCTGAGTGCGGTCGACCAAAGATAAGAAGAGCTTCCGTAAAAGCTCCTGCTTAAGTAAGGAACCGCCCAAATACCACCGAAACTGAAGCAACCGAGCGAGCGACCAAAAACCCTAGCCTAACATTTAATATTAAGAGCGACTTAACTAATTAATTTAAGTTAATACGCACGTAAAATTAAACGTGACCCGCGCAAACCAAATCAATCTTAAAACTGAGATAACAGGTCACGTGACGTACTCGATTTTAGTATATTTTTTTAATTCATTAGGCCTAAAGTACCTAATAATTTTTTAAATTAAACTCAATAATTAAGTATAATTAAAAACCAAATTTAAAATTGATATAACCGAGGCCACGTAATTGATATTAAAAGTCGTCTACCACCATAAAATATTTGACCTAATATTAAAATCCACGTTTTAAAAATTAAACATGACGAACAGATTTCGTTGGTTTTAAAAATATACCTAGCAAACAGTTACACTTTTGATCATAAGTTAATAAATAATATAAGTTACCGTTAAGCTTCCTACACGGCACGGAAAGCGAGAGTCACGATTGACACGAATACCACGTGGAGTAATTACTCCAGGGAGCGTATCTACAGGTATAGATTACTAAATTAAACTCGGTGTTTTTATCTTTCTACTTCTACTCCTCCTCATCTCGGGGCGAAAGTAACTACGCTCCAACAATTCCGAGAAGATGACGGAGAAAAAAAATAAAAAAAAACTTCGACCAAGGCTTAGATGAAAAAAAAAATCAAGTAATTGAAAGTCTATTGATCGCTTCTTCGTTCGCTCGTCGCTATTTCGTTTAAGGGTTTTTCTATTTTTGTCCTTCCATGACTCCCTTCCCCCCTCTTCCCAAACCTCACACTCTTCAATGGGGGGGGGGAATCTTCTAACCGGGAGGGGATAAGAAGCCCCCACAAAAGGGGGCGACTCTACGTCAATGAAGTCGTTTACAATTTGGTAATTAAATCCCAAACAAACCCGGACCAATCCTTTTCCTGATTTGCCTTCACTTTCATTGGACCTAGCTTTATATAAAAAAAAAAAAGAACGTACACTCGTTAACCTCTATTATAATGTTCTTCTATATATCAGAATTAACCCCCGGCTTTTCAAGACACTCAAAGACTATAATTGTATAAGACACCCCCTGTATATTTTTGCTCTAGTGTTAGATGCGTGAGTTTTCTTTACGTATTTACGATGTTAATTGCGCTTTTAGGCGTTGACCTTTGAACTATATATATATATATTATTTGACAGGTTTAAAACTTACAAACAATATAGTTCTAAATAAATAAAATAAATAAATAAATAAATAAAGAGATTTAAGTAAAGTTTAAAAGGCCTTGTACGTCTCTTTTCAAAATTTCCTACGAAGTTTAAATAAACAAAAACAAAAACAAATAGTTGCTGAAAATTGATTTAGGGTTAGGACAAGGCCAAACTCTCTCTTAATACAAAAGAAGGCTTCAGGGGGGAAGGGGGGGGGGTTCGTCCAATCAGAATAAATTCACTATCACATACTAGGCAAATTAATTGTCTAGCTGAAAAATCAATTCTATTAATCAAATCAAGTCAACCGCAGTTGTCACTGAAAGATAAGCCCATATACGTCAAATTAAAAACGCCTTAGGGTAGGTTTATCTTTCAGTGCAAAGTAAGTTTGAATTTTAATTCCAATTTTTATACGTGATTTAACATTAAACGAATTCAAGGGTAAATAAATATTAAACGGAGTATGGGGAAAAATAGTCCTAACAGCCTGGTACAGTATTACCACATTTATATCGAACACTAAACCTTAATAAAATTGGAAAAATACCGACCAAAATATCATATGAAAAGCTTAATAAATCATTGTCAAAAAATTGGGCGACAATTTAACTTGAAAGTAAATTCCCATAGGAAACCGGTTTGTGTTATGTTATATCGGTTTCAGCTTAGGTTGACGTTTTGAGGGATTCAAGCGGGCACTTTAACCTGAGAGTTATATCGAGTTTAAAAATATTGAAAGGTTAGTTTAAAACGTATTTCGAGGTTAGATTGACGCGGATGGTTAATATCAAATTTAGGGGTTTTAATTTCAAAGGGGCGCTTTCTATTCAAAAGCATTTTAACCCCCACACAATAGGGACAAAAAATCTTAACAATTTTAATAAGTTTTTTTTTATAAATAAATAAATAAAGAAAATTTTATTTTGAAACGGAAATTATTAAATAAAATAAATAAAATATTTTTTGTACTTACTTATTTCGAGGTCCAGAATTGTGGACCGTTTTATTGTTATTTGAGGATGGATTCGCCACTGTGATGGTGGTCACTAATTCACGATGGCCGCAAGTCACGCCACCACTATTAGCGGCGCTGTCTTCCTGATCAGAACGATTCGTAACCAAACAGGGTTTTAATTTTGGTGAACTCGAATATCTAAACACAAATAAATAAAAATAATATTTCAAAGTTAATTTCGTAATTAATGAATACATATTCCAATAACGCGATTAAAAATAAATGTCGTTAAATACGAATAGACCTGTATATATAATATTAATTAAAAACCATTACAAAGCGTCTTAGTGAAAAGGGCTTTAATGATAAATCGGTTAAAGCGCGATCAATAAATGCTTACCCCACATTTAGGTAATTAAAAGTGTCACACCAAGATACTTAGTGTCAAAAAACCCCTTTCTTTTTCTTTTTTTCTCAGTACATGTCAGTTGGTTCAACATAAATGAACTAGCGCGTTCATAGACAGTACAATAGAGACCCATTTCAAGGTTACCAATAAACCATTCATTATCTTTTAATAAACCGAACAACCTTAACTTGAAAACAAAAACCACGTATGTTAATTTAACAGTATTAAGTAGTATTAACATTACGTATTCATCCACCTCAACTTATGTCATAAACAGCTGGAGTTACGTAACCGTCAGACGTGTATCACGTGACAAACCAGACGTAACCAATTCTTTCTTTAAGTTTATTTCCTTAAAAATGTCCTGAAATTTTAGGCAGGGAAATATTTGTGGATGGCACGCGAAAGAGGGGGACCATGTATCAAGTCCCCCCGTTTAATTTCACGCTTGAACTGAAACCCGAAAGTTCTACCTGTCCGTGACACTATATTTTTCCCGAGCTGACTTTGTTTATTTTGGTTTTGTTTAAGACTTTAGCAAATATTTCGTCTTCTTAAGGGATGCGGTGCAATGTTTAAAGACGTTTGTCTATGTCAGACTTTAAAATATATTATACAGGGACGGAAGAATCTAAATTCAAAAATGTTTCGCTCCAGTTTGACCCATTTTCCAATCTGGGTCGTACTTAATAATATACTTAATTTTATACGAGACATACATTTGAAAAGAACTCGTTAAGAGCTCTAAAATGACACCGAGAACGTCAAAATCGGATAATAAATAAGAAAGTTAGATTTATTTCAAATTTGAAAATTCATGAGTCATGAAATCCAACTTCCTTATTTACAGTCCGATTTTAACGCGATTCACGTCATTTTAAAGGTAATAACGAGTTCCATCGATATTCCATAAAACATATGAATTATTTCTATAAAAACTATCCCCAATTCTAAATTTCGCCCCTATCTTCAAATGAGTCAATCATAAATTGTCGCCAACTGTCTTGAAAATCAAATATTATATCGAGGGAGTAACTAATTTCAAATTAAATAAGTAAGGAAAAAAAGAGGGCGCAGATTGACAAAATTATTCGAGCGTAATTTAAAGGCAAAGCTCCGAAACGAGAAAGTTTCAGTCTGACTGTGTCTGTTGAGGTAGGGGGAGGGGATGAAAGGATGAAAAGGGCACGAGGGGGGGGGGAGAAATGTAGCTAGCTCGGGCTCGCTTCAATCTTTATCGTGAAAAAGGCTTCCGATTGGACGGAGAAAGACTAGACTGGGGAGCTATAGGAGAAAAATAGGGAGCAAAACTAATTTCGCTGGAGCTCTCTTTAAAATGGCTCCCTAGCGGTAGCAAATCAAATTATACGATTTTCAAGCTCAACCAGAAGAAATGTTACAGCTTGGGACCAACCAACCCAAAAGCGAACCCGAGATCTACCATTCCTTATAACATAAGTCTAATAAACCCCCCTATAAGTTACGAAACTAGAATGATCCCATTCCCATCACGGCCCGGGTTATAATAACCTGGAGAGAAATTGTTGATGTCAACGTCTTTTTTAAGGTACTTTGAATAGAGTTACATTACTTATGAGTGGTTGCAGAAATACTAGAAATATTCTTAAAAAGTCCTCTTTTATTTTTTATTTTCAAAGACAAACCTCTGAAATTCAAGCTAATGTCTCTTACCATATAACGCGTTGCAAATCGAAATAAATTTTATTTTTTAATAATTCTCTTTTTTTTCCTTCTGTATAGTTGGTTCAGTGAAATCATCGGAAACTCGCACAGATCGTTAACTTTTTACCGAGGTTGGGTCCTTACACATTAAATTATACTAAATCGGACCCCGAGTTGAATGCCATGGTACTCTTATAAGTCATTTTTGAAGTCAATTATTTCAAAAGAAAAAATGGGAACTTACAAATTTGAAAATTAGAAGAGATGAAATTGAGTAGCTAAAAGAAATGAAGTCCTATACGAATTCATTATTTTTCAAAGTAAGAAAGTCCGAGCTAATTCAAATTTTCAATTTACTTTTTATAATCGTTATAAGAGTTATAAAAATATCCTCAACAAATTAAATTTAAAAAATATATTTCAGATCAGAAAGTGATAAACTTGAAGTTATTATTAAAAAGGGTCAATGCGTAAAACATTACAACACTTGATCATCTTAAGTAGGTAAGTAAGAGAGATGCGAACAAAACCCCGGAAGTTTCCCAGTAACAAATTCCTCCTTGGGATTGGAACCCTAAGTGCTGTACGCTCCCTCCCTCAAGTACGATACACTAGTCTTTGAGGCACTTGGAAAGAAATCCCCATCTAAAAAACAAACCCATTTCCTAATATTTTTTTTTAATTTTCTCGCAAGCCTCTCAAACGGTATACTCGAATAGAACTTATGCATATACCTTATACACGCATATATATACATATAAGCCGCAATTACAACTTTAGAAGTAGCTTGTTTTCCCATTGATAACGAGTTAAATTTAACGCAATCTAAGAATGAAAGGAATTTAATCCCGCAGCAGTGGTAGCAACGTGAAAATCCCTAATGAAACGCTTGGCAAGGTCCTAAAAGACTATACATAGATGGCGCGCGCTAAAGCGTACCACACACTTTAGTTGGCGCGTGCGACAATCGTAGTTTGCTCTAGTGGCAAGGCTATACCAGAGTTAGGTATTTCTATTGAGGTACAGAGCAAAGTCGGGTTGGGTTGGGGGATATAGGGATGCAGGCTTGTTAATCCCTCTATCGGAGAGTCGTGACACCACCTTCTGTTTTCCCGCCGCGTGGTTGGATAACGAGGGAGAGGCCAGTAATTCAGAAAATAGACTTACTTCTTGGGGATGATAATTAAAAGAATTCTTGCGGACGGCTTAACCGGCAATCGCTATCGATTCGTACAAGGCCTAACAACCCCAAACTCGCCTTTCAAAACCCAAGGAAAGCTACTATACTTAATATCAAATCCGATGTAAAAACAAATAGATTGTAAAAGGGGGGGGGTTAGAAAAATTAATTCCCCCCGGATTTCTTTACTTTAAGCGCATGCGCATTTCACGGTTGCCAGTTATTTCTTATTACAGCATCTCCTGTTTGGAACTGAATGATCCAGTACTGAATTCTGACTGGCAACACTTACAAGTATTCGCGCACTATCTATAAACAACCACTATAGTACTTTTACTAAGCGTATAAAGTTAAAAATAGCAGCCAAGGCCCAAAAATTGGACAAATCCCTATTCCCTAGTGGCTTGGTCGCTCTAGAGTGCAGTTTTCAAAGGGGCGTATTGATACTCAATGTTAAGTCTGGCGGCATCAATAAAAAAATAGTGCTATGAATAGAAATATGGATGGATGAGGTAGGGGGGGGGGTATAGAAGAAACGATCCAGATTTAAATAGGATGTCATTTAAATTTCAAATTTTTATATCTCGCGGTTGGTTGGTAGGGAGGGACTCAAATAGCTACTCAAATTTCCGCCTTCGAACATGATAATATGGAACAGGATATGGGCCAAAGACTCTATGGGGAATTTTTACCTATTACAATTTATTACAGCAAACCAAGTTAAAGGAAAAGTCTACCACAAAAATTCTTAAATATTATTTATAAATTTTAAAAATTTACTTCCGATATTAATTTCCACTTATAAATATTTACTTCCGATATTAATTTGCATCTTTAAATATTTACTTCCGATATTATTTTGCACCTTTAAATATTTACTTCCGATATTAATTTCTAGGTTTAAACATTAACTTCCGATATTAATTTCTAGGTTTAAACATTAACTTCCGATATTAATTTCCCAAGTTTAAATATTCACTTCCGATATTAATTTCCACTTTTAAATAATTCACTTCCGATATTAATTTCCACTTTTAAATAATTCACTTCCGATATTAATTTCCAAGTTTAAATATTAACTTCCGATATTAATTTCCACTTTTAAATAATTCACTTCCGATATTAATTTCCACCTTTAAATATTCACATCCCACAATATTAATAATACGAATTAAATTTAATAATAATAATAATAATAATATTAATATATTTAGTAGAAGATGAAAGGAATTTCGATTCGGTCTTTTGTTGAGAGATTAAACTTTTCTCAAGTAACCATTTTTAAGTTTTAAATTATTAAACATCGGCAAAGCCTATTAATAAACCCTTAATTCCTGAAGCGCGGAGCGGACGCTCCGTGCACGCTACGAATTTCCTAAAACCTAATTAGAAGCCTTGGAACTAAGAATGTCTCCCGGAAGTTAATTAAAATTAGAAGTAATCGAATGAAAAGCAAATGGAAATAATTCCAGAAATCAGACTTACGATATTATTCATGGCACCTTTGATAACTAATTATTCATTTACTTCCGGACATGGGGGTTTTAGTTTTAGAGACGAAGAAGAGTGGAAGAAGGTAAAAGGGGGTGATGGAAATTGGAAGAGCTTAGCAAACTAGGATTGGGAAACTTTGAGTAGAGAGAAGCAGCTTGGTGTGTCCAAGTTTGCTAAAAGCGGATTAATTTTTGGTTTCCTTTCCTACCAACGTTTTATTCTATTTTTTTTTTTTTATTTTTCCTAAATTTAGTTTTAGATCTCGACTTTTTTTTATTTTATATAATTCCTTTTTGGAAATCAGCATTATAATTTAATGAGGTACTTTTTGTCCCTCGAAACGAACTCATGATCCCAGACTAGACAGAGAGAGAGAGCATTTACGTAAAAGGTTTTATACGAGGGGTCTAACACTCTCCGTTAAAAATTAAAAGTTACTAATTTTTTAAACCTTAAATTTATTTATTTATTTTTATTTAATAGAATTATGTAATATATTTATTTTTTATATTTTAGGCTTAAATTTAAATATAAGTATCCATCCCCTCGGTAAAGTGGTATTATATATAATACAGGATATGATATTTTATTAGGATTAAATCTAAATTTAATTTAATTTAAATGGGAACCAATTTATTCGAAATTAGGGTCGAATATAAAATACTTGGAATTGAAATCATAAATACACCGATTAAAATAAAATTAAGTTTAATTGAAAACTAAATTCTACTAAAAAAAAGGGCCGTGGGGGGGAACTGAACTGAACTTTTAGGTTTTCTGTTTTTCTTGAAAATAAAATAATTAGGATGAAGACCTACAAACCCTAATTAAAAGAAAAAAAAATGGGTTGGAGGAAGCTGGAATTGATTGAAAAACTTTCAAGAAAATAGAAATTCGCCCGAATTTTGTTCTCGGTTTTAATTAAGTAAGAAAGGGTTAATTAACAAGTAAATCAGGAATCGATTTAAATAGATCTGTAAATATATCTAGATTACTATAAATTCGTCTTTAGAAGCTAATTATCATTTGTAATAAAATATCATTTATTTCTTTTTTAATATTTCATTCCTTTTATATTATTAATTATGTAAGAAAGGGTTAATTAACAAGTAAATCAGGAATCGATCTAAATAGATCGGTAAATATATCTGTAAATCGAGCAAGCGAAACATAAGGCACATCTTAAAAACATTATCAGAAATTTTTAAAGACATAATCAGTTAGTTTATTACGCAGATAATTAACAATTGCACGCCGTGATAAAAGCTAAAGCAAACTGCAACCTCGCTTATATATATAGATTTCTTGCCATTCTTTGAGTCGAATCTATCTATAGCAATATAATACATCCGGGCTGACATTGAGGGGGGAGGGGTTGGGGGTCTAAAAGGAGTCGTAAGGTTTACCTAAGCTTTCTTGCGCCTCCGTTATATATAAGAAAAATCGAAAAACGTCCGTCGGATGTTTACTTAGTCAATGAGTTTTCCTACCCCCCCCCCGGCATCCCCCACCTCACCTCCTTAGGATGATGCTGGGGTTGTTTCCCCCCGGGGGATCTGTATTTCGAGGGTGTCCGGGTACCCCCCAACCACCCGCTTCTTCGATCAGGAAAACGTCATCTTTCGCTTCTACGAATAGATTTCTCTAACATCTCCAACAGGCTCCTTGCCTTACACTTCTGCCCCCCATCCCCCACAAACCCCCAACTGGGGTTACGTTAGCAGAAAATATCAAAGTTCAATCGTTACCCAATTACGCGTCACGTAGTAGGGGTTATGGTTACTGCGGTTAAAGTAAATAATTAACTTAATTGCGGGTCAATATGAAACAACTTTTAAAATTATATTTTTATCAAGGTTTTATTTATCGAAGGTGAAACTATATAGTGGTGTTTATCAGCTTGTTTTTAGGTTTCTCGCGTAACTGCTTGTTGGTTATTGAATTACTTTCGCAGGAAATAAGCTCAGCCAGTTTGTTTTCGTTTTTTTTCTTCCGCCATTTATTTTCGTACATTGTTAAATTTGGCGCAATTATTTGAGTAACGAAACGAGTTTACTGATTCAGCAAATATTTATAGCGTACGGGAAATTGAGGAAATTCAAATTATATACTGGTACTATTTTAAATTCTAAATGAATTTACTGGCGGATACTGAATTTGGATTGAGCTCGAATAGGGCTTTAAAATGATACAAATATCATCCAAATCGGAGCGTAATTAAGGAAGTTCGAAAAATATGAATTCAAATTTGAATTATGGGAAATTAATTTGCATAATTTCCAAGTTCGTTATTTATTGTCAGATCTTGGTATCAATTTCTTTTTTTCTTGGATTGAGCTCGAATATAGCTTCAAAATGATACAAATATCATACAAATCGGAGCAAAATTAAGGAAGTTTGAAAAATATGAATTCAATTTGGAAAATTTCCAAGTTCATTATTTATGGTCCGATTTGGCCGTTCTTGGTATCATATTAAAGCTCACAGCCAGCTCTAACACCTCCAGTCTATAAAATAATGTTTCAATTTATAGAATGATGTAAATTTGAAAACAAAAAAAAGGTAGAGAGTTAATGTAAAAATATTGAAGGAAAATGAGGAATTTGATCGAAACATTTCGAAAGAGAATAGAAAGAGTATAAAAAAGGGAGTATGAGAAATAAAAAAGAGGGTCCAATTGTTTGGGAAGGTTGCTTTTCCTTAGGCCTTAGCTATAAACAACTTCAAAGTATACCTCATTATCCGCAGCTACCCGCCAATCCAAAGCTAGTAGAAAAAGAATACTTTTTCCCTAACCTCCCCCCCCCGCCCTTCTTCTATTCAGTTTTTCTCGTTTTAAAAATATAGGTTTAGTCTTTTTCTCAGAATTTGCTTTGGCCATAAAAAAGAACTGTTCTTGAGACACTGAGTTAAGCCTTGCCAGGGGACTTACTTTGAGAGTTCAGTCGCGCGCGCTTTAATAAGGAACTCGCATTCGCCGCGCCGAGAGAGAAGTTTATTTTTAGAGGCCTTAAACTAACTCAGACGCGAAGTACTTTAAGAAATAGTTGGGGGTAAAAAAACCCCCCAAAAAACCCGTTACTTTGATTTTAAAACCGGTTCTTTAATAGATACGTGTATCTAGTAAGCGCGATTTAATAGATATTAAAAATAGCTTTAAAATGATACCAAAAACGTTCAAATCGGACTATAAATAAGGAAGTTTGAAATTGCCGAAAAACCATGAGTCATGACTCATGAATGGCAATTTTAAAAATTTTCCAACTTCGCTATTTACAGTCCGATTTAGCCGTTATTGGCATCGTTTCAAAGCTCTGGTCAAGCTGAACACGAATATTCCGCCCTCTTTAACGTGAAACAATAAACTAAACCGCTAGAATCAATTTTAAAGTGGTCTAAACCCGTACATAAGCCTTACTTGAAAAGCAGATACGAGAGAGGTAAATTTAAATTCTTCGAGAATGGGAGGCTATCCCCCCAAGGTTTTGAAAGCTTGTTGGGAGAGGGGAGTCGGGGGGGGGGAAATGCAGGTAAGACGGGGGAAAGAACTTTCCCCCCCCCTATCCCATCCACTCCACTTGTTATAACTTCGTACACGGGTTTGTTGAACGAAATTGAACTAATACCGCCAAGACCTTCGTAAGACTGGGGAGTTTTGCTAAGCCCTACCTTTACTCTACATTAGCTTTAATTCGTCGAACGAATGAACAAAGTTATAAATAGAGATAGGGAATGATGCGCTTCTAGCAAAAGACGCTGTGTATTGGAAATCAATGAAACAACTTTAGGACGTTCTAACACTGCCCACCCTAGCCCACCCACACCCACCTATCCGCCCGCCCTACCTTTGCCCAATCGCCATCCCGCCTCTTCACCCCAAGTACAGCCGAGCGTTTCTCAACACCCATTGCCAAAACGTAGCAACTCATTTTATCATAGCATCTACTTTTAATTCCAAAGAGAACCAGTAGTAAATCAGATATTATTCGACACTCTTTGGCTATATATGAATTCAATTAAAACAAAATATATTCTTATTATTACATCTGTGAATCGACATCGTAGACTTATATTAATTCCATGAATTAAATTGAAAATATTATTTATATTATATAAAAAAATAATTTTGAAGAACGACGTACACCGGTGTATTGCGGGTGAACATTTTTACAGGGGCCCCATAGAAAATACATAGGCTGTTGAGCCCCTGCAAGATGGCTTCCCCTAAGTTGAAATTATTAAATATTTTCGTTTTACAATATTTTTGCACTGTGTTTTCGTGTATAAAATGTAAAGAGATTCCGTGCCCGGAATCGTCTTCTTTCCCGTTCTAGAGTGAACTAGAGAGATCTGAGGATACTCCAGGGATACCAGGCAGCCCTGGTTTTTTTTATATATTTCTTTCGGCGCACGTTGGGGAAGATGGGGGTTTGGAGGGGGGGCGCTGGGGGTTTGGGGTGATGTACGGTGATTGGCGGTATATCGGATAGAACGGGGATTCCAAGCAAAATAAATTTGTAATGCTAAAGGTATTTTATAGCGCCCGAGCCTTTCTATCTCCATCGTTATGCCGCTATAACCAAACCGACCACTATACTTTCACTCCCCCACCTTTTTTCCTTTTTCGTACTTCTTACAGCGTGCTTCGGTCCCCCCATTCAATCTACAGTTGTATTTGGAGTGTTTTTCTTTGCATGTTAACCGCAAAACCCGTTTTATTTTTTCAATTGATTTTGTGTCCATTGTTGATTTAATTATTTATTTTATTTTATTTCCGATATCTATGGATTTTATTTATGCGTATATTTGAAAATAGGACAACGAGAGCTTTAAAATGAAATCAACCTCGTTAAAATCGGACTGTAAATAAAGAAGTTGCCGATTTTTCAAAAAAATCAAAATTGCCGAAAATTTATCGGCAATTAAGTTTGATAAATTTCCAACTTTCTTATTTACAATCCGATTTTAACGGGGTTGATTTCATTTTGAAGCTAGTGGTGAGCTTTTTACGAATCTGCGAGGACATATAACGACGGAGCATGCGTGGTAAAACGCGAGCCCGTACAAGCAATAAAACACACATATAGGAAGTGGAGACGTGGAAATAAAAATTTCATTTCCGTCTGCAAGTATATTTATACTCCAACGTTAAACCGAAGAAAGGTTACGTATCCTGGATGTCCAGGTAAAGTACCAATCCCTCAAGACGTTTATAGATCATTTCAACCAAAATCTGAACTTAGCTTCTACACAACCGACTTTAACAAATATATGGCAACTCAAACAAAGGTTACAACGAAACAGCTCGAGCCACTAACCGAAGAATTCCATTGTTAGAAACAAAGTGACTTGACCACGGAAACAAAAGCGGATTGGGTACACTAAGCCCTTAATAACAATGTCAAGTTACTTGGGAAAATAATTCTTTTGAGTCCCTGACATACCGGACCACGCGATATTTCAGTTTTCCCCTGACGTTATTTATATACATAGACTACTTTCAAGCCAAGGCAAATACGTATTAAGTATCCCTCCGCTCTAGATCATCCTTCGCTGTACGCTTAAATTGGAATCGGGGTCTAAAGAGGTCTCTTTCCCGAAGAAACCCCGGGATTGGAAAATGATTCATAAGAAGGAGGAAACTCATATTTTCAACTGGACTAAAATTCAAGCTCAGTTGATAATACAGCCAAAGCTGAGGCGGATAAACACACAATGTTAAATCTCATAAGAACAAAAAAGTAGTATTATTATTTCCATCAAATATAACGGCAAGAAAAAAAATTGCGTTTTCAGGGAATGTAGTCCGGGATTGCTTTCAAACTCGCTCGTAAATCAGAAAGTTGCCGTATCCTGGTACACACTCAGTGAAAATACGGCTTAAGTCTAAATCCTCAGTCATAGCAAATAAATTAATTGTTTCAAATTTGAAATAATAATTTTTTAAATTCTGTAAATTTGAGAAAAAAACTTATAAAACGCAGTATCTATCCCCTCGGGACTCCATTCTTTATTCCCTTTAAATTTAAAGGGAAACTTACAACTCAAAAAATAAAAATTCTGTTTATAAATCGACTTGCAAAATAAATTTCGGTGTGTCCTTTAAGTTGACAGTTACGTCATTTTTGCAGTAAGAAATTTCCCGGGGTCGCAAAATGGGCGTGTCGGTAATCTAGGGATATTTCCTGTCATTGTAAGACACGGCCCCTTTTCTCTTTAGTAAAATTGCTTTGTTTTAAGGAAATATTTCTTTTATAAGGAAAAAGGGGCTAAATTTAAGTTAGTTCGCGAGAAGGAAATTTGCCCCCCGTAATAGCATTTTTCCTACCATCACCACCGTTCCCGGAAAATAGCCGGCCGGCATCATTACAGTGTTTTTATTTTTTATCGAGTTTAAATGTTTAATTGGGCGGAATGATTGGCTTCTTATCTGACCCCCCGGGGGGGGAGAGAGTTCAGTTGCTACGGGTGACGTGGGCTCTATAACAAGATTGAATGGTCTTTTATATACAGGGTGATATAGCTACCTGGAGTAGTCCTGGACCTGGTTTTTATTGGGATACTATATAGTACCATAGTAGATTAGAGCTTAAATGGACACCATTGTACAGGACTCGTCACTGAATGGAATCTTTGGTTTAAATCCTAAGAAGAAGATGATGAAGATGCGTTGACCTTTGGGGGTCAAATGAGGTCAAAATTAGTAAAGACTTAGTTCAAGCGATATATCTTTCGTATGAGTGCTTTTTCGATATAAAAAAACCTCCATAAATGGTATGAGCAAGGATAGATAGGGGTTGTAGTATATGAAGGTCATTTAACAAACGCGGGGGGGAGGAAGTAATTTAGTGCACTCCCCTAAACTCACTTCAAAATATTTTTCGTGACTCCTTAACATTTATTCAAATATATATATTGTTGAACTTTAAAATTAAAATTATAATTATCCTTCCTTTTAGACAATTTAGTAGGGCGTATTACGTCACTTAATTCTGGTCCAATCAGAAAACTCCATCCATTTATCCTATTCCTTGAAAATCATGGCAATCTCAGCTTCCGAAATGAAATTACCGCCGCCGAATTCCCCTGAGGAGACGGAAACTTTCGGGTCTCCAAAACTCAAACTAGGATCCTATAGGTGTCGCCAAGGATCGCCCCCATATACACGCTTCCCTATCTCTATTGCAGGATGACGTCATAAAGATTTTATTGCCGCTGGCTAAATTTCACGGGCACTGAATTAACGAGATTCTTAATTACTCGGGTACCGCTCGCGCAACGCCCCCTAGCATACACTCGCTTATTTATAGAGGGGACCGCGGGGGGGGGGCAAATGTGCTCACCTTAAAGGGATAGGATCACCATGACGCTTTTAAATAACGTCAAAAATGTCGAAATCCGATCGTAAATAAGGAAGTTGGAAATTTTTTGAAATTCCAACTTGCATCTTTTATTGCGTTTCACGTACTTGCAAGTTTGAAAATATCGTTTCATATTTGGATAGAGTTCAACTAGAGCTTTAAAACGATACCAAAAACGTATAAATCCGATAGTAAATAAGGAAGTTGGAATTTTTCAAACTTGCATCGCAATTATTTTACTACCAAGTTTGAAAATAATTATTTTCTATTTATTACCGATGATTTTTTAAGTTGACTTAGTACCACTTGAAAAATATTTCTCAAAATTGTAATAAGTAATTTTTTCCAAGTTTGAAAATTTCAAACTTCCAGCCTTATTCACCGCCCGATTTGGACGCTCTCGGTTTGCTAATTTTGGAACTAACCCCGCGGGGTCAGATTGATGAAACTAACCCTTGAAAAGGTAAAGATTTCACCTAATCCTCTAGCAAGTTTGAAAATGAATTCCACGATGTTACCAAAAATAGAATATATTTTTGGTGGGCACGTATGACCGACTGGGGTCTGGGGCGTCACATTTTACGCTCGCTAGAGTCTTCCCCCCCCCCACATCTCGCCCCCCCCGAAATCTAAGTTTTCCACTCTGGAGATTTTAACCGAAAACGGACAGCAACCGAGGCTAAAGACTTAAGCATACTTTGGTAGAAAATATGTAGAAAATCGTTCCAGAAATAGTTCGGACTTGTGTGTTTTATTTCCGCAATTGATAAGACGCGGCAATTCTACTCCGAATTAAATTCTCTCTTCCCCGTATTACTATATATGGCTCCATAATGTACGGTTTAAGTGTGTTTTAGCCTTTGATGTGTTGCCAGTTTGGTCGTCCCATCAAAGGGAAACATTTCTCAAAGAAAAACCCCCTTTTTTCGTTTTCTTAATCTCTGTTCCAAAGATATATCATATTTTTTTTTAGTTTTTTTTAAGACGCTAGCAAATGGAAGAAGAGTTTCGCCATTGAATTTTCGCGCTCTTTCAGCCTCAAGCCACGCCTATACACAACAACCAGCACGATTCCACGAGTATTTACAATATGTATAACCATAAGTTTATAAGATGATGTTAAATGATAAGTATGACACGTTCGTAATGCTACTGAGAGACTTACAGTTCTCGAGATAACTAGTTCGAGAAGGAGAACGAGGGGGAGCGAATTAAATTGAAGTCCTAAGTACACTCGGTGGTGGTAAATTAATTTTGCAGCTAGGACCTATTCCATCTAGGCACTCCTATTTAGTCTGCCTTACTAAGCCCCCTTTGGCATCAGCGCCACCTCACCAACCAGACCTCCCTCGCTTTACCTCCTCGAATCTATGACCTACCTCACTAGCATTTCAGTTTGTCATGACCAGATATTAATAAACTTATGGAAGGAACATATCACTTATGAACTTAAAAGTCCAATATTAAAACTTAAATATAGTTGATAATATATAATTCAAGATATTTTGCTTTAGACAATTGATGACGCACTGATGACGTCAATGCATTACGTATTAACCTTACTGTCAAAAGAATATTTCATTTTTTTTTTAAAAAATAACTTTTTAAAGAAAATAAAATAAAAAAATAATTACGAAATCTTAGGATCGATAATGTAGTGGGGATTTTGAGTTCCTTTCCGATGGCATTTTTGTACAACGACAGCTTTTACGGCAAAACGTGCCTTTTTGCCATTTTATTTTCTCTTCTTACGTTTTTCTTAAAAAAAAAATAAATCTTTATTCGTGAAAAATGAATTAATAGAGAAAGAGTTCGAGCAAGACTGTCATAAACCCGTTTTATCATTGGCTTCATTAAAGGAATGACCGCGAATACTACACGTAGTTTTCCAGCCTTATAATTAAAATAGATTTTAATTAATAAATTTTGGTCTGGATAAATAATCCAGACTCTGTTATGATATTAAAAGAGTTAAAAACATTAAAAGAGATAACCGAATCAAAGTAACTAAACCAACCAAGTCCCGGAATATAAACTCTTAAATGCGAGAAACGCGGAAATAAATAAGAAAAATAAGAAAAGGGAAGGGTCAAGTAATAAAAAACATTAAGCTGACCTCTGTTAAAATACGGCCACCGCTTTTAGAGAGTAAATTCAGTACGTGTAAGACAAAATGTTTCTAGCAGCAAAGTATACATAGGGACAGTGTAGAAATGCCTCTACACCGCGAGGCCGCGCTGGCAAATTCATTAAAGTGGTCCCCGGTTCCAGAAACGCCCATTTCTTAGAGAGTGAACCGACCATTTGGAAAAGGAGCTCCGAGGAAAGAGCTTTCAAAGCGTTAAAACCGGAACTAAGGAAAACTAAAATAGCCCTTTATATACGAAGCCTAGGCCATCATTAAGTCATTAAGAAGGAAAGCGCCGTCTGCTATTTCATTTCCAAATGACCAACGCCAAATACAAAGATTACCCCCTCCTCCCCCCCCCATCACGCCACGCACGCTCTCTCTCTACCAAAACTTATTACATTATTATAAATTCGCGAAAATAAACGATTGAAGAAGAAAAAGCGCGGGAAAATATTTTACGTACGCGCCAAATATCGCGAGCGCGCGCGTGAGATTAAAAAGAAGAAAAGGCGGGAAATATTATAGCACGAGATTAAAGAAAACGCGCGAAAAATATTTAGACCACGCGCTGGGAATTTATTAAAGGCGGGAAAAATGGAAGCGCGAGATTCGAGCAAAAAAGGCTGGAAATATTATAGCGCGAGATTAAAGAAACGCGCGGGAAATATTCATAGCACGCGCTGGGAATTAAAGGCGGGAAAAAATGGAAGAGCGAGATTCGTGGAAAAAAGGTTAGAAATATTCATTCGCCTTAAAAGGAACTTTGAAAGATCTTTCCTAATGAATTTTCCAGTTTAAAAATTGAAGATTTAAGAGTAAAAATCAGTTTCAAATAGTTTTTGAAACTAATAAAATAAAGTACATAGCAGAATTCGGGAAGAAAGAATAAGGAGCAAAAAAAAAAAAAATAGTGACTTTCCGTTATATTGATAGAGCCGAGGCTCGAAAATTCTAAATTGAGCTTTTCCAAGAAAGAAGGGGAAAAGAGAGGTTTGCGCTTTAAAATATTAAGAGAACATTTGTAACAAAGGAGGTTAGCTCGGGGGGGGGAAGGGAGAGACCTTAGACCCCCCTCCCCCTTTCCTTTCCTCATCCTGCCTATATTACACTTCCACCTTTCAAACCCCTCTGGGGCAAAACAGACCCCTTACCCCCCCCACCGTCTTACACTTTCTTAGAACAAAACGCCAAAAGCAAAAAGAAAAAGCTCGGCCTCCAAAAAGAAAGGCCTCGATAAAGGTCCGTTTCAAAACAGAAATTCAATACAACTTAAGCCTGCCTAACCCCCGGCCGCCGCAGACTAGCTTACAATATAATACGGCAAAGGTCAAAGGGCAAGTTTCAAACGATAAAGACGAATAGAATAGAGTTTTAAAATGATGTAAACCAAATTTAAAACGTGTAGTAAATAAAGAAGTATTATAATTTAGGTGAGTTAAATTAAATTGGATTTTCAAAATTATCCAAGTTGGTATGCGAAATGAAGCTACTACCTCTCAGGTCCAGAAAGAACTGAACTGAGCGATTTGAAATGAAAAAATCTCTAGACTTGTCCTTTAAAGGTTAGGTATAGTAGAATCGGGGTCAAAAATGCATTGCAAAATGGCGTTGAAATGAGACTATAGAAAAGGTGGTAGTTGAGTTAAACTCTCATTAATCGACGTCGTACGTATCTCGCCCCCCCCCCCACTTCCAGAACCCCAAAACCCCCTGATGGTGGGGATGAATGGGGGGTCGAATCCCAACCCCTTAACGGCTGGCGATGGCATCAGGGTGATTGAAGAGTGGGGCCATGCCCGAGAAACAAGCGATTCAACCTCTTAAAGATGGGGCCGGGGCTCTCCCAAGAAAGAATCCAACCAAAAAGGATTTCGCCTCGTGCCTAACCCCCGATTTCATCTCAATTCCACAATACAGTACCCGCTTTTACCAGGGCTTTAGGCTTAACGAAATAACGTGGTATTAGGAATGGGTTCCATTGTACTTTGAAATTGAAAAAAGGTACGCGGCATGCACTTTTGCGAGGGGTTCTCTTTTTGAGCAGCGAAAACCCCTTTTAAAGCTATAGCATATATAGCCTGGGCCCCCCATTTTCCTTTGCTTGAACGATTGTTTTCAAGCTTGCCGCGTTATTCCCGCCCACTTTTTTGGGGGCCCCAGCTTTTACCAATTCCCCCTAAAGCTTTCACGGTAAAGGTACCATTTCGCCAACCCCCCCCCCCGGTCTAGTTCGTACCACAAAATCATATTTACATATAATAGATAATGCGCAAATACTCAAGTGTTGCCAGTTATTTGTGTGACGTGTGCAATAATCAACCGCTATCTACAACAACAGACTTAAGGTTATTGTAGAATTCAGTTCAGATCAGTTCCAAATCTGAATGATGCAGGGGAAGATCTAATAACAAATCACTGGCAACTGATTCATTTCTAATTATCTAAAATGATTTGGGGGCTAAGAAATTTATTATAGCGGCGTATTGATATCCAATGATGTTTAAGAAAGAAAATAGTACGTGGTAAGACGTCCTTTATATACGTCCCCTTTACCTTATTAACATGATATTACTTGATACAAAGCCCTCCGGAATAACTTGGAAATAATAATAATAATAATAATAATAATACCTTTTCTACAGTATAGTGACACCTAATATTATCTTCTCGTACAGTGTAACGCTATCAAATACAAGCACTGTCATTACTACACTAATATTCAATAAACATAATTAAAATAAAACGATATTAAATGAAATAATAATAATAATTTAAGGCGGTTGCTAACCAGCCAGACTTAAGCCTTGGTCTCGGTCTCTAATAGCTAGCGGTAGTAGCAGCAGCATCTTCCTTATAACTCGGACATAAGGAAAAGGAAACTGGCTTCCTCGAGATCAGAAAGACTTCCTTGCTTAGCATAAAAGCGGAGCGCAAAAATTTCGTCAATGTAGGCAATAATAGAAGGCCAACGAGATTCGGACCACTCTCCCCCTTCCCCTCCCCCTTCGTCTGCACTTTCCGAGTTAATACAATAAACTCGCCAAGGGTTACCCGCTTATCTCCCTTATCCCCCGTTTATTCCTTATTAACATATTCGGGTCGAATATCTAGTTACTGATCTATTCAGTCAGAAATCGATTTGGAAATTTTTCGCCATACATCAAGAAAGGAAGAACGAGTACGCGGCGTTTCTTTTTACTGCTGCTGGTAAAATCTTCTCAGTACCGTTGATACCACCACCACGTTACGTTCAATCATCGCCACTTTAACCTTCTCACATTTATTTTTAAATTAATTAATTACGAATTATTGTTAATTTAAATTTAATATTTAAATTTGAGAGTAGTAAAGCGGACGCTAGGAGGTCTTTCTGTATCTTGATATGGGGAATAACCCCCCCCCCAAAAAAACCCCATGGGTTTTACCTAGCATAAAAACCAGCTTAATAAAACCCATCACTAGAATCTTAAATTTTTTTTAGATGAATTTAAAAATTTAATTAATAATTTATTTTTTTTTTTAAAAAAAAAGATTGTTGTTGCAACTTCAAAAGTATTATTTAAAATTCATTATTTTTTATGAACCATTTTAATTATTTCTTATTATTTAGGCAAGTCTTTTCGAACCCTGAATCAATGCAATTAACATTATTGTTAAAGTATAAATATAGCAAATGGCAATTGGCAAATATCTCAATTGCAAGTCTATTAAATAACGTTTGCCAAAGCAACCAACTTCAGTCCGTTTCAAAAGAAACGGCTTGACCGATGATCCGAAAACTTTAGTAAATTTTTTAGTTTCCAAAGTTCACTCACGATATCTAGCTGCATGAGCCAGCCACTAGGGTTAAAGTTGACCCTTACCACCATTAATACCAACAGTGGTGGCATCATTTCTCAAGTCCCCCCCTTACCCTCCCTCCCGGCTGCAACTGCAATTGCTATCCTACCCCCCAATAGCAAGTATACGTCAGGTCTAATCGTAACGCAGCTGTGACCAAACTCCTAAGCTAAGCTTGGCCACCAACCACCACCAGCAGCAGTCGCTCAATCGGGACTGTCCATTTTAGTCCTTGACCCGAGCTATACCTAAATTATGGTCACTTAACCTTTTAGGAGCCTATATATACCCTTTATCAGTTTCCGATAGACCTTTACGATCTAAACTGGGGAGCGAATTAATCTTTAACCCCTTTTGATAATATCAATTCGGTATAAATTTAATATAAAACCCAGATTGAAACGGTCCACAAACAAGCGATTGCCGCTATGGACTGTGATCTTCAATGGACAAGTAACTATGCCGTTTGGGGGGCATCGTAAAAGGGTTTAAAGTTAAATAAATTACACGGTTCCATCGAGGGAATTGAACGGTTAGGACCTCCTTGTTTTTACGGGTATGGGTCAGTGGTCAGTACTGATACGGACTACCCCATAAAAGTCCAGCTAAATCGAAATGACAACTTTAGCGACGCCATCATTGGGAACTCGACAAATACGAAAGTTTTCACTTTAAAAAAAAACCAAAGAAAATTATTCCTAAACTATATTGGATCGTTTTTAATATCCTTTTAAAAATTTGAAAATTTACGTTCCTAGAAAAGCGTATTTCAGTTTGTAATATTTCGAAGTACGTATCCATATTTCATTGAAAAATAAAGCCAGCCAAGTTATTTTCAAGGAATTATTGGATTTTCTCAAAAACACTATAGGACCATACCATGCAATATTGTCATACTATAGATTCTTCGTAGCATTATGCAAATATAGCGACTTTATAGGCTCGCTTTGAACATAAAACTGTTCTTTAAAAATAACTGCAAATATTATCCGCATCGAGGGACATTTGTTTCGGCACTAAGTCAATAAAGTTGGACAATTTATTTTTATATTCGGGACTTAGTCGATGCCCGTCTACTCAAAGGATGCGGAAGATAAATACGAGCTTTACAATATTTGCCAACAATTTAAAGAGAAATAAATAAATAAATCTCTTTATAGTGAAACGACATTATTAGCTTATGAACAATGTTGAAATTATTATACAGGGTGTGTTACAAAAAATGGAGGGTGACCCCTGACCCCAACGCCAACCTTTCAAACTATTATTAAACCCTAGGAGGTTCAACATAAATTTAAATACACGTGTGCCGTTTCACGTACACGTTTGACGGTTTCTAAAAGCTATAAACGCTCCATTAAAACTATAACCCGAACCTGTAACAGTCACGAAATGTATAATATTGTTCCAAGCGAAGTTGACAAACTACAAATAATATACGGCGGTTTGATACTCAATATTAAACGTGGTAGAGAAGAAAATAGTTCATACATTGTCAACCGCGGCGGTTGGCTTTTAAAGAAAAAGAGTATAAGCGAAATTAAAATGGCACGACATCAAAATTGACAACATTGTTGAAGGCTTATTTTTCGCTTGACACATTTTATTAAGTCTAAAGTTGCCAGCCCAGTGTAGAGGTAGTTGGCGCATGCGTCGTGACCATCACGCGATTCGAGGTAATAAATATACATTTTGAAAATAAAACAGACTGAATGTGATACATTCTATTGTGGTCGTGTCACGATACGTTGTCGCGTTTATTTGTTATGATAAAAATGCGTAACAAGGTTTGTTTCTCGATCGACTTAAGGTTATTTTGTAAATATTTTAAAGCATTGTTTCAAAAAATAAATTTTCAAACAGGCGTGTAGTTGAACTATTTTTGAAAAGTTCATAAGGTTATTTGACTATTATTTGAGAGAGTTTCGAATATTTTTTAAGGTTAAAGCTAACTTTGAAGGTCAAAGGTCAAAGGTCACAAAATCTTTAAAATAATCCGAACAGTACGATGTTTATACTCAAATAAAAGCATTTTTCAAATCAAATTCGAAATATTTCTAACTTAAAAGCAATGTTTGACGAATATGAAGGTCAAAGGTCACTAAATTCTTAAATAATACGGATCCTATCATGTTTATACTCAAATTAAAGCATTTTTCAAATCAAATTCGAAATATTTCTAATTTAAATCCCATTTTCAACGATTATAAAGATCAAAGGTCACTAAATTCTTAAATAATACGAATCCTATCATGTTTATACTCAAATTAAACATTTTCAAATTTAAAACCAATTTTTAACGATTATAAAGGTCAAAGGTCACTAAATTCTTTAAATAATCCGAATCCTATCATGTTTATACTCAAATTAAAGCATTTTTCGAGAGGAATACGAATACATTAACCATACCAATCTAACCATAAAGCTAACTGACATATTACAAACCCTTTACTTAGAAACAATTACAAAAAAACCAACTCGGAAAATAAATAATAAACGAAAACAACAGCACATATTTTTGTGACTTCTAAAATCAACAAGCTCTAGCTGTGTGTGTGAAAAAACATCCATCTAGAGTTCGGGGCGACTGTTTTCCAAGAAGGTAGAAGGGGGAAAAGAATATATATTGATTCTGACAATACGCAATAAGCCTTGGCTTTACCTTAGACTATCTGACTGACATCTAAAAAAGTAACGTACGGTTTTTGAGAATTCTATTTTTCAAGTCTCAGGAAAAACGAAGAAAAACCCAAGAAAATGTTAAATAACTTGTATATTTCTTATAAAATATTGAAGCTTTAGGCCCAAGTTTCCAATTCTTCCTTTAGACTCAAGTATATCCCCTCCCCCTTCCTTCTCCCCCCCCCCGGGACATATTGACATTTTTGTAACATCTCAAACAATGTATCTTTTAGGTTCCAGGCAAGTTAAGATAAGATGTTTTTGTTTTTAAAGTCTCTCTTTATCCATATGAATGATATTGCTATTCTATTCTGAACGACAATTGAAGAGAGTATTTTTTTTGTTAAAAATATGGCTGAGAGGAACGCTCTTGTCATATAGATATTTGTCAATATATGTCTAGTGTGCTTGCTTGCTGCTATAACAGGCATAGTTTTCTCGTTATAACAGCTAAATTTAGTTTATTTTACCGCGGCCAAGGAATCGTCTTGAAATCAGCTTTCCGTAGAGTATAAACAACAATGAATCGCTTAAAAAGTAGGCGAGTTTAACCAGGAATGCATATCAGCTAATTGGAATAATTGCGTGTCCATCCATTTTCATCTAGTGTATCAAAGGCGGATTTTATGGGAGGAGCTAGATAGACTAATCATTATGTATGGCCAATTTTACCGAGCCGAATTAATAATCTATCTGGCTGCACCTGGAGCGTAGGAACTGGCATTTCTAGGAACCAATGGAACGACAGTTAGGAAAGACGCTATGAGAATGAGTTCTTAAGTCCGGTATACCCACAAAACCCGAATTCAAAGAAATTAACGAGGGGCACAATGATTCCTAGTAGCTGTATGCATTCCTGTTATTATTGCTAATAATCAGTCGATAAGGTAACGGTAACCCTATGTTGTAAGTACTCTTTTTAAAGGTCTTAACGAGCTCGATAGAGTCGCGCCTATAATCTAATCAATATATAACAAAACAAAGCCCTAAATCGGAAATTAATGCAAATTGAAACGAAATAATTAACAACACCCAAAACCTAATGTTACTTGTCCCTAAACCCGCTCCCGCTTCAATAGCAATTTAAGTCTAAACCTAATGACAACGTACTATTTTTTTTTTTTCAAGGAGTTTTCGATATATCGCATTTTGCCTCTAATCAATAGTTAAGCCTCGGTCGTTGTAACGGTGCCAAAATATATTGATACGTTAGGTTTAATTTAACGTAAGGTATCGGAGTTCGTTTAGAGCGCTCCGATGTCCTAAAAGGGGTTTTCTTTTTTTCTTTTATCCTAAGACTGAAAAGATTGGTTTCATTGTCATTTGGGCCTTGGTCCCGTCTTAAGCCTACTTTATCCCTGTTGAGTATTTCCAATACCGCGAGCCTTCGACCAAATCATTTCAACCTTAAAAGCTATGAAAAGAAAAAGCTCCAGCAAAATAAAAAGAAAGAGAAAAAATTTGGTCTTCAAATAATCGGAAAACAGTTGAGAGCGTCGACCAAACTTTTTGGAACTTGAAAAATTTTCGTTTTAAAGTTGGCTCACAAAATAGGCCAAGTTTATCGCCCCAGAACTCTGGCGAATTTTAAAGCTAACGGATAAATTCTTCGTGGATTTTGTAGATTAAACCGTGATCTTTCCAATGGTACCAAGTACTTGGCCCCACGTCAATTAGATCTCGAGTAATTACGGATTTTAAAAAATAAACAATCCAGAGCTAGAGTAATTTACGACGATTTTTTTTCTAAAAATAAAACCAATTTTAATTAGTCAAAACTCTGGTAAATTAAAAACCTAACTGGATGGTTTAATAGAGTAAATTACGCTCTTTCCAATGGTACCAAGTACTTGGCCCCACGTCAATTAGATCTCGAGTAATTACCAATTTTAAAGAATAAACAAACCAGAGCTAGAGTAGTTTACGACCTTTTTATTTAATAACGAATTTTCATTTGTCAAAACTCTGGTAGGGTTTGATAGAGTAAATTGCGCTCTTTCCAATGGTACCAAGTACTTGGCCCCACGTCAATTAGATCTCGAGTAATTACCAATTTTAAAAAAATATATTTTTCGACCTTCTAATGTAATGTATTGGGAAAGAAGAAAAATCAAATATAGCTTTGAAAGTATATATGTATATAAGACTGCAATCGTTTTCGTTTTGGGATATGACATTTTCCAAATATTCCCAGACTCGATTACTACCGTAGAAACGGTCCAGTGGGGGGAGGTGATATTTGAATGTGTCTCGCCCCTTCCCCTTCCCCCCGCCTGGAAAGAATAAGAGAATGATTAATGGAATAGTTTCAACGCGGCCCCGAATTAAAATCCATCTTTCAAAAAAATAAGAAGTCGCGTTTAATCAAAGACGAAGACCTCCCCAAATATTTAGTATGGTTTCCTATCTAAGAATTAATGTTTCATAAGCCAACCATAACTGTTTATACGGGGGGGGGCGGAAGAGGGGGGAGAGTGGCGCGTGATCTCGAGACCCGAAAGGTAAAATTGGTGGAAGCGCAAAACATTATATATTAGAATAAAAATAAAGATAAGTAGATCAACTTCGACTCGAGAAGACTGCATCGTAAACTTAATGCATTTCGTCTGCAGCATAAGTATATGACAATAAGGATAACAGTTTTAAGGCGTTAACTTTACGGTTTAAGTCGCCAAATCATTTATATTAGTTGACTTATTGAACAGAGGTTAAAATTAACTTATGATAAAGACTTAATAAATATATAAAACTTCTTTGAAACACTTCAGCATTATCTTTAAACAGAGTTGTGCACGTTTTCTCACGAACTTTGACCTTTTTGAGGGGTTAAAGAATTTTAAAATCAACATGTCGTAATTACGAAATGGGGCTGCATAAATTAACTTATGATACAGACTTAAAAATAAATAAATATAAAACTTCTTTGAAACAGAGCTGTGCACGTTTTCTCACGAACTTTGACCTTTTTGAGGGGGTAAAGAATTTTAAAATTAACTCGCTCTTTAAACGTCGAGCAAAAGTATGATATGAAACCCATCAATATATCGTAATTACGAAATGGAGCTGCTAAAATGACCACAGAATCTAAAAATACGCCACCTGACACGAATTCTAATGGCTGATTTTTTTTCGTCCTCTCTCTCTGGCCAAGTGGTCATTTTCCGGCGGGGTTATTTTTACTCCGATCGCCGCTTAATGTTTCAGGACATAACGAGCTACGATAACGGAAACGGAACGGTTCTTCTCAAGCCTCGGTTTCGCCCATAAAACAAAAAATTTGATATCATCATACCGATATAGAGTTGGAAACCAAAAACCTCAGTCTCAAAATGGCGACACATATCGCTTATACTATTCTCGGATAAATTAATAAAACCATTCGATGATATTGAATAAATAATGCGATTCAATTAAAATTAGGTAATGCAAAGGCTTAGGAATAGTCTCGTTGTATTAGATCAATCCCACGTTGACAAAACATAACGGTACTACCATGTGTGTCTACCATTAATGCGGTATAGTTTTTCTTTCTGCATGGTAACACTGCGGCAGCCTGGGGGTTATTTTCCGTAATATCTACCCTTCATTTTGGTAACATTGTCAATTGCAAGGAGCATATATCTATATTTATCGGCGTCGATAAGATAGGGTCAAAGCCAAGTTGGGGTTCTTATAATAAAGCGGCTGTTAGGGCGGACCCATCTTTGGTTATAGGGTGCGTCGGCCATTTCTATTTATTGATTTCGCTCTCTATCTGTTGAGAAAGAGACCTCTCTCAGTAGATGAGCAGCAGCCTACGATATTGGTTCTTCATTAGTTCTTTACAATTTTTTTTTTGTATCCCTCCCTCCATCAGACATGGATAGTACGCTTTTTTATACAGTATTTATAGCTAAAAGACAATTTTCAGTAAAAACCATCTTTGGGGTTGTTCAACCATTCGTAAATGACAACGTGACGTCATTCCCAAAAATGCCGACGTCAACGGTATTAAAAACAAGGAAAATAGTTTTGTATTTTCTGATATCGAAAAAAAAAAATAAATAATTAACGTCAAATTAACTTGGCAATAAACATCCATTGCAAGCCGGTTTTTTCAATATTAAATCACTTTCAAGATAAGTTGACGTTCGTTAACAGAATTTATATTTTTACAAATCAATTAATTAAAATAAAATAATTCAAAGGTGAAACAAAAAAAAACGTCAATTTAGCCTGGTATTAATTCCAGGTAGAAAACCGGTTTCTTTCAATATTATATCACTTTCAAGATAAGTTGACGCTCCGTAATAAAATTTATATTTTCACAAATCAATTAATTAAAATAAAATAATTCAAAGGTGAAACAAAAAAAAAAAACAAAAAAAAACGTCAATTTAAGCTAGTACTAATTCCAGGTAGAAAACCGGTTTCTTTCAATATTAAATCACTTTCAAGATAAGTTGACATTATCTTGGACCTTAAAAGTATCCCTATTACATAAGAAGGGGAGGGAGAGAGAGATATATATAAAGAATAAAAAAAAAGAAATTGGGTTAACTCGCTGTATAATTTTTCATTTAGGCTCGGGGACATATCCGGAAGAGGTTGACTCAAAATTTATGACCATCTCTATGAATTGAATAGCGTCTAAAGATGAAGGGACACGCATAGAAAAAAATGGCATTCCATAGAAAAAGATACGATTTATACGGGGCTGAACTTGGCTATATTCAAAACATACTTTTCACATCTCATACTCTTTCAAATTGCCTGTAATGGACCGTAATCCGAGCTAGTTCCGAGAGAGAGAGAGAGAGACACTCACTTTTTAAAGGAATAGTTAAGCATACACTAACCAAACAACAGACATTTATATTTAACTAAAGAGCTTATTGAGAATGAACGCAGCAACCTCAAAATCTGATTTTGTGAAGAAGAAAAAAAAAATAAAAAATATTTTTGTATTTATTTTTTAAAAAGATTCGTAACTTCGTTAATTACCAACCGATTTTGACGTTATGTATCTTATTTTGTAGCTGAGATCGTGTTCTACACAAATACGTAACTATAATAAACCCAGATGTACCGTCTAATTCGTAAAAAACTAATAAGAACTAAAAAAATATATTTTTATTTTTAAACAACAGTTTGTAACTTTGTCAATTTTCGACCAATATTGAAGTTTTTTATCTTAATTTGTAGCTAAAAACGTGTTCTATGCAGCCATACACGTATCTTGAACCCAAAACCTCTTATCTTATAACTTCCCCTTTAAAAAAAAATAAAAAAAGGTACGAAATATGTTGGCGGCATTCTTTTTCATGAATTTTCGTTTTATTAATGTTGCAATTTGCGGGCAAATTATACGTCGTCGTTGGTGCTTTACGGAGCCGCGCGTGTCCCACCCCTCTCTCCCTTCCACCCCTCATTGGTGCGTTTCCCAGCGTGGCAAAGGGTCTTAAATTAATGCCCCCTTCGTGTTCGGCTTTATTGCCTACGAACACGGGATGGACCTTAAAAAGAAATATACGATTCAAGAACTCGCGACGCTAGAAATTGATTGCCTTTAATAAACTTCAAGTTCCGCGTAGTCTCGAAACTCTGATATGGTTATCATAATTCGCACCCTAAGAAGGGATTAACCTTCCGAATCAAGCCAGTTAATTTATTGCAATTTCAACTCGGTTATTTCGTCCAAGAAATGCCTACAAACGTATAATAGGTTGGTGTAAGTAACAAATGTAAAAATAAAAGACACGGTGGTAAATGAAGTAAAAAGGCATCAAAGCTAATTAAGAGTTTAAATCAAAGGTTAAAGGAAAATGAACGCGACTAGGGGGTAAGGGTAGGGTAGGGAGTAGGGGGTAGCGCGCTCGGAGAGCAATTAAAACTTAATTATAATCATCAAATCTAATCGTTTTCGGGCATGCTTCTTAATTAAGGTTTTAAAAACTATTTATAACGAGGTACCATAAATTTTCCCTTTTCTCTCTTTCTCAAAGACCAAGAAGTCCTCTCACTCTTTTTCTTCTCCATTTAACGATTTCCAAAAAGGGACACGCTCCGCTTACTCAAAAGTCGATTTTTCAAAGGGAAGATGAACTAATCTTAGAGTTTTAACACCGGATTCGAATTCGCCTTAAAAATAGCTTTAAAATGAAACCAATCGCGTTCAAATCGACCCATAAATAACCAAGTTTGAAATTTTCAAACTTGTTTATTGCTATTAGGTGCAATTTTGAATTTTTTTTTTAAAAAAATCAAACTTCTTTATTTATGGTCCGATTTGAACGCGGTTTGTACCATTGTAAAGTCGTGTTTTTTCTCTACTCAAATTAATTGAGAATCTATCCACAAATAAGCAAGTTTGAAAAATTTCAAACTTAATTGCCATCAGGTGCAATTTTGAGTTTTGAATTGCCAAAAAAAAAAAAATATTTAGGGTTCGATTTGAACACGGTTTGTACCATTGTAAAGCCGCGTTTATTCTCTAATCAAAGTAAATTTTAATTAACCAACTTAATTTAAATCTAACTAAAACAAAAATCAAAAAACGTGTAGGTGATTTAATTCAACATTTTCTACGTAGTGACGTATATACGTCATCAATGTTGAATTCTATTTGCCAAACCCCCACGAGATTTGCGAAAGAAAATTTATGACGTCAACTAAAAAGACGTGACGTTTCACTTTAGTTTCAGTAGCGCCGCCGCATGCGCCAGAGAACTTTTGAAAAGACCAGCTTTAAGCAATTTTCTTCTTTTTTCCTTATTTTCATCTAGAAAGTGCCGTTGCTGCAAAGAATTGCGTGGCTGCACCTCAAACGCTAAAAACTGCCAACATAGGATTCTATCAAAATACGTACGTCAACACCACAAACATTTAATTGAAAGAACCTAAAATGTTTCGCGATTTAATATTAATAGCTTAGATTATTATTAATGTACTATCATTGTTTTATTAATGCTTTATAAATATATTAATTTTCAATTTTAATAAATTTCTGGAGAAGCCAATATATAGGGGCAACCAATCCCATATATTTTCTACGAGCCCCTGTAAATCATTAACCCGCAATACACCCGAGTATATAGATCCAAAATTAATATTGGAGCTCAAATTCTAGAAAAATCGTCTAGAACTGAAATTTATAAAAATAATAAAAATGGACATAATTTCTTCCTAAGCACACCACTCATTTAAATTAACCTATTTAATTTTAATTTAATCTTAAAATTTCACGAGAAGCCAGCATGTAGGGGCAACCAATCCCATATATTTTCTATGAGCCCCTGTAAATCATTAACCCGCAATACACCCGAGTATGCATATGGAAATTTTTTATTATATTGCAAATTCTTGGAAAATTATCTAGAACTGAAATTTATAAAAAATAATAAAATAGACATAATTTCCTACACACATTACTCGTTTAAATTAAATTAACCTATTTAATTTTAATTAAATATTAAAATTTCGTGAGTAGATAAATTCTTGGAAAATTAACCTATTTAATTTTAATTTAATATTAAAATTTCGTGATAGAAATAGACATAATTTCCTACACACACCACTCGTTTAGTTTATATTAACATATTTAATTTTAATTTAATATTAATAATTCGTGAACAGCTAAATTCTTGGAAAAATAACCTATTTAATTTTAATTTAATCTTAATATTTCGTGAGTAGCTAAATTCTTCTAAAAATAACCACTAAATATTCCCAAATAAATAAATTACTATAGTTAACTTCCCATAATTCCTCGCGTCGATATCCATATCCGAAAGTATACTTACCCTATTTAATTTGATATTTAAAAAAAAAAAAAGATTGGAATAGATATTTTAAAGTTTGTAATGGACTCTAAGCCTATACCTCCAAGGAAAGGAAAAAAACCCCAAATGCATGATGGGTAGGTACTAGGCGTGTATTTTAGCTTGTAAAAGGGTCGTTAAGAACGAAGAGCGTAGGGTGTCTATGGGGCTAAAGTCTTAGAAAGATCGTTAAGCCTAACCCAAGGGAATAGCCAAGAAAAAAAAAAGAATACAGTAACACGCTCGTCATATCACAGGACAGAAAAAAAAAACTAAAAGAACTAAAATGACAAATTTATGAACACTCAGGTTATCCCTAAGCCTTGGCACTCTCCTAATGCTAGTGCTACGCCCGCTACTACAACCTCTTCCCCCCTCCCCCAAAAGAAATATGATAGGAATACGGTGGTACCAATCCAAGATGTATTTATAAATCAATATTTTAAATTAGTAGACATTTTTTTTAAATATTAAATATTGCTGTTCAAAATTAGTCTCAAAAATATATTTTTTTTTGGTAGATGGTACTTTCAAAGTCCTAGCAATTCTCACACAGTACAACCAAAAAAGAAAAAAATCAGGGGTAAGTCATTTGCCAAAACAAGCCGAACGAAAAAAAAATGTATCAGAAGTCGATTAAAATGGTTCCGTGGAAGTTATGTTATCGAAAAATTATTACGATTGGTGACTTACAATTCACTAATCGTTATCGTTGAATTACAACAGGCGTTCTTTACTAAGACGTTACAAAATTATCGAAATGGAAGTTAACAATAATTACTCGGCGTTTAATATATTTCTATAGTGATGGGAATCTTGGCCGTCGACAAATGAAGATGAAAGCGTTGTTAGGGTTAGCGGAGAATACTATGGATTAAAAGACAATATCCATAGAGTGGACTCTTCGGAGAGTAACAGCCATTACGACAAAGAAAGAGTATCAACTCGGAAGGGCAACCGACCGATAAAAAAGGGTCATCACGCACAAAATATATGGGCCGTTTTCATTTGAGCAATGAGCTACGAATACGCTTGCCTTTGGTAGAGCTACGTAAATTTTGATTAATTGTTAAATATTTGCTCAAAATAATTTTTTAAAATTTTTATTAGTATATTACATACCTAGATTCAATACGACAATAAAGGTATGCCTTATAATTTCTAAGGTTGCCACAAACTCAATCTTAATCCACCAACTGAATCTGACAGGTGATAAAAGCTTTATTACGTCATAATTGTCACCGAGTCCCTGTTGTTTTTTTGTCATCCTATAAATGGTTTTTTTCATCGACTAAAGCCCTGGATTTATCGCGAAACCATAAGTGTATAATTACCCACCAAGTAAGTTGCACGTTCAACGCGTTTAAATTACTGCTCGACTAATTTATATAGACTTAATCACTTCAAGTGTAGGGTGAAAACTACTACAATATAGAAGGATAATACTACGCAGCCCCTAAAATAAATAATTACACAACAATCAAGTGTAGGGTTAAACCTACTACAATATAGAAGAATAGTTCTACGTAGTCCCTAAATAAATAATTACACAAGGATCAAGTGTAGGGTTAAAACTACTACAATATAGAATAATAATACTAGGCTTACACACACAGCGAATAAACAATTCTACAACAACGAAGTATAGGGTGAAAACTACTAGAAAATAACAAAGCTTGGCTGGCATAAAGATGTTTTTCTATTTTCGCTTGGATCTGAGCTGAATCTCTTTCTGCAAGTTTATGAAGCGTTATCCGCAATCAATATTTCGAGGTAGAGGTATCTAGGCCTTTGTCACGTGACATGATTGTATTTCTCCACGAAGTTTGCGTGTCAGGCAAGGAGGGGGGAGGGGAGGGGTGTAAGTTGGCACGTTTGACCGATTTCGAAATGTCGCTTTCGTTCCATAAGGAGTCCAACTCTGGAGCATGGGGTCGGTCGGTCGGTCGTTGACGAAAGCTGTTGGAATGTTTATTGTTTCGGTCACTTGGTTATTGTTTCGACCATTACGTATTTACGAATTGACATTAAATTTAGCCTTGTACTTGCGATATGGATTTTTACGATGACGCGCCTCGACTGACTATTCATCATTAGAGACATTTTTAACGCGCCAACAATCTCCGCAAATATAATTAAATAGATTTGCTGGTTTTCATTTGTGCACGTGAAATCCATTGCAATTCTTTCCTTGTACAATTGCGCACGTAAAATCCATAGAAATTCTTCCCTTGTACAATTTCGCACGTAAAAAATCCATGGAAATTCTTCCTTTGTACAATTGCGCACGTAAAATCCATGGAAATTCTTCCCTTGTACAATTTCGCACGTAAAATCCGTTGCAATTCTTCCGTCATCCAATTGCGCACGTAAAATCCATGGCAATTCTTTCCTTGTACAATTGCGCACGTAAAATCCATGGCAATTCTTCCCTTGTACAATTGCGCACGTAAAATCCATGGCAATTCTTCCCTTGTACAATTTCGCACGTAAAATCCGTTGCAATTCTTCCCTTGTACAATTTCGCACGTAAAATCCGTTGCAAATCTTCCGTCATCCAATTGCGCACGTAAAATCCATGGGAATTCTTCCCTTGTACAATTGTGCACGTAAAATCCACTTCAATTATTCCGTCATCCAACTGTACACGTAAAATCCATTGTAATTCCTTCCGACATCCAATTGTGCATGTAAAATCCATTGGAATTCTTCCCTTGCACAATTGCGCGTATAAAATCCATTGTTATGTTTCCCATTGTACAACTGCGCACGTAAAATCCATTGCAATTCTTCCGCCATTCAACTGTGCACTTGTAATCCACCAATAATAATATCTGCACGTGATTTCCATAGCAAATTCCTCCATTGCCAATTAGGTCCGGGTACAAAATCCATTTTACGCGCAAAAACCTCCATTGTTGACACTTGAAAACGACTAATTAACCAACTAACACTACAGACGCGAGAGAGGGAGAGAGTGAGATTTATAATTATTGAACACCAGGCTTATTTTTATTATAAAACAAACCTAACTTTATTTACATCGGTAATGTAGTAATTGTAGTTTATAGTAGTATAGTTTATGTCCATATTATATTTTATATCTCGTGTCGTCATAATGAATTTTATATAACGTATACACTTGGATAGGATATACATTGGAATATATTATGGGCCATTTAATTTTTATCAATTAATTTTTTTTTTTTCATCTTGACTATAATTCGAAAGTTGTGAATGTATTTTTGGGCCTTTGCGCAATAATTTTTTTTTTTGGTATTTTTAATAGTTTTTTTCGTTAACACTTAATTGTTTTTATTTTGGTATTTATTTATACTTTTAAATATTTCATAAAAAACATCTTACTTAAACGTGATGACTTAAAAATTGTTTTTGGTTTATTTTCTTAGAAATAAAAAGAAATATCGAACTATTTTTATGACGTCATTTTCTGGTTTTTTTTTTCAAATTTTAAATTTAATTTATATTTTTTCCTAATTCTAGATATGATTTTTGTTGTTTGTTTGTTTGTTGTCAATATAAGCCTAAATTTTAATTATTTTCCCCTAATTAGGTCAAATTTACCGTTAATCATTTTTATTTATTTTTATTAACCTACACATCGTATATTTTTAATTTTTGTGTTTTTTAATTAAGTAATTAATTTGAGTTTTCATTTTTTGTTTAAATATATAGTTCAGATTTTAATAGAACGTTATATTTATTTTTCTGATATTTTTTTTTCCATTATTAATATGTCTATAATTTACGCTTGTTTTTTTTAATTAATTTCTAAATTTGACGAATGACGATGATTTAATTTTAACGTTAATGTTTTTTTTTAAAGTTCGAATATTAAGTTTTAAATAAATAAATATTATTATAATAAAAATTATAGGCGATACGTTTTAAAAATATGGTTTTAAATAGGAGGAGGAATTAGGCCTAGTAATTTTTAAAAAATAAAATTTTAAAAAGAGATTTCACCGAATAATATTTTTTTTTTACTTTTTTTAATATCTGAACCTTCAAGAATAAAATCTAAATAATAATTTCCGAAATTAATTCAAAAGGCGTTTTCAACAAACAGTTTACCTTTAAAATTCTAGAACCATTAGAAGGAACCGAGCTATTTGGGAATCTAGCGCAACGATTTGTAACAATACAAAACAACTGCGGGTCGTTAATCTTTCGAAGCCCCTTTTCGGTGAAATCTCCAAGTTGTAGAATTAATTAAATCACTTTGGGATTCCGGGGGGGGGGGTGGAACTAGGATGAGGGGGATGAAAACTCAGTTGTTAAAGACTACGTCAGCTACGTGGGTAATGACTGGTTGAAAATTAGTTTAGGGGAAACGAAATCATAGGCTATTTCAATCGAAAACTCGGACATAAATCCTTCCCGCCTTTGTAAGGGCTTCCAATAAGATATAATATTAAAATGTAAAATTATTCACGTCGAAAAGGTCTTCCATTTTAATCCCAAACACGTTATGATTAAATGTAAACAAGATAGGCGCGTGTTCGTGTCTCAATTTATTTTAATAAATATATAAATTAAATTTAGATTAGGATAATTAGATTAAAAATAATATTTAATAAATTGTTTCTAACTAGCTTGAGATTTGAGTTAGATATTATTTTAATTTTTTTGGCCTAAATAATTAAGTGCCAAACTTAAGGCATCTTGTGCAAAGGCTTTTATCATGATTAAAATATTTAATTATATTAACTTAATTATGGGTATTTTTTTTTAAATTTTCAACCAGTCATATTTCAACTATATTATAAAATACGTAACACCTTTTTCTACTTAATTAAAATCACAATTAACTTGATAATAATTAATTTACAAGAATGTTAAAAACTATACGATTAAATTGATAAATAATATAGATTAAATCGTTGTTTTTATTCTAAACGTAAAAACGTATTATGGAAGCGTGTTATTTATTTATTTTTATTTATTTAGGACAGAACAAAGACGTATCGGAGATGCGACGTAGAATTAATCATGCCAAATTTGATCGTACGACATCACCAATGACATCTTACGTTTCAACCATGAAACTCTTACCATTACGACCTTTATTTTAAGTACTTACTCGACTATGTTACCTTTGAATGGTCGTAGTTCAACCAAAATGAACTAATATGAACTAAACTTAACTTCGTGGTAAGTATACGTTGCGAGTATTCAAATGAAAGCGCTAATCGTACTGAATTCAAATCTGAACTCCGTATTCAAATTAGTCTAGTTCAACTTACGTGAACTGAAACGAAAGCTGATGACGTCAACGCGGAACTTAATAAATCCAAATTGGTGACGTCATAGAACAAGGGGATGATTATAATTCGTAGCACCTCCATTTTTAAACACAAGGGGGGGGAAGGATGGGGAGGTTATTTGTTAGTTTACTTTTAAACTTGTTTATTTGTCAGCATATTTTCCTAGACATTAGAGTATTATATAGGTACATGCTGTAGCAGCGGAACCGATTTTTTTTATAGTAGTATAGTAAAAGTGTTTCTTTATGTTGTTTGTTTGTTTATTTGGTTGTTTATTTATCTGTTGTTAAATAACACGTCAAACTATGGTGACCACTAAGTAATCCTTCGCAAATATTGTTTGTCCGGTTTTCATTGTTCGAAAATCCGTTAGTTTTTTTTATTCACAAAGTCTGGTGAAATAATAACTTTGTTTGTTTACTAATATTGAACACCGAAAAACGAAACTAAATTAAAATTCGCGCACTTTTTTGTCAACAACGCGAATATTGTTGAATTATTTTGGATTTTGGTTTCATTTTGTTTATTTATTTTTTTTTTTTCATATTTATATTTATATATGTATATATAAAAAGTATTACAAAAAACCTGGAATATTATCCCTCATTTTCCACGAAAACCCTGGAAATTCCACGACGTTAATTTCATGGAAAAAAACAAAAATTGATAACTACACAGTCAGTCCCGTTTTTATGCCACTATTTAATTTTTCATTAGTATGAGGTGCGTTTCGGAAATTAAAATTAATGCGCGTTTACGATCGAGGAGTTTATTTCCAAAACGTCGTAACTAGACCGTGCCCTTAGTAACGAGTTACGACGTTTTGCCCCTCAATTAATACATTACTAAGTTACGCCTAATTTGCATAAATTAAAATATAATTAACGAATTCAAATTTTCATATGAATTAACACGAGTTTTAATTAGGTTAGGTTAGGTTAATTTAGCCAAGAAAAATAACGTTAAATGATAGAAACACACCTCGACCAATGAACGAACGACCCCCGTACCTTCACCACCACCACGTGACCTTTGACCGCGTCGGAAGTTTTAACTTTTCTTGGAGTGATATTAGCTGGATTTCATCGTAAAAACATTTAATTGGATTTTGTTTATTTATTTATTTATGGGAGGGGGATTAATTAAGACTTTTGGGGTTTAATTAAATACTAATTAACGTTGTTGTGGTTAATTTCTTTTTTTAGTTTTGAATGATAATTTCGCCTCGTCTTATTTTGTTTTTTGACTTCCTAAGGCACAATCACACCACACAGCGATAGAAATAACCACACGTTTTCGTGAGCGAAAAATTAATTGGGGAATTAAATTGGTTAATTTAAAACTAAGCTTATAAATTAATTTTTAAATTTTAATTAAATTAAATTAAATTAAATTAAAATATATTTAAAGGATGTATCTTCGCCGGCGTCTAAGCGCCCCCCATCGGCGGAAACGAGCGGCCACCATAACCGGAAGTCCTGGCAATGACGTCACGGTTTTAACAACCATCTTCGACAGGGACGGAAATCCCTGGATATTATTATTATAATTACGTCTCATTATTTAATTATTAAACTCAATTAAAACCCGTAAAGTTTGGGCTATATTTCATTTCATTTTTTTTTAAATATCGTTTTTACGTTAATATCGTTGTGGCTATTTAGACGAATGTTTATTTTTTTATATCATATTTGAATTTTTTTTGTTTTTATTAAATTGGGCAGTTTCATTTATTTAATTAATTAATTCTTTGGTTTTAATTAATATTTTAAGGACTTGTACTTTTTATGCGACGGATTTGACTATATATATGTTCCCCCATACCCCCAATATAACGGTATACAAAAAAATTGTGGTCATATATATATATTTATATATTGTTAAACGCGATTGTTTAATGTTTGTTTTTTTGTGGAATCACGTATAAATACAAGTTGATCTTTAATTATTATTTCGAGGGGACAATCACCGAATATCGTATCACTCTGATTTGTTGTTTTTTTTTTTTGTAATATATATCGTTTTCCGCGATTTCAAGGCGAATTGGGGTTTAGATCGAATATTATTATATGTTTTCTCGATAATAACACGATATATATCGGAACAATACGATACGATATTTATGACGCAGTTTTGAGTTGGAGAGAGAGAGCGCGACAGCGTTTTCGAAAACAGTTTGCGCGTAAATTTTGGTATTTCGTCTTAGCGATTGAATGGTTTTGGCGACAACAACTTGGAACCGGTTGGGTTAGGCCGGGAGAGGGGCGATATTGTACGATCTTGATTCGAGTTATCGATCAGAGCATCCGATGTAGGAGAGGAGACAAAACGATAAACCCGACGATGAAACTCGCAATGGCGATTATGACGAACGTACTAAGTTTAGCCAATGGCTGATGTCCGCGATGCGCGACGAAAGTTGTCAGGACCGGTTGATCGTAGGTCTCCTCGCCGCCGCACTCGTCAGGGGCCGGAATGGGAAGAGGGACATCGTCTATGAAGCTGTGTTCGCACTCGTATTCCTGAGGCGCGATATCGCGTCGGTCCATCCAGGAAGACCTGGACGGCAAGCCGACCGCCCCTCCTCCGATGCTCGAATCCGAAGACAAGGGGTGCGGAAAGGGCGGTACCGAGGGTGGCGAGTGTCTCGAGGAAGAAGAAGAGGCGCCGCCACCTACCACGCCCGAACTGCACGAGGGCAACCCCGGGTTCAACCCGGGGTTAAGGGATAAGGACGATGGTAGAATCGAAGTGGCGTGTTGATGGTGTTGTTGTTGAGAATACTGCTGATGCTGCTGCTGTTGATCGGATAGGCCACCAACTCCCACACCCGACAATGACGTCTGACTCCGATCCAATTCATTGACTATCTGATACCACAGACGGGGTCATAATGAATCAAACCCGTATATATATTCCAAGCTAAGACGCCTATCTCGCCCTCCTCAAAGAGCCAATCTATCTTAACTCAAGGTGGTTCTCCTTAATCGTTTATACGTCCAGAAGATAGGCTCTTTAACAACGGAGATACGCGCGCCTTTAGCTCGGTATATACCTACTAAGCTAAATTTTAAACAAGTATATATAGAGATCTATTTGAATCTCCAAACGATTATGGTAAAAGATCTTGCACTAAACGCAACTGGATTTTAGGAGTCCCGTACCAAAGAATGCTTTTACAATTTTGGGAACCCAAATAGGTCATCTCGACCCTGGTTCTAAGTATAGCTTTACTCGAGGTCTACTTCTAAACATAGCAATAAGGACTTAAACGCTAAAGAAATTATTTTGAAGGCTTCAGGGAGTATTTGAACCACTTGAACTTGGACCCGAGACTTATATATACTTGTTTAAAATTCGGACTGATTCTTCGGGAGGGGGTTATTGGGTATATCCTTTGGTGGTTTGGTAGTGAACGAACCTGTCCGTTAAAAGGCCACCGAAAGCCGGCGCTTCCCCCGGAGCCGGCATGACGCAGGGAGCCTTGCGGGCTGGTCGTTTGTGAGGCCCTTTGGGCCCCGGTAGCGTAATTGGGCGGCAACACTATATAGCCGTCTAGGCTGCTCCAAACGCAGCGAACCTTGGCCCACAATATGATAGCGACCCTGAAGAACAGCACGAACACTCAAAAACGACACTGTTCCCACCAGCATTACAATATTACACCCGGCAAACGTAGAACGGGGCCTTCCGCGACAAATCCAACAACTATGGCCAAATAATTTACAGAGCGACTCGAAGCCAAGGTTTAAGGAAAACCAATAACCGGATCTCTCGCGACGTTAAAAACCCTACTTCGTCGATGAATTCGGTTAAGCCTAAAATTTCGTCTCGGGTTCCTCGCGGGAATACAGGGTTCGCGCGCGCACTCGCACCGCACCGACTATGGAGTGTCCTTTCTTTACCCAGGACCAAAGGTGCACGGTTCGCCAGCTAAAAATCGCTCGGCAAAGGGACAAGGCACTGCACGGAGCATGCGCCAAACCAGCCAGCAAGCGGCGGCATCACTTTAAGCGTCTCTCTCTCTCTCTCCAGTATACTGCGTCATAAACTTAACCTTCCCTATGACGCCACTATTCCAGGCTTTCTTTAACGCCCTCTAGTGGCGGCAACTGACGGACGACCAAACCTTCCAAGCTATTCCCAAAGATATTGATCCATCTAGGCCTTCCTTACCTCTCCTTGGAGCACCCCTTCGCCTCCCTTCAACCCATATGAAACTAAACCATATACTAAATATGGATGATTTCACCATTTTTCACAACGAAAACGTCGTATTTCCCCAAAATTGAATTCATGTAATAAAAAATTTAAAGAAATACGTTTCTAATAAACAATTTTTTTTTCTCTATCCCATAATGCCTTGGGAGCTTAAGTCAAGTCAATGTAACTCGCAAGTTACAGAGCTCTTTATGAAAATGTAATCATACGTACTGTTTTTCCAGTAGAAACCTCGTATTAATGGTTTCAACGCGAATACGTTTTCAAAAACAACCCCAACTTAGTATTAGATAAAAGTTGGCACGCTTTTAGAATATTCAAATTAAGTTAATTTTATTTAAAGTTAAAGTATATATATAAACAAATTTTTTAAGTGAAGCAATTTCAAACAGATCCGACTCTCCTTAGTATCATAGTATGTGTGGATTAGCTATTCGAACAAGTGACAGTATTTACTATCCTACAATAACATATATAGTAGTTTACCCCAATTATGACCGACATAAGTCTGAAATTTAAAGGGAAGATGTATTGAAGAAAATTTAAGAAAAACTTTATGGTCAAGTAGATTATTGAAATTTTACACTCGAATATCTAACCCAAGTCCTAGGTTGGAGCAATACATAATACCTCTTCACTATTTCTCTTAGCTTAAACTTCAACGCAGTGTTGTCAGGCCATATGGTGTTGTGTGAGTCAAGTTGGTCAAGTACTAGCCTTTCTGCATGCAATCTCTCAACTCACCAAAGGCCTGGCCAACAGAAAAAAGAACCTTATCAGGGTTCATACAACTTTTGGAAAACAAATTTCCCTGAGATTTCCATGAGGTTTTTCCCCATATACTTCCCTGAATTTTCCAGGTTTTTTCCGTATATGGAGTATCCTATGGAGCAAATGTTAACGAAGGAGGGGGGTGGGGCAAATATGACTATTACATAATCAAAGAATATCCCTGTACCTCTAATATAACCAGAGTTATGAGCCTCCAAAGTATAGTGTAATGTTAATCCTTTGGAGGGGGGTATGTTCACGAACATTTTGCTTAATTACTCGGCCCCTGTTTGAGGCAAATTTCCCTGATTTCCCTGAATTTTACTAAAAATTCTAAATTTCCCTGAATTTTCCCTGAGGTTTTTGTCAACTATTTATTTCCCTGAATTTTCCAGGTTTTCTCGGTTTTCCAGGTTTGTATGAACCCTGCTTATCTATAAAAAACGCGTAGAACTGAATTGAATTGACTTTAGTTTAAAAGGTTTCAAGACGAAGAAAGTTAGTATATAATTTACATTCCCAAATTCAAGAGTGTTTTGGGAATTTTACAAGAAACCTCTTTGAAATGAAAGCTATATCCCTTCACCTAGAAAAACTTGAAACTTTCTCGGAAACCGTTTTCCCAATATAAGATTATACCATTGATAAAGCTACGTTCCTATACTATTCGATGGGTTAAGGTATCGCCCTTTTAACTTCGACCCTAGCATTAAATTAAGCTTGCAAAAGATATACGGTAAACAGAAAAGATCCGGGTGCCCTTTTGAGTAGAAACAGAAATTTTCCAAACCAAAAGCAATTTACTAAAGTAACTCTTCCGCCATTTTAAGGGTTACCCGGGGGGATGGGACCCCGGTTAAAGGCAAGGGACCACCCCTTCCCACTTGGGTACAAAGGGGGAGGGGCGTATATTAATCCCGAAAACAGAAACACTATAAATTTCCTGGCCACCTGACGACCAAGTTGAGAGAAAGCGTGGTTATTTTCAATGTAAGATTGTTTGCCACGAAAAAATGCAATGATGGCAATGAAGAATAAAGATAGCTCGGTTATTAAATCGTCCGTTGTAATAATTTCATTATTAAACCGAGGGGGTAGACACTCGAGTACTCTTGAAATCATGGGGGTATCAATTCAGCACCAGAGAATTTAAGATCTTTTCAGATGATAAAACTTATTGGGGGCATAATCGGTTATATAACTAGGTTTTTTGTAACACTCTGTACATGTATCAGGAGTGAATACCACCTCGAAAATTAATTAACAGCAAATATAATTAATTATGTTTTTAAAATTAAATATTATAATTTCTCATAGCCCCTGATGGATGGCTTTCCCCTTAAACACGAGTGTATTGCGTGATAAACATTTCTACAGGGGCCAATTGAAATAACATGGACTTGAAAACCCCTGAATGTTTGCTTTCCTCTACCACACAAAAAATACACATTTAAAGTAATTAAGTTATTTCTTACAGTTAGGCCTTAAAACTTAGTTATTTGACCTTTATTTCATTAAACCCATGTTATTTATAGTCATAATGAACTATTCCACGATACGCTTCGACGCTAATTAATTCGTACTATACATCCATTTATAATTGAGGCCCCGGTTATTCTGCTTCATACGGAGTAACGGAGGAACCATAATTTTCTCTATAGTATTGTTCGTTCACATGACAATCCTAGATATTATTGATTCATTTTCTGTCATAGAACAAGAATAGCTTTTTTTATTGTACCCCTACAATATCACTGAGTGGGAGAAAGCGGCTTCCACGCATTTTTTTTTTTTTTTTTTCGTTATCCAGAAAAGATTGTCGTAATGAATATCTATAATCAATATATGGTATTCATTCCATCGCGTTTCATCTCCAATCTTCTCTAACTCCGATTTAAACATGGTAAACGGCGTAATGTCGATAAGGAAGTACTTTTAAAATGGGATGAAAGCACGAGACATTTCGACGCGAATAACGCTAGGCTTTTGACTTTCTCGAGAATATTAGCGCGTGAAAAACGTAAAAAAGTGAACGAATTCACGCGCTCTGATTTAAGAATGAAATAGTCTATCAGCCTCGAATTTTTTTATTAAAAAAAAATGAAATAAAAAATACCGTAAGTAAACCTACTATTTTTAGGGTGTTTCCGACTACACGCGGTATGGAATTTCCAAAATTGCCTTTTAAATAATATATATATATATAAAATATCAATGTAACCATAAGTTTATAAGTGATACGTTCCATCCATAAGTATGATACGGTTCGTAATGCTACTGAGAGACTTACAGTACTCGAGTTTATTAATTAACCTTTAGTAAATTAAAATAATAAATTGTGTTAAATTAAATTTTATTCGTGGCAATATTAGTTCTTTAAATAGAATTAATTCTTTCAAACATTTGAAAAACCAAGAGAAAGTTAAAAAATTTTACAAATTCAAAAGGACATAATTAACGCCTTAGAAATCATGGAAACTGAGAGGAATTTTTAAGACGGAAATGTCGCAAAGGCTTAAGACAAATAATCATCAAAGTAACTTCCTCTCTCTCCCAGCCCCGCCCACATTTCACTTCCGCTTTTACGGGAAAAGGAAAGGAAAAATATCATCACGTCTCTGTACTCTTTTGAAAAATATACAGAAATGGCAGCTCACTATTACGGACTGTATTATATATTATATTAAGTGCCATTACCGAATAAACTTTATTATATACTTTCTAAATTAAACTTGAAACGGGGGATTCAAAAAATTAATAGATAGGATGGTTGTAGAACTACGAAAAAAGTTGTATTATTAAAACAAATTTGTATTACAGCGCAGGGAGGCTACCGTTAACCATCCTATTTAAATTTGGGGGTCCCATTTTTGTCACGTTATAGGACCATGGGGGTATTTCAAACGTACTCTTAAGCACGTTCGCTGTTAATTTTTCTCCTTACTCTCTAAGTGATTTGGAATGAAGCTCAAAATGATTTATATATCGTGGCGAATCAGACCCAACCAAGCCCCTCAAACGCTATACAGTCCTCATTTTTAAAAAGCATATATTTCAAAGGTTTAAAAATTATTTTAGGCGAATGGCAACAAAATTCAAGTTTCGTACTTTGCTTCTACACAAAGTTAAGTAAACTTATTTAATTATTAATTGCTATAATTAAAATAATTTCTCTTAATTTTCTGTAACTTGTAAACGTCTAATTTTAATCTAAAATTTATCACAGTGAAATCAGGGGAGATACAAAAATTCCATAGAACGTGTAAGGCAAGCTCTTTCACATAAACCTAGTACAACGTAATGTATGACGTCATACTAGGAATTTCATAGAATATTAACAATAGTGTGACGGAGGAAGGTTAAGGTAAGGTAAGGGCAAACACACCTGACGAGGCAAAACTCTATAATCTATCCCAAAATTCAGTCAGCGATTCAATATAAGTCGGGTATAAGAGAACAGAACAGAACCGAGATTGTAAAATTGGATTGCTCTAGCACGATCACGGTCTAAGTAATATATTCGAGTCAACTTAGGGAATACAATCAATACTATGCTAACACTCATTACCGATTCCCCATGTCTTTACCCTTATCTTTATTCAATATTAAAACGCGAACGTACTAACGATAAATATTAATCTTAACTTGGCATTACAATATAGGGGCTAAGGAAGGCGGGCTTATCATTGATAGTGGTTTCTAGTTAGATTGACGCGTGTGGGCGATCGATTGGGTTAAGATTGTTGAAAGGGCGGCCCAAAGAAATAGCGTGCCTTGCCCAAAAACCTCTTCAAAAAGAATAGATAGAACTGATCCGTTACGATTGCATCTGCCCAAATACGTTAGTTACAAAACCACGTAAGTGTTATAACGCCTAATACTAAAGAGATACGTGGTTTTTGCCATTAAATTAATTGGAAAGGAAAAACTACCAAAAAGATATCTTCACCAATTTAAAAGAAAACCACCAACAACTGCTATCAGATAAACAAATAAATTTAAATTGAAAACTTTAGGGTTTGAGAGTATAATTAAAGATAAAAGTGACGTCACTTAATTAAGGTCCTCTCTCGGAACTAAAATTCAACTTTCGAAAATATCACACACCCATATATTTTTTAAAAATAAAACGTCAATTTAACCTGAGACTACACTCCCATTTAAAACCGGTTTTTTCCCATGTTAACAGTTTTCAAGTTAAGTTGTCGCGCACACCCATATATATTTTTTTTTTAAAAAAATAAAACGTCGATTTAACCTGAGACTACCTTCCCATTTAAAACCGGTTTTTTCCTATGTTAACGGTTTTCAAGTTAAGTTGTCGCGCCCAGGTTAAATTATTACTAGGAAGTAAAATAAGAGACGCGTAGTTACGTTTAAAGAAGGGAAATTTTGGCCCCTTTGGAACAAAATTGTTCGGAACACGCGATCGGAAATATGAACGACATTAAGAGCTAGCTAGATGATGTGTGTGATATACGCTGGCCGTTTTTAGGGTCACGTAAAGTTGTCTATATGATACTCTAAATCAAAGGGATGTCTAGACTAGTTGACAGTTAATGTTGAAGCCTTAAATCGGACGTTTTAACGATTTTTCTTTCCCAGATATTAAAGAGTTATTATAAGTTCTTCAATATCATTCGCGTGACCACTTTGGTTGGTATAGTTATAGAAACATTTTTAACATAAGAAATTATTAAAAGAAAAAATAATAAATCTTTCAACGTATTACGTATTGACTATCTGTTAAATTGGAATCGATATTAAACTTCAAAGGTTAATTTACTTCTATTGAAAGAATTAATAATTTACAAAACGGATGAACTAATTTTTTTAAAAAAGAAATTTTAGCAAGTGCTAATTTTTCGGTGTATTTTAAAGTTAAAAGGGTTTTATATTTAGAAATACCTTTGTAAAGTTTAAATTCAAGGAATTCCGTTTTGAGAGAGGGCTAAACCCGAAAAACTACAGAATGTAATTATAGAATAATGACTCACGGTTGTCGATTGGGTTTTCAAAATTAAGTTTTTAGATCACGAAATATTTTCCCCAAATGTCCAATTATCTTTAGAAATCTTTCTAAATTGACATTTTGATGACGTAAAATCATCTATAGAATTCTAAAACAACTATAAACGTTTATTAGGTCTAAACTCTAAAGAAAAAGCATTCCAATCTATGTTATAATTGCTTTGAGAAAAACATAGTTTCCAATAGTTGCAATAAAATTACGAAAAAAAAAGGCTTAGCAATGCGAAATTCGTATCTGTAATCCTAACGATTTGAACTTCACGTAGACACGTTTTTGGGTTGGTAAAAACAGCCCGTAAAAATTCTAGTAACGTTTCAAAGCGAGGGGTTTTTCGAAATAAAACCGCGTTGAACCAAAAATACCATCACCACCAGAACCAGATAGGATGGGATGGGGTTCCTAATCTCCGTGCCTAAACTAAACTTTAGCGGTAAAAATCATTTTTACACCCTTGAAAGAAATATAACCATAACGCAAAAAGAACGCTTAAATTTAGGGCAATTCAAGGTAGCGACATGTTTTTTTATATAACGACAACTGTTATCTTTACGACAAGGCATTAAAAGAACCGCTACTAAAGTTCATCCCATTACGTGAATGCAGTAAACTGGAAACTTAATTTTTGAAATTGGGATAGAGTCAGTCGGATATCATACGAAAGTTTGATATTAAAAGGTGTTTAATTTTTTTTTTGGTTTTTTTGTCGCAATAAAAGTGGGGATTAGGTTGTGTTTAAAGGGGTAGGTAAGGCTTACGGTGCTGAATATTTGGTTAAATTACTCTGATAACTAACTAATTTTACTATCATAATTAGGGGCAAATTAACAAGCTAAAGTTTTTATAGTTTGTCGAAAGTTATAATCTTGTTCATAAAAACAACCCATATTTAGTAACCAAATTAGGTTTTTTTTTACGATGTTAAAATTCTATCGACATGAAAATAAAAATTTTGGGAAATTCATTTTTTTTTTTTTACAAAAAAATTTCTATAAACTTGTCAGAATAATATTTCCACGGATTTCAATGGATTTTTGTAGTTGAAATTTTCATGGAAAGGCAACTCAAACCGATACAAAACCTATTGTTATACCAACTCATATTGACACGATAAAAGATGAAGATTTCAATGTACTATTTCAAAACCTAACTTATATAGCGAATATATAACATTTCCCGCGCTTTGCACAATGGTAAATAAATTACCATATTTCTGGTAAACATATACATCCATATGTACGAAATTTTAAATAAATGAATAAAAAATATTGCAACGATACCCATCAGCGTTCATGAATCACTCCAATTCCATTTCCAAAAATAAAAGATAAGAATAAGACACTTACCTAGAAAGACAAAAATTAATTACGGTTAATTAATGTTCATTAATTAAATTAAAATTAAAGTATCAATTCCAATCAATATCTCGACCATTTCTTAATAAACAAACACCGTTATTTCACCTTAAAATAAAAAACCTCGAGTTCTCCAATAAATATTTTTTTTTAATTCGAAACAATGCAAATTAGCGAAATAGAGTTAAGGACAATAGTTGAGAGAGACTGTACCTTTATTGGAAATCAATTAAGTATATTTAGAGAAAGCGAGTAATTGGCAAATTGGGGTAGTTGGAGGAGGAAGGGGGGGTCGCTAATTTGTAAACGTCTTTAGCTACCGCAGATTTAAGACAATAGCAGCAGCGAGGAGGGTTAAATTTTGCCAAAATACCAACCGTAACTGCAACGCGATAATTGCGGATTTCAATACTTAAACAATAGAATTCCGAGCAGTTTATGGCTTAGATTTAAAGGAGGTACATAGTTTTGTTCGCACTGCGACTCGCAATTCAATCACCAATTCCAACTAAACATAACACTCACTGGAATGAATTACTTTATAATTAAACTTACTTTATCACAAAATATATAAATAAATTAATAAATAGAGATTAAAATTTTGGTACGATATTAATTTTTAAATTTTAATCCCGTAAGGCGACAGGCGCGACGTAAAATCCTCCACAACTTCGCATGTACAAAATACATAATTAATACTATATTAATGAATAATTTCCATAAAAATACTAAATAATTTACAACTTAATTTCAAATAGAACCACGCGCTGGCTGAAAATAAATCATAAGCTAATAATAAGCCGCTATAAGTATATTACAAGCATAACACAGGGATCCCCGTTTGAATTATAACAATTTCACCTCAATTTTATACGATAAGACGATTTTAATGAGAAATTGTTTAAAAAAAAAGAAGAAATGTTAAACCACCATGAAAAAATCTATTAATTTTTTAGTTTCAAAAAGCTTATTCTACAAGCCGTGTACAGGGCATTCATTTTTTTAAAAAAAGAATGGTAATTATCAAGGGGGGACTATCTCTCTCAAACTTTGGGCTTTCTTCCGAAATTCGTCGCACTCGAGCCTGCACGGGGTGAGTGACGTAGCTGAATGTCTAGGATTAGCTCCAAAACGTGTAAGGCGGGCCCATAGTATGTATGACTTTGTCTGTCTCTATTGAACTTAGGACTTAAAAAGGGTGTTTGCTTAAACTGAGATATTAAAAGTGAATTGATACCTTACTATATTAAATAAAACACAACCATAGGATATTTTAAAAATTTATTTGCTTCAACTGAGGTTTGCTAAACAGCGCAGTGTAAACTCGGCATTATTTGCCTTAGGAAATTCCCAATCAAATACAAAATATCAACCTGTAAGAATTAAGCCTTGGTTAACTACACTTTAGAAATTAGATTACATTGGTTGTCAGTCTAAAATTAACGTGACATGGACAGTGTGAAAAGTTCATATTTAAATACTAAATAATATACTTATTTATTTATTTATTTACGTTGGTTGAACGCTGTGAATCAATTTTTAATAAATATGAAATGCAACGGACTTGAACCCGAGCGGCGGCCGAGCCGAAGGCCCAAAGCTGACGGGTACTCTACTCGAGACTCTCGGGAAGAGGATGGGAGAGGCGAGGAGAGGGGAATGGAAAAAAATCGAGGGCAAAAACGCTACGTCTTGTTTTATTTTTTAAGACATTCAGTGACGTCTCTCCTAGGGAAAACATAGGTGTCGTGCCCCCCCACCATCCGTTCCAAAACTCCGAAAAATTACCCCCCATTATAAGCCAACCTATATAAGCGGATGCGAGTTTAAGAACCTTGGGTAATTATAGTTTACCGAAGTACAATCATGCACTGGGATGCATGGATGGTTCTATGGGAAATCAGTGATATCAATCAAGAGTCCGAAAATGTATTTAACATCTATACTTAGATGACCACACCGATTTTGCTCCCACCCCACAAGGGTCATGTACCGAACACCCCGGCCCTTTATGGAATGGACAGACACACCCTGTACACAAAGTATAACGTCATTACTTCAATATTTCAAGCCGCTGTTTCCAAGTGTCAAACCTTATTCTAATGTATTTCAAACCTGGATTGGAAAAACAGGAATCCCTAGCTTGGTTCTATTGTCAATTAAGGTTAGTCCTTAAAGAGCCTTTGCTGCCCAATATTTAAGAAGTAACAGCTGTTAGATTTCAGGCAAAATTTTACTTGGGGGAAGGGAGGGAGATCAGCCTTAACAACGGGTTCCTTTTTTAACTCGAGCCTAAGGCCATTATTTAAGATAAAAAAAAATTCGGTAATGTACTAATGATCTCTGCGTTATAAGAACCAAAAAAATGTGTATTGAATTTTGGGGCCGTGTTGAGTACACCTAAATTTAGATTTATGCGTGTTACGAGAAGGTCATAATATAAAGTAAGGATTTATACACTTCTGCTATTAAGAGGAATATTTGTATTATGTATCGTTGGAAAGCTAAGAAATAGGGCTATAATATACTGAAATTAAATTATGGGATCTCTTATAGAACTGATCTTAAAATGTGTCAACTAAATAAGCCATGTTAACACTATGGAGCGATTGTTAATTAACATTTTGCTTAATTATTCGGGCCCTGATTGATGTAACCCCCAAGTATTAGGTATCGTTGGAAAGCTAAGAAATAGCACTATAACATACTCAAAGGACATCCCCGTATCTCTTACAGAACTGAAGTTATAAGGTCTCATGTAAGTAAGTCCATGTTAACGCTATGGAGGGGACGATTATGAATTAATATTTTGCTTAATTCCTCAGGCCCTGATTGTCGTAAACCCCAAGTATTTAGTATCGTTGGAAAGCTAAGAAATAGGGCTATAACATACTCGAAGAACATCCCCGTATCTCTTATAGAACCAGAGTTATAAGGTGTCATGTAAGTAAGCCCTTGTTAACCCTATGGAGAGAGATTAAGAAAATTTTCTGACATACAATTTTAAACTTGCCCGACACCCAACTTAATTCAAAAACACCCTAGTGCACTTCCGCAATACACTTATTAATACTAAAATTAAAATTAAAGCAAACCCCCTGAAAATACGTCAATATTAGATATATCCCCAAACCATACTAAAACACGGCATACTGAATATATTTGGGCAATAATGAAACCCATGTATATTTACTTCTCTGTATATATAGAAATGCATAGAAAATTACATAATACATCCTCTATATAAATATATACACGTATAAATAGAGGCGCTATCCCGTCTTCCATCTGAGAGTGATGATATACATCGCGTTAACTCCTCAAAACTGACAAGGTCCCTTGACATAAGGACCCAACTAAATTTATAATACACTCAAATATTAACTTCAATGCAAAGTAATATTGTCTAATCTAATATCTTATACCATAACGAGACTTCTATTAATAAAAGGCTTCAATGGAATACGGAATAAATAAGAATACGTGGAATATTATCAATGAAATGAACTTTAATTTCAACAAACATTTACCGAAGCGTGTACCGTTTTAAAAGGACGTATTCGAGCGTGTTTCGGGAACTCAGAATTTCTGTATTTTCAATTGGAGTTTGTACCGCGTAAGAAGTTGATTTTAGTTACAGTTAACGTTACCCGTACACGGTGTTAATTCGGGGTTGAAATTGTATTGGAGACAATAAGGGCAAAATTTCAGAAATCAGTTAAATAGAGTTTCCTTTTGTGTACATTTGTATTTGAACAATAGCCCGATTCCAGAGATAGTCGCGGGGCAAACGAAAAACGTACAATAAATTATTATAATATTATCGAGTAGAGTTCATGAACAGTTTTTAATTAAAATTAACGGCGTTAAAATCGGTTGATAATTAAGAAAGTTTGAAATTAATGTGGTCACGTGTTCGCAAGTTTGAAATTAATTTAGTCACGTGTTCGCAAGTTTGAAATTAATTTAGTCACGTGTTCGCAAGTTTGAAATTAATTTAGTCACGTGTTCGCAAGTTTGAAATTAATTTAGTCACGTGTTCGCAAGTTTGAAATTAATTTAGTCACGTGTTCGCAAGTTTGAAATTAATTTAGTCACGTGTTCGCAAGTTTATAAATTCCAAACTCATTTCATTTATTTGTTTTGTCGATCGCGACTGATTTAATTTTAAAGATGTAAACTTCGACCTTTTAAAAACCAAATCCAATTAAAAATGCGCTCATCTTATTAAATTAAAGGTCATTCTTAATTAAAATGAAAACCACCGCCCCCCGTTTCACCTTTAGTTTCAAATTAATCGTACCGTAATTAATTAAACTTAATAAAATTTGATTGTGGTGGAATTTTCATTGGAATTCCGCAAATTGCGAATCTAGAAAATCACCGATGCAAACTTTAATAATCCTTCAAAAAGGTCAAAATCTGTCTTTGGGTAAATGTCTGCGAGCGCGCGCGGTTAACACAGCGTATCTTTATAGTTTTTCCCACGGGGTCACCTGTCAGCGTTATTGAAAAAGGGTTACATTCAGACCTATCAAGCGATACGGGGACAGGTGAAGCCAACCGATTCTAGGGTCAGAACTCTAGGGACCAATTCATCCAAAGGACACACACGGAGAGAGAGAAGGACACTCCATTCACTACGCACGCGTCATCAAGGTGTCCCTACTCCCTAACCCCAACCCCCTGGCCATCCTTTCACCTCCAAACTGAACCCAATAAGAGAATTTCAGTCCCTTTTCAAAATAAACCATTCCGCAGAAAACTTGAATGCAAATATGTCCTAACTCTTTCTTATCTTTCAAGAAATGTTCCCCCAACTTTTCCATTACATTTTGCACATATTCTATTCAATTACAGTCCTGATACTCTGAGCTATTACTCTACTGAACGCCTATTATCTAATGGTATCAAACACCCCCCCCCTCTATCTATTCCAGAACAAATTAAGATATAATAACAAACTGATCAGTTTTACCTTAGCCAACACGCCTTAATTTAAGAATAAAGTCGAGTTAACACATTTTCGTATTTAAGTTTGCCCAAATTCTGTGTGTGTGGGTGAGACGGGGTGGGTCAGGTAAGGTAAGGTAAGATTTCCTTTCGCGTGTTGAGGCATCCCGCCGCTTGGTGGCGTAGCGAGTCCTTTTCAAATAGAAAAGGCCAAGCAAAACCCCCCCCCCCCTTAACCTAGGTTAGGTTCCGCCCGCCTTAAGCCGAGAACTCCGGTCCGGGAGTCCCTAGCTTGTAGGAAAATGACGCTTCAACCAAAGGATTGTAGGAAGCTGACTGAATTCATCCCCCCCTGCCCACCCTCTTCAAACTCTAAGAGTACTTTGACCTTTTCCTGGAAATACCACAGATTCACCCGACTTCGCTTTCAAATACGCCTAAAACCTCGGTACTGTTGTAGTACACTGTTTAACGATAGGCCTTATATTAATTGTAATTGGCTGATTTGAAATCTCCACGACCTTAGCTTTAAAATGAAATAAACCGCGTTGAAATCGGACAGTAACTAAGGAAGTTGGAAATTTTTCAAATTTGAAAAGACGAATTTGAAATTCAAATTGAAGTATTTAATATTTATAATCCGATCTCAGGACGGTTTAGCTATTTTAAAGTTGATACTGATGCTTAATCCAAATCTATAAATACTACCAATAGAAAACTGAGAGAGTTGTAAATTTTCAAACTTCCACTTTAACAAATTTGAAAATTTTCCAACTTCGTTAGTTACCGTCCGATTTCAACGCGGTTTGTTTCATTTTAAAGCTCCCAATATAATCCGAACAATATAATTAACAAGTTAATCAAATCTCCCTAATCAATCAATAAGTATACAAATCAATAAATTAAATACGCAAATTTTAAAAGGTAACCCTTAGTAATTAACCATTAGATATAACCAAAGGCATTCAGTCTTATTCAAAAGGGGGGGGAAAGACGGATTTTGCATACAAATGAAGCTACACTCTAACCCTAAAACTACTCCATTTTCCAAAATCCGTACTGGAGATTACATCAGAATCAAAGCTAACCATACTTAATATTTCAAGTCCTTAACAATCAACGTAACCCCTGCCTTTAAACCCCGTGGCACTTTCGAAGTGAGACGGCTACATAATATAATTCCCTTCCCCAATATGCTAATAGGATTGGTTCCAATCCAAGATTACATCGATATACTCGGTCTTATTCGGGTTCAAGGTTCAACTTAAGTTCATAGCGAGTTCACTGTTAAATATTATTAAGCCTAAAGGGAGTTACATAATAAATCAATTCTATATTCGAGTACATTTTGACTCTACTGTCAAGTTAAGTTGACGAAAATAATTAATATAAAAGACTAAAAACAATAACACTTAAGGGTATTTAGGAAATAAATTCCTTAAGCCTTTTTAATTTATTTAAAATATTTCTTACTTAGTAATGGCACTAATACGCTTTTCCCCGTATTAATTTAAAGGCAAATATAACGCGAGATGCCACTACTATACATATATATATATAAATAAATTTAAGGTCTTCGGGTCAACGTCGGATTTAATTTCAAAAGCCTTAAGGATTAACTTTGTCCAAAATTAATTAAAATTAAAATTAAAATATTAACGATGCTGGGAATGGATTGAAGTATATATTTATTCATACGCGACTACTTGTTATAATACCGATTGATTATTGGATAGTTGGGGGAAAATGTGGCGCTAACGCCGTCTATATCCGTAGTTCGGCTGGGCTTTCACCAATACCACCGCACTTCCGGTTAAGCTATTATAAATTAACTTCCGGTTAATTCATTGTTATTGTTATTATTTATATAAATTTTTATATTAAAGTTTAATCAACTCAAATTCAAAGGACATGGATTTATACTTCGAAACAAGTAGTACCGAATTACAATATTATATTTTTTTAAATGGAAACCCATAATTCAATGTTTTTCCCATAATTCAATGTTTTTCCCATAATTCAATTTTTTCCCATAATTCAATTTTTTCCCATAATTCAATTTTTTCCCATAATTCAATTTTTTCCCATAATTCAATTTTTTCCCATAATTCAATTTTTTCCCATAATTCAATTTTTTCCCATAATTCAATTTTTTCCCATAATTCAATTTTTTCCCATAATTCAATTTTTTCCCATAATTCAATTTTTTCCCATAATTCAATTTTTTCCCATAATTCAATTTTTTCCCATAATTCAATTTTTTCCCATAATTCAATGTTTTTCCCATAATTCAATGTTTTTCCCATAATTCCATGTTTTTCCCATAATTCAATGCTTTTCCCATAATTCAATGCTTTTCCCATAATTCAATGCTTTTCCCATAATTCAATGTTTTTCCCATATAATTCAATGTTTTTCCCATATAATTCAATGTTTTTCCCATAAAATTCAATGTTTTTCCCATATAATTCAATGTTTTTCCCATGTAATTCAATGTTTTTCCCATATAATTCAATGTTTTTCCCATATAATTCAATGTTTTTCCCATATAATTCAATTGTATACTAATATAAAACCCCGATTATCGGACAGACATATATACGGTCAGTATTAGGTAGTGTTAAGACAACTTTCCCATCTTTGTAGAGATACAAAAGAAAACAATAAATACATCCCCAAAAATAGACGAAATTACGTCGTAAAATTGGTGTAATAAATGTCGCAATTTTTGGCATTCCCGGGGAAATTGGAGCCTTGGACTCGCGTTTAAAAGACAAGCAGAGCAAGAGAAAAAGAAAGAAAATAATATCGTCTCGGCACTTATCAACCTTTAAACAATATTAGATTCAAATGGAATGTAGCGTTGAATGCCATTACTCCCGAAGAAAACCTAAACCTAAGCCTAACTCAATCATAGAATGGAATTTCCAATGTAGTTGATTGTTACCAGAAAGAAAAAAGAACTAAATAAATAGAAATAGAAAATAAAGGACATTTCAAATTAATTCTAGGCGAGAATCTAGAGTTACGTAAAGAGACTGTGTGGTCGTATTTTGGTTCCCTCTATAACGATCTTATTGCAGAACAATAAGAAATCGAATACAATTGAAAATATTATGTGGCTGGTTTTAGAATTAATTTAAAAACACTTATTGACATAAAATGTTGCATTAAGTTGTTGATCTACTTGCTTAATGATATTATAATCTCTAATATGGTCTATAAATGGATTTTATGGTCCCGTGTAAGTTCTTCTTTGGTCTATTTTGCGTTTAACCATTATATATTAAATGTAAATCGGTCTATTTTGGGTTTAAGCGCTATATATTACCTCTAAATTGGTCTATTTTGGGTTTAAGCACTATATATTACCAGTAAATTGGTCTATTTTGGGTTTAAGCACTATATATTACCTCTAAATTGGTCTATTTTGGGTTTAAGCACTATATAGTACCTCTAAATTTGTCTATTTTGGGTTTAAGCACTATATAGTACCTCTAAATTTGTCTATTTTGGGTTTAAGCACAATATATTACGTCTAAATTGGTCTATTTTGGGTTTAAGCACTGTATATTAGCTCTAAATTGATCTATTTTGGGTTTAAACACTATATATTGCCTCTAATGTGGCCTATTTTGAGTTTTAAGCACTATATAATCCCTCTAAAATGGTCTATTTTGGGTTTAAGCGCTATATAATCCCTCTAAATTGCTCTATTTTGGGTTTAAGCACAATATATTACCCCTAAATTGGTCTATTTTCGATAAAAATGCATTCAAATTTAGTCTAATTTTACTTTAAAAATAAAACTTCAATTCCAATTTAATTTAACCCATCTTTAATTAATGTCAAATTTAAGTCCGAAAACAGAATGAAAAAATCATTACGAACTATCCAATTAGCATAAAATTAAGCAAGCACAAAATTTTAAAGGGAAACTAACCTTCTATTTGTAGACATGTTAATCCCAAAAACAAAAATATAAATAATATCCACCAAATTTAACACAAATATTTTAGTAAAACCATGATGTCATATGAAATGGTAGCAAAAAACACGTGACACTCTAACTAGGTAAAAAGTAACAATATTTTGGAGGGTATCAAAATTCCCCAAAACACGTGTTGAGAAGACGTCTTCAAATTGAATGGGGGAAAACTGGGTAGGGAGGCTCTAGCCAATCAGAACGCCCGGATTTACGCGAGGGGGGATAGAGTTTCGCGTGGGGGGGGGGGGGGGAGAAAATCCATACCAGGAAATGGATGCTTTAGAGAAAAGCCGATGTTTCAGGGGCAAAAGCTAGCTCAGATTTCCAAGGAGGTTTTCGGTCTACTGGGAATTTTGGTCTACTGTCTATGGTATGGTTCTAAGAATAGGCCATATCTTTTAACCCCCCTCCCCCCCCCCCACCCATCTTTGAGAGCCTTTACTCGGAAATGCGTCCATTAATTTGCATAAATTTGGTTCATGAAATGTTATCTTAATTATGATTAAATAAATTTAATTTCATTTTAAATTAAATTAATTTGGTTTAGACTAATTTTAGTTGATGATCAAATTATTTAGATTAATTTTAAGTTCAGGGTTTCAAAGTTAACTTCCATTAATTTGAGAGCCATTACCAGACTTAAATAAAAGAAATTAAATATAATTATTGAAAAGTTTTGAAGCCAAGGCTTAACCCAATTTTAGAACGGCCATAAATAAAACTTCAATATATTTTGAAAACCTTTTAAGCCGTCCTAACTGAGTCCCCAGTCATCTTTCTAACGCAATAATCTCACTCAAAACAAACATCCCCATCCATATTTCAACAACCTCTCAATCTCAAAATATCACTAACTTGTTTACAAGTTTGACGTGTTTAAGCCTTGGTTAAAATTAAAACAAAAAAATAGGCCTAACATAACATAATAAAATATAACAAGGACATTTTAAATGTAGGCCTAGCAAAAGTAATTCAAAATTTGTTATCTAAATGATAAAGGCTTATTAACTACAGAATAATGGACTAATGGCACCCCATGTTATTTCCCCATAGAGATTAATACAGTCGAAGGCAGAGGACTGCCATTACTCTATATAACCCTAAGAAACTTCAGTCCCAGATGCATTTAAAATAGGACCATTTATATCTCATACAAATAAACAAACTTCAAACCCTTCCCTATTAAAATTACTCCCATTTTACGTTAATTTTTGGCCCTCAAAATGTTTCAAACCCGTAAAATAGATCATTTAAGATTTAGACCTAATTTTAAGGTAGTAAATGGTTTAAAAATTCACCCAGTTCTGTTCTTGTACAGTCTACCACGTCGTTCTTCGTGAGAAACATCAGTTTCAGTATCACTACTGCTGTTATCGTAGTTTCTAGAGGCTCCACAATGATCGGAACTTTTACGGCCGCTCATTACTATTTGAAATACTTGATTTCAACATTGCTGTTTGATTTGGCCTTCTAGAACCCAAGAATTTGCGTTAAAAACTATCCCAATTTAATAAATATACTTAATTTAACGATATTAAGTCAATAATTAATTAGTTTTAGACCTAAAATTAGGTTAGAGTTAACGTGGGACGACTAGATTAATGGCTTGATGATTAACCCAACCTCGCAACTCAAAGAATTTAATTTTGTGGGTAAAAATAGGTTCCTAATGACACGTTGGCCCAGAACACTTAACAGACAATAGTTTATAGTGTCTAACACTTAAAAAAAACGATCTTAGGTTGGCAAAATGTCAACTGTAAGGCCTATTTTTCATTGATACGCTTCTAAGCTTCTTGTTTGTGAAGCCGAGGCTTAGCGAAAAATGACAGAAAAACTTAGTTATTAAGCTTATTTTGAGTTTAAGAAAATTATTGGATTAATATTAAGTAATTGTACGAGTAAGCTGAACGTTTAATTATTAAATAGGCTTAAAATAAGTTAAAATACCTCTTAATTAGACGTCCGAAAACGCAACTTCTCACACACAACCGTTCACAGGAAGAAAACTTGTTTACGGAAACGGGTGTACGACTTGGCAGGGCTGAACATAATCCGACATTAAAAATTATTTTTAAAATAAAAACGTGTTAGAATACTTAAATAAAATCTAAATTAGATTGAAAATTAATCAATTAAATATAAAATTTTAAATATATTCATATAAAAATGTTAATAAGTGCTAAAATATGTGAAATATCAAGTCTTTTTTCAGAGCACATTCAAAGACATGGACGGAAATGAGGGCAAGACATAAGACTGAATTCTCTCAAGAGAACCCGCCATTTTTTGAATTCAAATCAGTTCGTGCTTGCTTTGCACAGATTTCAAGATTTGACAGAAAAGATATCATTTCGTTTGCGTGAAAGCTTGAATTTTTATTAAAAACGCAAGCGTTATTAGGCCTAATATAATCTCTTTGGTTCGGGGATACAAACAACAGAACAGAGCGAAAATACACTGGACTAGTCACTCATGGGGGGTTATCCGTATTACGTGTCTTACATTATGACACAGTCCTCAATCATGTCACACATCGGTGAAACGTTCGCAGAAAGTAGTTTCTCCGTTAGATTCAGAATCGGTCGATGCTCGGGAGTAGGTTTTTGGTATGAACTGATTATTAAGTTTGTCCAAGTTGTACTTGCCGGGATCGCTATTGCGCAACTCCTCCGAGCTATAATGTTGCGTGACTGAAACGGCAACCGCGTCACTGATGACGTTTACAGTTTCTCGCAGTCTACCCCTGAAATAAATACCTTCAACATTATCAGAAATAAAACCCCAAGTTTTATCAGACTTACCCTATCCAATCAAGGGATGACAAAACAGCCAATTGTTGAGTTGACATCTGAACAATTAGTAACTGATGCATGTACACTATCCCTTTAGTATGCAATGTTGATGACGTGAAACTCAGAACAAACGATAATAAACTAAATTATGGAATACATATCAATTCTTGAGACCGGAAATAGTTATTTGCCAAGCTTACCCAACGTATAGATAATGTTCCAGATTCAATTCGACACCGGACAACTGTACTAAGAACAATGTTGAAACGGCGCTATAGATGGCATCACCGTCTGAATTCAAGGCCGACCCTAACGGCAAGAATAATCTGGTGACCCTCTGGTCCACGGAACTCTTGTCTTCCAAGCATTTCATACTGAAGGGTAGACTAGTGGCTCTATTGCCAAAGAGAAACAATATCTAGAGTCACGATCGTTCCTGACCTCTGACCCCCCTCCCCTTCTTCTTTACGCTACAGTAACACGACGTAGTTCAAAGCCCGGGAAACAGGTGAACATAAACCGGCACGAAAATCGCCACCTGTTACCCGTCGCGTTCAGCCAACACGCGAACAATACTTAAGCCTAACTCAAAGATTAACGATAATTACCTTGATTTGGTCCCGAATACAACGAGGAACGGTGCCCAATTGTGTCTCCAAAAGACAAAAGGGTTCTTTCTAATTAGAAACCAGTAAAGTAGAGACAAGGTCACGACTCCGTGTAACAGCATGGCCGAAGCCATTGCAGCAGCAAATCGAGCCATTTCCATGGAAAACGGGTACACCTCCCCGGTCGACATGACGTCAGTTAGAGTTAGAAAGAATACGCCAATAGGAAAATACCTTAATTATAGTTAAAATTAACTTCTGAGATATGATTAAGTTGATAATTACTTACCACATAATAGCTTGGGACATTTTAATCATGATCAAATGAAGGGCAGTACAGAAGCTTTCAACCAAGATTACCAATTTGTTATTGACGTTACGCGAGGCAATTCCAAAGGCGGCGTGCATTGCAATTAGACCTACGCAAATTAGAAACGGCAAATTAGATAAATTAGGACCCCCCACTGGCGTTGCGTTGCGTGTAAGTCGTGACTAGATCATTCCCCAAAAACCAGAAATAAAGTTATTTTAAACTACGTTACCCAATAAATTTGGACCACTTCTGTACACGTTAAGAAATTTGGTTGTTTCAAGAACGTCCTTGACAACGTTCCCCGTAGCTGTCGTTGACGTTGTCGTTACGTTTTCGTTGCCGGAAGTAACGTTGAAATCCGTTAAATTCGACGATGTTAAGTAGGCCTTATCCAATTCTTCGAAAAATTCAAATGGACTTTCGGTTATACCGTCATCAAGGATTCTGCCCAGGTATTCGGTGGTAGGTGATGACGTGGAGTTAAATGTCTCGTTAATTACCGAGGACATAGTAAGATTGGTAATTAAGTCGTAATCGTAATTAGTGATGGGTAATTCCGTCATGTTCATGTCGGTATTAAATGTTTCCGTCGTGTACATTTCGGTAGTTACCGTCGGTTCGTAATGGTAACTAACGTAATCCGTGGTAATTACAACCGTTTGACTATGTTGGTAGAATGCTTGGATTAAATTCTCGGGTAGTAAGTTTCTACAATTATTAAAGTTAATTACTTAAATAATTAAGCGTAATTAGTATTGAAAGTAAACTAACCTAATGAAATCCAATAAAATTGATAACCAGTAATTATCATTTTGGACATAATCGTTTGTTTTGGCGTTCAGTAAATCCCAAGTACTCGGTTGAAAAATGAAGACGCTCAATACCCCCACAATGGCCGACATTAAACTGGTAGTTAAGTAAAACAGTAGAATCCTAAGGGACATTTTACCAAGTAGATTCGCCGGAAGCCTACAAGTCGCTGTAAAGAAACAATTTAATTAGCCTTCTTAATTACTAGCGAGTAATTACAGCAAATTTACCAGAGAATGTAGAGGACACTACCAATGGTAGTATAATCACTTTGAGCATGCGCGATAGTATTTCGCCTGGCAGTGAGAACAGTACCAGGACAGTATCGGACATCAGGACATCGTGAGACGACAATCGAATGAAACAACCGATACCGATACCAGCACCAGTACAAATTAAACCCAAAGCAGGTACAACATAAACTCGCAGCCATTTGAAAATCTGCAAGAATGAACCATAACATTTTAAACAAATAAATAAATAAATAAATAAATTAGTAAATAAACAAATAAATGAGTAAATAAATAAATAAATGAGTAAATAAATAAATAAATGAGTAAATAAATAAATAAATGAGTAAATAAATAAATAAATGAGTAAATAAATAAATAAATTAGTAAATAAATAAATAAATTAGTAAAAAATAAATAAATTAGTAAAAAATAAATAAATTAGTAAAAAATAAATAAATTAGTAAACAAATAAATAAATAAATAAATAAATAAATAAATAAAAATTAGTCCGACATGAACCTTTCGAGCTCTGGTTGTTTGTGAAGCGTCATTTGCCATGATATAAAATACTCTATAAAAAGGCAACAAGAAACCTTTTCACATCTGAAATGATCGAAATTTAAAAAGAAAATCAAGTTTTAATTTAAAATAAACTAGGTTGATATTATGGTCAAGTACATCGATATTCTATTGCCAAAAGGCAAAAGACTTGTCAAAAATCTTTCTTACCAGCTTAGATATCTTACTCAAAATGACTATCACGAATAGAGCGGCTTTCTTTTGATTGCTCCGTTCATTTTGGGTCGAAGGGGGACCTACCTACTCGAAACAGGTTCAAAAGCTTTATAAACCGAAAGAAAGTTTTCTCTTCAATTTCGAATTTTGAATTTTTTTTGATACAACCAATTTGTCTATTTCATGAAATAACATTAACATTAACCATCGTGTACCAATACTACTAAGAATGCCTGTTTATTAGGCATTGGAATTTAAATAAAAACCGGTTTTTATTGGCCTTTCTAAGGTTGGGTTTTAATATACATATATATAGTCATAGTTTAATGAAAGTGAAATTGGTTTGAAATTTTTTTCGTATTAACAAAAGAAACACCGTTTCTTTGTATTGTGTTCGATTTCAGAAAATAACACGTTTTATGATGTAATGTCATTGGAAGGTCACGAAATTAATGGTTTTGTTTAGCTACACGAACGGGATATGGTAGTATTATCCTCCTATAATGTAGTGGCTTTCCCCTAACCCTATCTGAAGTTCTTATTGTAAAATACGTTAAGTTAAATTAAATTAAATTCTTAAACAGTCGGAAAACTACTAAATTATAGGTAGATAATACTACACTGTCCTCAAATAACTAATCCACGCTGTACCGGCGCCGCGTACAAGTACTTTCGGAACACGTAATTAATTTACAAGTACGCTATAGTGTCGCCAACATGCATGAATAAATTTGCAAGTACCCTAAGCCTATAATTTCCTTTTTTAGTTAACATTAACCATTAACCCAAGGTTAATAAAATAAAATTCCTAAATTAATTGCCTGTTGGTTGGTGGTTGTGGTGTGAAAAATACATCCTGTACTTATTTATTACCTATTGTGTTGTTAATTTTCCAAGGGGTCGGATACTTAAATAAAAAAATTTTTTAAATTACTTATTAAAGTGATTTTTTTCCATAACGTTTAACGCCTATCTTTAAATAATTACCCATCAATTTATTTCTTCTAAAGAGGTCAAACGGGGTCAATTGATATACGCCCTATCTTTATCACCTTGAATCACGATATTTTAAAATTGGGGTTTTCTATATTTTAACTTCGTAAAAGGTGATCTAACCAAATATGGATGGGATGATACGTTTAAAGCTCGTTCAATTATAATTCCAGGTAAATTTTTTACCTGACCAATTTAATTTCAACTTTAATCCCTGACATTTCAAATTCCCTAATTAAGTTTCGAAAGAATTCCGAATTTTCCTGGAAAGCTATTACTTGTTAACTGTTTTGGTATTTTTTAAATTGAATATAAATATTTAAGGCGTTTCTTTAAGCGATAAATTTTTGGAGTTAGAAAATTTATTATAAAAATATCGAAAAATTACCCAACTTACCTGAAAATTTCGGTTAAATTTGAGAAGATAACTCGGGAATTCGGCGCGAGCTCATCTTTCTATAAAATAATAATAATAAATGAATTATTTTCGGTTCAAGTCTCTTATGGGCTGTGGGAAATCAGTATTCCACGGGGGCAGATGTTTCTTTAACACGCCAGAATATAAAATATACACGTGACGTGACGTCACGAAAGGTCGTGAAAATCGTAGTATAAAACTACTACGGAATTATATTATATTACCTTACAATACAAATATCCAATTGCTTATAATTTATTTTCAGCGTCCAGTTTTAAAATTAAGTTAAAACCGATAACGCCATTGAATTTGGCTCGGAAAGAGCTTTAAAATGAGTACTTACTCGAATGGGTTACGATAAAAATTAACATTTTAATTAAAGTTAATTGAGATTAATTAACTTTAATTAAACTATGGCTTGTAGGTACTCGTTGGAAAGGTATTGGCCAGGCGAATACAACGGTGGTAATTTCACGCGAATTTAAGAACTTCACGTGAAATTATTTTCACTTTTTTATTCTTTAGAGTCTGAAAATCTTACACTTAATGCTTCACGGATTACTTTGCTTATTTTTTTTTTCAGGATTTTTAACAAATAATGGAAAACCAAATCAAGTTATAAAACAAACAAAAAGACAAACACATTGTTTTTTGGGGGTAAAACTATAGAAAAAAAATCAAAATTAACTACGTATTTAAAAACAACTTAAATAATTAAGCAAATAATGTAAAAAGAATGAAAAATTTGTCAGGGTGGCGTTTGTAAAAGATACAATATAAGAAATAATTTTTAGTTCAAAATTTTGAACTAAAGTTTAAATTAGAAATACAACTTTTTTTTTTCGTAATTCCGTTAACTACGCACTACTCAGTGTTTTAACACACGTGTTACGTCATATTTCCTTTGTTTTTTTTACATTAAAATGTACAGTATGTGCTTGTCACTAAATTTTAAATTTTATTTTTTTAATGTTTAAATAAAATATTTTATTACAAAAAAAAAATAAAAAAAAATTATTTTTGTAAACAAAATATTTTATTTTAATTAAAATTTTTGTTCTACCTTTTTTATTATTATATTTAAGCAACTAACTTTGATGGAAAAAACACGTAAATTATTTGATTTCTAATATATTTTACTACACCATAAAATATTATTCAAATTTAGTAGAATTCCCCCTAAAATTCCGTAGAATTCCCCCTAAAATTCAGTAGAATTCCCCCTAAAATTTAGTAGAATTCCCCCTAAAATTTAGTAGAATTCCCCCTAAAATTTAGTAGAATTCCCCCTAAAATTTAGTAGAATTCCCCCTAAAATTTAGTAGAATTCCCCCTAAAGTAGAATTCCCCCTAAAATTTATTAGAATTCCCTCCAAACCAAATTCATTCATTTTTGGGCGGTAGTCTTATTTTTTTTTTAAACTTAAAACAAAAATGTCACCGGATTTTCTAATTATTATTATTAAATGGTCCCATTTAAATTACAATTAAATACTAAATTATTATGAAGATTAATTTCTTTAATTAACAAATTAATTAATTAACAAAATTAATTAATTTTAGTTATTTTTATTCACTTTTTAGAGAAAGGCAAATTTTTGGTATAAATTTTGAATATCACTCGTTTTTATTTTTTTTTAAATTTTTTAATTTCAAAAAAATAAATCTTCAAAATAATTTTTTGTATTTTTAGAAAAAATTTAAAAAATAATAATTAAAAATAAAAAAGGGTTAACTGGTTTTTTTTTACTAACGTGAATTGAGTGAGTGCTTAAAAGTACTAACTTGGTTGGTTGGTTGGTTGGTTTTGAGTGTAAATGTTTCGTTTTCTTTTTTGAGTGCAAGGCCCAGAAATGTATATATATTTTTAGTACAAACTTTCAATATTAATATTTAAATTTTTCACATCCAAAAATTTGTTTTTTGTTTATTTTTAATAATCAGTCTTAAACCGTTTGTTTAATTTTCTAATCTAATTTAATATATATTTTTCGAAAAAAACGAATTTTTGAAAAATATGTATATGTATATTTTTTTTGGTTTTGTATACGCGTGTCACTTTCCCTTTGAAAATTCAACACACACCACGTGATCAAGGTACGTCGTGACGTCATCGTGTGATTATTAATTAGCCTTATAAAAAGCGATGAGATTCTATTTACGTCGAAATTATTTTTTCTACACACACATATATTTGATGATGATTAACTTAATTATAATTAATTTAATTTAATGTAATGTAATAAAAAAATCATTATTTTAGTACTGGTCGTTTGAATTTTAAAATTCTTTAAAATTTCTTAAAAATTTAACTTTCAGGAAGAATTCTGTTTTAATATTTTTCTACTAAAAAAATTAATTAATTAATATACTATAACATTAATTTAACAACGTTTAATTAAATATTTAATTTGATAATTACGTTTTTTTTAACAAGTTGCTGAAGACCCAAATATTTTTTAAAAACGTCTACACGTTGTAGGGGGGATTAATTAATTAATTATAAAAATTTTATAATTAATTAATTTAATTTAATTTTTATAATTAATTATATAATTATAAAATTTTTATGATTAATTAATTTAATTATTTATAAAAGTTTTATAATTAATTAATTTAATTTAATTTTTATAATTAATTATATAATTATAAAATTTTTATGATTAATTAATTTAATTATTTATAAAAGTTTTATAATTAATTAATTTAATTTAATTTTATAATTAATTATATAATTTTTATGATTAATTAATTTAATTATTTATAAAAGTTTTATAATTAATTAATTTAATTTAATTTTATAATTAATTATATAATTATAAAAATTTTATAATTAATTTAATTAATTTAATTTTTAAAAAATGGCACTGATTTAATGTTAGCGAATTTATGGGGGGGGGGGGGTATTTTTTTTTTTTTTTTTTTTAAGTTCAGCTAGCTAATTGGACCAAGTCATCTTGCGACTTATTGCCACTTATCTAACGCCTTTACAATGCATAGAGGGGTGGTGGCTAGCCCCTATGCCACAGCTAACCGACAGCGCCCTATACTAACTATTACCGTTAACCTCTGCAAGTTTTGATGTAATTAAAGCTATTAATTACCGGGGGTAATTCACACGTAATTGGGGATTAGATTACCGGGAAATACACACGTTTAAAAAAATTCATGATGAATTATGAATCAAATAAAATTCATGATAATTTTTCTTTTTTTTTTTAATTCGCACTTAATGATAAAGTGTCCAAATGCGAACGCGACCTTTTTTAATTAATTAAATTTCTCATGAATTTGCATGAATTTTGATGAAAAAATGCAGGCACAATTCATACATATAGCGTATAATATCGTCATATTAATTCATGTTAAATTAATTTGCAAAAAATAAAATAAAAAAAAAATTATAAGCGCGCGGGATTTTATTATTAAATAAATTTCAATGAAAATTCATTGAAATTTATGCTGAATCTGAAACTGTAGAAAAAAAACAAAAAAATCTGAGGTCCTGAGTAGGAATATATTGTCAATTAATTAATTAATTAAATTCATGGAAGATTATTACTATATATATATATATTTTTTTGTCAACCAAAAGTTCATTAATTAACTTAACTTCAGAGGGATTAATCATTAATTCTATATTAATATTAATATTAATCAGGTTGAAAAAAAAAAGAATTAAAAATCCCCCCATTAATTTATTTACGGATTAATTAGTATATATATATATATAGCTTATGTGCGAAGTTCGGGTTTTGGTTTTTAAAATTAATTAATTAAAAATTTGTTTAATTAATTATATTTGCGTTTCATTATTGCCATCATTTGCTCCGCTGGTCCCGACAAAGTTCATGTTACCGTTTCCCTTGTCGGGTGCTGTGGCGTGGGCCGAACTGCCAAGGCCGCTGTTACTACCGCGGGGCATGATGGGTATTAGAACGGAAGCCTTCCGGCCTCCAGTTTCCGCTAATTCTATCTCTTGTCTGGCCAACATTTCCGCGTCGAATCGGTCTAATTCGTCTTTGCAAAGATGATGGACAATTCCAGCTCCGAACGCGTCGCCCAAGACGTTGATGGAAGTTCGAATACGGTCCCTTTTTTATTTTCAAATTTCATTGGTTTAAAATGGCCGTTGTGCTAAACCTTACGGAGCATGCGCGGTTGGCATCGGTGGGTGCTAAAGCTACACGGAGCATGCGCCATATACGCGTAAAGCCAATGTGCCAAAACGGGGTATTATCATTATGAGCAAGTGCAATTGGTAATGGGAGGTATCTTATTCTTATCAGCGTAAAATTTCTATTCTACCTAGTGAACTATAACCTTTGAACTCAGGGTTCAAACACACATTGAATCAAACACAACCATTGGCAGAGCCACAAAGCAACGACAAGTAAGAAGACCAAGCACAAACTCCAAAAAAGGGATGTACTTACAATAACCAGTCTACGGCGACGATCATGGATATGTCCTGCGTTGGTAGACCAACGGCCGAGAGGACAAGTAACATGGTGACCAACCCGGCACTGGGAACGCTAGCCGCGCCAATACTGGCCGCCGTAGCTGTCAAACTGTTAAACCAAGGCACCCAAGTAATTACTTATAGGAATGTATTTAAGTGACGCGAGGGACCGACCCAATTACTTATAGGAACGTATTTAAGTAATTTTGAAGCGTGACGTACCTTACGGCGATGACCTGTCCAGGTGATAAATAAATCCCATTCATCTGGGCAATGAAAATGGCAGCGACCGCTTCGTAAAGGGCCGTTCCATCCATGTTTACCGTCGCCCCAACTGGTAAGACGAACCTGGTGACGCGCTTATCAATATGGTTGTTTTCTTCCAAACATTTGAACGTAATCGGAAGTGTGGCCGCGCTACAATCAACATCAACAACTAAGTCGAAGGTCAGGAGTTCAAGTGGGGGAGGGGTCAATCCTACCTGGAGGCAGTTCCCAAGGCGGTGACCCAAGCTTGCAACATTCCCTTAAAGAAGGTCAAGGGATTCTTCCTCGTAAACAGGAAGTAGATCAATGGTAAGGTGATAATGGCGTGAATTAAAAGACCCGTGATGACCGTCAACATGTACATTCCAAGTTGCTGGGCGGTCTGAGCCATGTTGTCGATCGACATGATTTTACCGATAATCAAAGACATGATACCGAATGGTGAATACCACATAGCCAAGACGACGATTTTCATGACAATGTCATTGAGAACCGCGAAAAACTGAACCATTAACGCCCCTTCACTGCCCATTTGACCGCTGATAATACCGAACGCTATGCAGAATACGATTAAACCTATCCCGTACCACAACGATAAAATAAACTATCAACCGATTGAAGACTTATTGTAATTGGACATGGGACAGAGGCTGGACGGACTTACCTAGAACGTTGGTTCCGTCTTTGTAGGTAAGGGTTCGTTTCAGGATGGTCTCCGTCGCGTTTCCGGTATCGTTTGCCGCCAGTATGGGCGCTTTTTGTTTGGTTTTGACGTAGGTGGTCTCGACTTGTTGAAAACAGGCTTGTAACAGATTCTCAGGGAACATGTTTCGAACCAAATCTAAGAAGGCGTCCAAAGTGGCAACTTTTTTCTCTTCGGTACCGTGACCCAAGTCCACTCTGATATTAGGGTCACCGGGGTGAATTATCGTTACCAAAATGATACCCAAAGTGGCCGCCAAAATGGTCGTGGCGAAATAGTAGATCAGGGCCCGAGAACCCATCTTTCCACTTGATTTGGGGTCCAATTGAGACAGACCTGCGTACCGAAACCACGTCAAATTTAGACTAAAGTTACCATTGGAATCGTAAGGACCTCGTTACAACGATTCCAACGAGTACCCGCAAGCCATACTTTAATTACGCTAATTATATTAATTAAATTTAATTAACTACAATTAAAACTAATTATATTCCGTAACCTAATAGTGCGAGTACTCATTTCAAAGCCTAAAAACGTCACGAATTCAATGGCGCTATCTATTTTAAGCAATTTTTAAAACCCAAGGTGTGGTAGTTAAATTTTGTTTAGACGTAACTAACCAGCAATCATGGAAGAAATGATAAGCGGCAGAATTAACATCTTCAAAAGTCTCATGAGAATATCTCCGGGGAAGGAGATTAACATGATCGTGTCTTCTGTGTATGACGTCATCCGGGCCAGGAAACCGATAAAAACGCCTAAAATAACCCCCACAATGGTCATAACCAATAATAAGTTGGTTTTCATCCATTGGATAACCTAAAGAATAAAAAATAAATAAATGAATAAAATGCGATTAAATCAATAGATTAATTAATTATCTATTAAGATAATAATCACTTTAAAATCGGAACTCTTGGACTGCACTAGCCAAGCGGTTTGTTCCGAATTACCCGTATTTAAACTATTATTACTACGATTCCTCATGAGCCACGCAACCAACTGGGGTCGCGCCGCCGACATAACTAACTTAGATCTAACTTCTAAGAAACTTGACTAGATATTCTTCTAGAAGCTCTATTTAAATCTAATAACCGCCGCATTTAAAAAGCTAACTACTACGTTACAAAAAGGCGCGGGAGCGCGACTGCCGCGAGATGCAACCGACTTCAACTACATCGATGGGAACCTCTTGCACACCAACACAAGCTGGAAAAGCCAAAAGAGATCCATCCCCTGCATCTAGGGCTTCCCGGGGGTAACACACCATCGACTAGTCAGTCGATATTGACCAGGATAGTGTGCTGCCATCCAACCCAAAGGCGCCTTTGCTAACCCGTACCATAAGTAAAGGAATCTTCATCTAAGTGATTTTTTAAAATATCCCGCCAAATTGGGCGAGAATAGACCTTTCACCTACTAACACCTATTTTTTATTGATTTCTTATACTATAGAGTATGGAGTATATAGAAATTGCGTCAATTTAACTTGAAAGTAACACCAGCAACCTGTTGCTTAGAGGAGAAATTTTTTTATATTTATTATAAATTACATATCTACTCCGCTGTCAAGATAAATTGGTTCGATATTGGAAAAGGTGAATACGAACGAAGCGGGTAGAATATTTCCCCACCCATTCAATCTACACGGTAATGGCAATACCAGTTAAAGTTGTTAAACTCCCATAGGGAATAAACGCTGTAAATGAACGTCTACTGTCAATATACCTTATTACTTGTAATTTAATATTTGAATGCTATTTCGCAGGATTTTCATATTGAGTATTGGACAAATTGACGTACGAAATTTAAATAGCAAAAATTAACCAGGGTTATTCATTTCCGCTTTGGCCTAGAAGAAACTTAATACACGTACATTTAGAGCTAGGTCAAGAAAATTTGCATAAAATCGAATCGACCCATCAAGGCTCGTAGAGGTATTACCACAAGACAACCAATCAGAATCAGGTCTGAATTATACCTTTGATAACCTTACAAGATTTGAGAATTAATTTACTTCGGTCGCTAAGCATTTAAGCCTATTAAATAGTTAAAATCCAATCAGAAGCTCGTAACTCTTACTACCATAGAAGTATATAAATAAAATGTCTTAGCCATTGTAAGAACAATGGTTGAACAACAGATCCAACAATGATTAAAGTTCTAACGGCAAAATTATTCGTAGATAGGGGTATAGGTAACGCCATCATGTACGGGTGTATTATTAAATTCCAATATGACCCTTGACCCTAGACGAGACGATGTTATTGGCTTAAAGAGAAAAGAGGCGATGCTTAACTTGATTTATATTGGGACTTAATACTTCAAAAGCGACAGCCTAAAGAGAAAAAAAAACCCAACCCGAAAATAGGTCAAAACCGTAAAAGCCCCCAGAGCCTTAGGCCTGAGCCTTAAAGAGAAAATATAAAGAACAGTCTGTATAGCATATAAAACTATAGATGGCGCCACGCGACTTATACGCCTTTCAAGGACACCAACGGAAAAAATCGTTAAGCCTAAATTCGATTCACCACCCGGAATGAAAATATGACATTTTTGAAGAGGTTGAGAGGCACGCTTCGGACCAAGGGGTCGCTGCCTAACTGAAGAGGTCAGTGTTTTAAGGGGGGGGGTGTAATGTTACTAGTGTTGTAAATGTCCGACACCTCGAGTCGGGTTAAGTAGATTAGATTGTTACGGCATAAGATAAAAGCTAGCCTTTCTTTTGAGATAAAAATATTTAATAAAAATATAGAGTAATAAAGATAAATCTGAAATTTCATAGAATACCAATATGTCATTAATTCATGGGTTTAAGAGCAAATATTTCTATTAATTAATTTAATGTTTATTTAAACCGACAAAAATAATTAAAAAGCAAAGAATATATAATTAGAAAATTTAATTAAAAAATTGAGGTTACGCAATACCTTATCGGTACACGACGTCGATTGAGTTAAGATGAGCCACGTGGCCTGACTATTTTCACACGAGGTCAAAGGTGAACTAGTGGACATACAACTAGAGTCCCCGCTACACGCATTATTTTCTAGTAACAAGGGCTTAAATTCCTTTTTAGACTTACTAAGCAGGTCTCGATCACAACGCGACATGATTTGTGACAAATAGACATTGACCAGTTTAAAAATCTTAGGGAATAGCAAAGCAAGCGACCCACTCAAATAACGGACGGCATAAAGCTATCGATCGTTTGTTTCATCGTTTAACCCTCCGCCCTACCTTCAAGGGTACACTCTACAAAACAAGTCCAATGCATCATGCAGTCAAAGGCAACTTTGATTTTGGGTTACATTTTAACGTATAGGATTTTGCCCCCGGGGTTTAAATCACAGCCTGGCGCCTGCCTTATTGGGTAACCGAATTCTACACAATAAAAGTTCAAAGGTCAAAGTATCGTATCAAGTTTAAAAGGAAACAAACTTAATTAATTAATGCAATTATGCTTTAAATTTTTGACCCTAAGGTGAACCACTTTAGAAAGGGGGAGTGGTATTGTAATCGATAACAGTTCGCCGCTAGATGTCGCTTATTAACATTATTTAGTGAGTAAGTGAGTGACTTACCAATCTTGGGATGTTCCTAGTGGGTTCAGTTAATCGAATAACGTTGGCGTCTCCCAACATGGGCGTCTTCGCATTTGTGTCCGGTGATTTCAACTCCGGCATTTTGGCTAAACACAAACATAAATGAACAAAAAGTTTTTAAACGCAACAAAAACTAACAGTCATTTAAAACCAAGCGGGATACAGAGTAGATATGGACCGAGTAACAAACTTAGAAATTACTCCCAAAGCTCTTCATGATGTTTCAATAACTACTGTATATTAGCAGATTGAAACTTCAATTCATACTCGGTCCATATTGTGTAAACAATAATAATATGAACTGCTTTTAGCGCTGTGAACAATAAATAAATAAATAAAGTGGTACTTAAATGAACCCAAATAATATACTTCTCTCTTAAAATTTAAATAAATCTTTAAAATTAAAATAAATTGAGTAATTAAATAATAAATAATTAAGAATTAAGAAGCAATTAATTTTATAATTGGCTGAAGCGAATCACGTGTGGTGGGTAACCAACTGATAATGGGTACCTTTCAAGGAATCTATTAAAGACATTCTCTTTGCCATCTTGGTGTTTTTTCTCTAAAAAAAGCTTTCTCTAATTAGAGTCAGAACAACGCGTCTAAAGTCCTTCAAGAAACACAATGGAATTTGTATTTCAGATATTTCAACTGTCTGAATTATAATCAAATTCAAACCTAAAGTAAAACAGACAAAACAGTCACGTGATGCTACGGTTTACTCACCAAGGGGATGGCGCTGACGTCAGTGGCAATGTGGGATGGCTGGCTAGCTAGCTAAGCAGCTAACAAGATGGCGCCGATATTAAGTCCGTCTTTAATGACTAATAAGGAGTTGATCCCTATATTCAGGAAACAAACAAATAAACAAAAAGATTTCCTTAAAATTCAAAGATTATTTTAGTTCCTTATGAGTCAAAAACATTCATTAATATTATACCCGGGCCGAAAAGTTCCGCTTAAGCTATTTAATAATTTCCTATATTTCAAATTTGGTTTAACGTTAATATTAATATTAATTATAATTAAATTCGCTTTAATTTATTCCCAAGTTATTATACAACCACGTCACGTGATACCCATATGTCTGTCGCATTAAAAACTCATTACTAAAATATTAAATTGCTATTACAACCATACCATGCAGAAGTCAAAATAATAATAAGTCTAAAAAAAATTAAATTACATATTTTAAAAATAACAAAAGTAGATTAAACTGAAGACTTATGGCGTTTAATCCAGCACATATTATAGGGAAATTAAAGATTAATTAATTAATAACTACAACGATAATAGACTTTTAATTAAGCTATATATTTAAGGTATAAACCAAATCCCCTTATAACTTGTCCGTAAAACCAGCTTTAATCCGATGACATTAAACCGTTATTTTTCAGTGACAAGTGACAAAAACGACACCGAAAACAATTATTATTACTACAATAATGATAGACGGTGTCCAAGGTTACAAGGAGCAAGCAATTATGACCGCGTTTCAAATGAACTTCATAGCGTCAAAGCGAATCTAATGAAGGTACCAACTTTGCTACGAACTTAGTTTGAAATAAATCCACGTATGTTAACGTAGGTTTTAACTTTTGACAAGGGGAGGGGGTTTGGATTCATTTTGTATTTACGATTTAGTAGGGCAAAAAGTCAAGCTATTGTGTTCGTTTAATTATGTCTGTCAGTCAAGGTAAAGTGACACAAATATTAATTTTACCATAAGTTCATAAGATATGTTATGTTCACCATAAGTTTGTTTTGTTAATATCTGGTCATGACAAACTGAATTTAAAGGCTTGTAATGAATTTGAATTGAGTGAGTGAGGTAGGTCATAGATTCGAGGAGGTAAAGCCAGGGAGGCCTGGTTGGTGAGTGAGGTGGCGCTGCTGTCAAATTGGGGTTCTTAGTAATTATGCATAGACTAAATAGGAGTGCCTAGATCATGGAATAGATCCTAGCTGCAAAATTAATTAATTAACCACCACCGAGTGTACTTAGGACTTCAATTTAATTCGCTTCCGTCGTTCTCCTTGAGTCGAACTAGTTATCTCGAGCTGCTGGAAGTCTCTTCTCACTGTCAAACTTATCATTTAACATATTACTTATAAACTTAGGCTTTTACTTAATAATAATAATACTAACACTAATAGTTAAACTTCCTGTATTTAACTTACTAGTACACTATTTAATATTTAATTTATTTAATATATTTAAGCCTGACCTTAAATTCAATCTCCATCCGGAGTTTGCACCGAGTAAATATGTTTAATAATTGATTAAGCAAACGCGTCGCGTGAAACTCCAATCAAATATTAAAGAAGGTGCAACCCTATACTTCATATTCAACCTTAAAATGCTCCGGAAACGCTACAAATCTCGTTTGAAAATTCAGTCATTTCAAGAGTGTACCCTGATTTAATCCATCTCTTTTGGAGTTTTCCACGCGCTTAAAAACCTACCACTATTATTAAATTATTAATTACGTATAGAACTCAGCATCTGAGACGATATTTATTTCCTATACGTTTATTACAACGTCTCTTGACCATATTAACAAAAGGATATTAGCCTTTGTCAGTGCTGAACGGAGTATTGGGAATAAAAGAAAGCTATTCCAATTAACAACTCATCCGAGAGTTCGTTAATTCATTTAATAATTGGGAAAAATTTTTTAATATTCAAGTTAACTCGACGCGTTTTAATTGGATCCCTGCCTGTTTCTGACAAGTTAACGTGGTACTGTATTGTTCTTTATAACAGTGGTAGAGGGAAAACCCCTACATTGCGGTAGAATAATACTAAGGCAACCACTACTTAAAATACGTTAACAAGTAATGTGTATTTATCGGCAGATGTTTTATCGTTTCAGATAATAAATATTCATCCTTAATTAAAATTATAATTATAATTAATTATATGATAATTAATTTCAAAATGCTGATTGAAGAAACGCGTGGGTGGTGTTTCTTTTGATCACGTGGTTAGCTTCCCGAGCTAACGTAATATGAATGAAATCTTATAGGATTTCCTTTTGGAAAAATTTGTTAATAAAACCAATTCCGGTTTTAAATTACAAAGTCACCAAGCCGCAAGTTTAATTAATAAAAATATATTAATTTGAACTTTTAAAAACCTAATAATGTTTTCCCAATACTAGCGGATTAATTCCTAATGTTAAATGGAAGTAGTTTTAAAGCCCCGTTCACACTAGACAATTTTGAAAACTTTTTCAAAAAAAAAATTATGCAAAATATTTTATTAAATAACTAATAAAATTTGGCAATTTCTCCTCAAACCACAGCGAAACTTAAACTCTCACCTTTGCAGCCCCAGGTTTAAAAACAGTTTCAAATTACATCTAGCTATAATGTGAAGGTGCCTTATTCTCAAGAACGTCATAGAAATGTGGTAACTATCCTAGAAATAATTTGACAAAAATAAATAAATCAAAACTCCATAGCCTTTTTTTTTTCTTTCTTCGTTATCTGTTTTTAGTACATTAAACGTCTCATATTGGTTCCTTTTAGATAACAATGTCTCTAGACACGGCCGGTCATATCAAATTTCAAATTTATATCAAGAGATTGATTGCTGTTTGTTAAAGAATATAGAAATTCACCCAGTAACCGAGTACAAAAATTATTAAGAAATAAATTTCTTTTTTTTTATCAGTTCTTGGTATTAGTACATCGCGGGGTAAGATTACGGAAAAATTCTTAAATGTAAAAGACGTAGTAAGAAATACGTAATCCGTCTGTTACGAGGGGCTACTCACTACATATCATAAGTTTATAATCTATGAAAATTTAAAGTAAATAAAAATAAGTTTATAATCTATGAAAATTTAAAGTAAATAAAAATAAGTTTATAATCTATTTTTTTTTTTAAATTTTTTTTGGTACTAATGGTCTAATGTCTATTTATTTAGTTTTAAATTAATCTAAATTATTTCAACACGTTACAGGGATGCTTACACATGCACACTTCTATTTTTAATTTCAATCCCACCCTTTCGAAGTCAAACTCCAACTTAACATGAAAGCAAAAACTCTGTTATACTTGGAAACGGTTCAAAATCTAATACCTGTACATGTAAAAGTATACGCCGAGCAACAATTACATTACAATATCCGTTAAAAAAAAATAATAAAAATGAAAAGGGGTTTTTGAAAAAACGTTAAATCCTCAAATACAAGCTTAATATTAATTCAATTTAAAATAATAAATTTAAATTTTATTTCATGAATATTCATAAATGAATGCATTTCACATGAATAAATATTAATTGCCAATTTAAGGATCGTATTTAAAAAAACCGGGTTTGTTTTTATAACTACCTGTACATCAGAGACATATATCCTTGAGAAATATAGGCATGGTTAGCTTGGTTTTTTTTTTGTCAATTTCAAAAAGCTATTAAACGCGTTTTGAGGTAAGGCTAAACCATACACTTAAAATTCCCGTTTGTACAAAATACATATTACGTAATATTTATTTAAACTGTATTTAAAAACCCATTATACTGTAGATATTAACAATTAACTCTTTGAAACCGATTTTAATGGACACTGTTTTCATATAAAACCAAAAAATAACAGGGGCAATCACGTGACCCATAATATAAAACAGTGTTTTTACTATTACTATATTTTTCGTTTCTTTTATTACGTATTGATTTTTTTTTTAAAAAGTAAAAGATTGCATCTTTGTTGTTGTAGTAGATGTAGTAATAGTTGTAGTAGTAGTTACGTACAAGTTGATCAAAAAAAAAAAAACCAAAATCGATTTTGAGTAAAGTCGAAACATATTACAGAAAAATAAATAAACTTACTGAGTGAGTATCGAAAGATGATATCCGTAACGGTTCACGTGTTTTTATTTCACATTGACAGGGGTGTGATATTAAACTTCATAGCAGACGACGGCCGACGATACCTTATTCTCGCGAGCCTCGTTGCTAATAAAAAACGTGCTCGACAAACACGCGCCAAATATATTTCCCGCCTTTTTTTCCGCGCCTTAGTTGTCCCAGGAGAAATTGGATAAAAAAAAAGTAAATTTCCTATGGGATTTTGGCGCGAAAAGAACGTTTAGTGTTACGTAAAAATAAAAGTACACACACACCACTTTCGTTTCGTTTCGTTTCAAACGTAAGTGAATCCGATAGCGAGTTTGCGACTCTGCCAAAACGACAAGAAGTTAAAATTTAAGGCTTAAGCCTAATTCAGCCGCTACAAGTAAAACTTCTATCAACGCGCGCGCGCGCACGAAAGCAAAAATGCTGTAATAGCGCGCGCGGGGAAACTTTCAAATGGCGGGAAACGTAACGGGAGGGTGGGAGAAAGAGGGGGGATATTGGCGCGCGCTTTTCATACTAGGGGCAGACATGGGCGAACCCTCTGCCTCTCCCACTCCCACTCCTCAAAATTTTTTAGCGGGGAACGAGTAGCTCACTCCAACTGATTTTCCATAGTAGGCCTTTCCAGTATACCTCGCTCCTTTCCCAAACAAAACATCATTGTAACTTTTCACTCCTCTCACTGCTCATTTTATCTCGTAGTTTTAATAAACCTCCTCTCATCTCAATTGAGATAAAAATTAAAATGTTTCACTCCTCTCACTTCTCATTTTATCTCGTAGTTTTAATAAACCTCCTCTCATCTCAATTAATATAAAAATTAAAATGTTTCACTCCTCTCACTGCTCATTTTCTCTCGTAGTTTTATTGAACCTCCTCTCATTTCAATTAAGATAAAATTAAAAGTTTTCCACTCCTCTCACTACTCGTTACTAAACCTCCTCTCATCTCATTCTCAATTAAGATAAATTACCATTAAGATAAATTCGATTAAAACCTAGGCCCAGCAAAACTTCCGTGTCACTGCAATAATTGTGGCAACACTTATTGCAACATATGCTTTTGAGCTTCATTAGTTGTTGAATCAGAATAAGACTTGTAGTGTAAAGCCCGACTACCTATTTTGTCCAGAAACTTCCGGAAAGCAGTGATTCTTGAACGATAAGCCTGAAGACGAAGCCGCTGGAGTTCTACCTTAGTTTTGATAAGGTCCTACACTAAAGCAAACTTTGTTTCTCGATTTATTTTCTAATTTTGGCATTTTAAACTAAGTTTAATAAGTATCACCCAATAAAAAACAGCTCGTCAAGGCACACCACTGGTGAGAGAAGCGGAAACTGTCAGTGTCAAAATTTTCTGCAGCTTAACTCTCACACTTCGTTTATTCTATTGAATCTTGTGTACCAGCGTTTCCCACACTACCAGCATAGCAACGTTCCTCGAACATTATCAAAGTTTTGGTTCAGCCAATAAGCATTCGTATTTCACTAGGCTACGTGACTGTAGCCTGTCAAATACCATTTGTGTTTACAGCATGTTCAAAGCTAGAGAGCCTTGTCTCCACCTCTATGAATCACTAACCTTCGCCTTGGCTTAACAATAAACCCCCGTTACTATTTCAAAGCATGTTTCTTTATTTCCCTCCCTTGTCTCCCTAACCCCCACCCAGAAACAGTGGATAGGTTCTGATTTTCTCTCCTCTCCAAAAGCCTGAAAGAAGGAGAGAACCCCCTCTCCCAAAACATTTTTCGTCCCACTCACCTCTCACACTCACGAGCCATTGCTAAACGTTTGGTTTTCAAACTCACCCCCTTTTACACCCCTTTTACGCCGCCCGTAAAAACTCGCGCTCTTTTAAAATTTGTATTTTGAATTGGCCAAGAGGTTCACTCCAATGTTTCATGATATTAAATCGTGGCACTCATTTTCTCTCCTTTTTTTTTGTTAGAAGCCTACCACTCCCACTCACCCTCCACTCACAATAGTATAATTTCTGATTCTCTCCTCTCAAAACGCTCATTTCGCTCCAAAAGGAGAGGAGAGCGCCCATGTCTGACTAGGGGGAGTCACGCGCGAGGTACTCAGCCTTGGATCGTCCAGGTCACGTGACTGATAGCTAGTTCAGCTGGCGTCTGCTTTTTGAAAATACTCAGCTGTTGCCCGGTCTTAGGGTTTTAGTATGGAAAAATCAATTTTAATTTATAGTTTTTTTGGTTGGGATATTTAATTTATTTCACGTATGACAGAACATGAATTAATGTGAGCTATAAACATTAGAGAGAGAGAAGTTAAATATTTGGGCTAGGCCTAATTGCTTCTAGGCTAAGCTAAAATTTGTTATTTCTCCTTGTAATTTTCACAACGGCATGTTAAAGTGGATAGGTCAGATCAAACAAGTTCGGGGTCAGAAAAGTCGTGCGTAAACACGGCCTCTTAATGACGCCCCCCCCCCCTAGATACAAATCTATATCTTTATAATAATGATGTTCAGCATAGATAGATATATAAACTAATTTGAAAAAAATTCATGGGAAATTTGAAATAAATCCATGGAATGGTTAAAAATATAATTCTGATTTTTTTTTTGTTATTTTGTTTTGTAATTAGTTTCGGAGATAATATTTAGGTCACGCGTCTTTTAACACCAATTTACACCCACGACATTTTTAGGCAAATATTCATTCGTCTTGGTGTGTCTAATTAACTTTAATTAATGAATTATATCACCCATCCATCCATTGTACTTTTAAAGGGTTAGTAGTGAGTGTACAAGTAACATATCGTTCCTTTAACGCTAAGGAATTTTACGCTCCCTAATTAATATTAATTTAAACATTTAAAAAATTAATTTCGGTACACTGACACTTATATAAGCATAAATGAGTTAACATCGAGTTATAAGTTCCTAACGATACTTTGGTCTGACATCCCGAGTAAAAGCAAAAAGAAAGAAAAGAAAAACATAAATTATAGGATCACGCTATCAACGCAACGTAACTTGACTCTAACCCGGGTTAGGTTGAACCCGTGTGGTCAACCTTTGACAGTAGTGACACGTAACCCGAGTCTAACCTCGTAGTTGTATTATAAACGACCCATTTTATTGACAGTAACGTTAAATAGTGTTTCAATATAGACTTATTTTGAAAACAAGTCACGTTGGCGTTTCATAATGGTTTTAATTTGGCGCGTCAAAGGTTGAGAATCAAGTGGCTCCCCATCTTGAATAGAAAATGCGCTTCGTAAAAAACGTCATGATTTTGTTTTAGTGGAGTTTTAGCGTGACCAGAATATTGTATATACGTCTACTTTATCGGATCGGTTCGGTTTGGTCAGCGGGTGGTCAGTAACGTCTTATCCAATGGTGGCTAGCTAGCTACTTTGGTCAACGGGTCAAGGTTACTATAGCCAAGAGATTGTCGCGGCGTTAATCAAGTAATCAACTTGTTACTTAGCCATTAGGAAAAGGGTAGTAGGATACTACTGTAATCAAGTTGTTTTCCCTCTATGGTATGAACTATGGTAGCTAAGATGGATAATAGTCTGCAGTTCAAGGGTCGTGAATTCAGTTCTGAGTGTAGGGGGATCACTACTACCATACTAAATAATAGGGGGATAACTACTATATCATAGGGGGATAACTACAATATCATAGGGGGATAACTACAATATCATAGGGGGATAACTACAATATCATAGGGGGATAACTACTATATCATAGGGGATAACTACTATATCATAGGGGGATAACTACTATATCATAGGGGGATAACTACTATATCATAGGGGGATAACTACTATATCATAGGGGGATAACTACTATATCATAGGTGGAATTATACTACACCTAATACCACCACCAAAAGTAAAGCAATTTTCCAAGCTCGAAGTATTGTTATTCAGGTATGTCTGAATGTTTAAGTTAGGCGAAGTTAAACGTTGTTTACCCTTCCTTAACCAACATTAGAAAAAGTGTGTGTGAGTGTGAAGTACAATATATAATATATATTAAAAAAAATACATGGCGATGGTGTTTCCCCATGGTTGGTTCCTACTACGACAACACGGCCAATACTTAGCACGAGATTAGTTAGACGAAGTTCGCACGCACAATTTCGTGACAAAAATACGACCAGAATTCTTTGAGCCTTGGCCTTCCCCTCCCTCCCTAAACCTACTAACTTAACCCAGACAGTCAAGAAAAAACAGTAATTACTTACAATGGTTCCTGGTTAAACCCTTTACTTGTTATTGCCCGAGCTACATTATCTAAGACTAAAGACCCTAACCCTTTAATTGAAGACATAAGAAATATACACGTTGAGTGGCTTGGACTGGACAAATTATATAGTTGGGCTAACAGAAGATGGCCTATCGTACAAGTTCCAGATGCTATAGGTTGGACGCCATATTGTAAAATGGCCGCATCATATTTTAAATAAAATATTGATTTCTAATATTTCTTTTGAACTCTAGTTAAATGCATGGCCTCGATGCGATAGGTCATCGATAGATACAAGATAAAATGTATTGAATTCCTTAGGTAATAACTGCAAAATTTTCAACTTGCTCATCAAAATTTTCACGAGGAAATTTTCGCTTTTCAGGGATCTCTATACTACGTTTCAAGCTAAGAAGGTAGTAAAATTAAGGCCTAAATGCTTTGGAATAATATATATTTTAAGATTGAAACACTAATCCACGTAAGCTAACATTTTAATTAAACCCGGAAGGCCCTCGTAGTCATCTCGTGTTTCCAATGAAAATCTAATTTCTTACTTATATATAGTGAAAGTTCACGGAGCACGCGCACTAACCCAAATTGATTAAAAATATACTCGTTTCGAGTTTCAGTTAAAGGTTAGGTAAAATATCTTAACGGATTCGGAATCAGCTCGAAAAACGCTTTAAAATGATACCAAGGACGAATTCAATCGGACGGTAAATAAGATTTTCAAATTATTTTCAAATTGGAAAATTATTTTTCCATAATCAAGTTTAAATATTTTCATATTTTCTTAATTCCGGTAAAGGTTGCGAAGTATATATTATTTGAAAAGGGTTTTACAATGACACCCGTATCATCTCCCGAAAATACAACAAGTTGCAAAATGATTTTCAAATTTGAAAAACCAATTCAAATTTGAAAAATTCAAACTGCTCCGATTTGAACGATATTGGTATCAAATTAAAGCTAATTTTGAGTAGAATTCAAAAATGCAAAAGAAAAAAAAATAAAAATTAATCCCAGAATTAAAATATAAAACGTTTTCCAACTTGTCCCTACAACGAAACCCAAAATCTATTAGAATTCCTCCTCATAGCGTTATATTGGAACCATTAATGTCAAGATATTCTGTACTATCTCCTTTACGAGAAGAATATAGCTTTATATTGTTAACCGAAATAGAACTAATATGTACGGAGCCTACAGTATAAAGAGTACAGAGTATTAGAGTCCAGCCTTTGACAATATTGGCTTCTTCGGGGTAAACGCTATCTCTGTCGGGAGATGCTTGGGAAACAGGATGCTACCAATATCACAAATGTCGCAATGACCCTAATAGTCCGGATATGCAGTTGGCTGTCGCTGAACGCGGAGGACTCCCTTCCAACTACCGCACCGTCGTACCCAAGAACCACATACCGACAAACGCGTGCACCACACTCCCAAAATGACTTACACTAACACGTACTACGTCTTTTACATAACTTTTAAAACATTAACAGAGTGGCTTAGTTATTCGGCGACAACGTACAACTACAATCTAGTGGTTATCCCCCCTACTAGCTCCCGTAATAGACCCAAAATAGCCATGTCAATAGAGTCTTACCACGGTTCTGGCAGTCATACTGGTAGGTTTCTGATTTCCTACCACCAATATGGCCGTCTAAATTATATCCTCCCCAAACGAAACTCCTCTACAATTAGCTAATAACGAACAAGAATTGTTATTCAAGAAAAAATAAAAAATTCATTTTCCGCATTTCAGTTTGTTGTAGGGGGAAAACTACCAGATTACAGAAGGATAAGTACTGTAGCATGAATGGTCTCATATACCTAAACCACCTTGCATAGTGTTGTTAATATTACTTAACTCTGATTGAATAATTTTTGATTCAATAAATAGTTTAAAGTTTTGGTTTTACAATTAGAACTTGAACAGGAAATTTAAATCATATTAAATTTAAACAAAATCAAAATTAATTAATAAATACTAAGTAAAATTAAACCAAAAATTAACCATTATTTAACTTTAAAAACAAAAATAGAACCACGAATAAAGTCTGCAGTCCGCGTCAATTTTAAAAGAAAATAAAATCAACCAATGAAAAGTGAATCTCTCACCAAACTAAATCCTTCTGGGAGTTTTCTTAACCGAATCAAAACAAGTTTAGAGTCGATGACGATGTTCCTCTTAAACTCCTTTTCTTAGCCAATCAAAACGATTGAATAAATCCGGTGCACCAATCGGCACGCGGCGGCGATCTCCGAAGCTGACGATATATAATTTTTAAACCGAAAAATTTAAAAAACAAAGTCACGTGGGGCCGAATGGTCAAATGATGGTCAAGCGACCGATTTTGGCGTTATAAAATAATCCATAATTATCACCGGCCGCCGAAGTAACACTCTTTTGTCCGCGTCCCAAACTCGCAAACACGAAACTATAAGCGAGAGACGCCGTCACAAAAAGACTAACTTAAAACGGAAACGTTAAATTAGAGACGCTATTATCCCGTGTAGATGGCGCCAAAATTTTTTACTGGGGAGGAAATAAACACGTGACCTTAATAAAGCTCCGTTCGCACCATACCAAAAAAAAAAAAATAAATTATAACGTCAGTGGAGTAGTTATACATAAGTGTTGAACTTATTATAATACCTTTATGGCCAATTTTTATTATACTTAAAAAGTTTTATTAATAATTTTTTTTGGAGTGCGAACGGGCCGCGAATACTCCCAAGTTTATGTAACTTCACGCTTAGTTCAGGACTTAGTTTAAACTAACGCGCAATATAAATTTAAGTTGAAATTTCAATAGTAATTTAACGTAATTATCAATCTAAGTTGGTGTTAAAAGCAAATGGGGGATTTTGGTAGCTCTTTAGGTTAAAGTTGATTTTAGGTTGTGATATTTTTTTTTAGTTATTTTGGGCTTAAGGTCTCCGCTGTATTCAAAGTGTATAACACTGTCGGTTTATCTCTTTGGCGGCTTTCTTTCATTGTTTAATTGAAGTTACAAAAAAAAGTATGTTCGACGCCAGTAATTTCAAATTTGTCTATTCGAGCCTACCGAGGAGACCGGGCCGGGGGACATTTTTAAAAATTAATTGCAGAATCGTCTGACCTCGTTTTTTTCACGTCAACTGGTGCCAGCCTACATTCAAACGACTTTTAGTTTAGATTGAAAATTATTTCAATAAGAGTTTTCACGAAATACCTTCAACATAGATGTAAACAATTATTATCATAGTATTTGTGACGTCACGGGCTTTAATTTGAGTACCTACAAGACGTACTTTGGTTAAACTTGAAATAACAAAATTGGCGCATGCGCACTATCAATCTAAGATTATATCTAAACAAAAATACGTTCACTATAGACGTAAACAATTATTATCTTAGTATTTATAACGTCAAGGGCTTTAATTTGAGTATCAACAAGACGTATTTCGGTTAAACTTGAAATAACATAATTGGCGCATGCGTACTTTCAATCTATATCCAAACTAATATGGAAATATACGTACAGACATAATAACAACAAAGTATAAACCCTCCCAAGTAACGTAACGGTACCACGTGTCCACTTAGGAAGAGAGGGGACTTGAATAAATAAAATTCTTTTCACAATCAAGATATTGATCTTTGAATATAAGTATATTATTTCTAACAAAAGGAAGTTGAATGGAATTGAAAGCTGGCTATTTTCAAGCCGCTTAAAATCAACAGATAAAACAAGATGGCCGACGCCCGTGTAATACGTAACTATGACCCTCTAATAGAATACTAACTACGGTAGAAACTTATAGAAAATCGATACAATATCTTGTACGAAATGGACATTAATAAATAATCAATAAAAACAGGACAAAAAATATACTAATAATAGCAATATTCTAATTCAATTTGAACATATAAGAAATTTGCCTAATTTATGTGGCCTTCTATCACAATTGGCTTTCACCAAAAATTTATAGATATTTTTCAAAGTTAGGTCTACAACTTTTTGGATATTTTATAAGTCTATCCTAAAACAGCCACACCCTTTTTAAAATAAATTAACAAAACTTTTTAACGCGATTCAAAAAACATCCCGGTCACGCCCCAAAGTCAATTTAACTTGACAACAAATTAACACGTTAAAAACTTTTTTTTCATACGGGAATTTGACACCAGGATAAGTTGACATCGGACCAAACTAACTTATATTATGAACTCCAGTTCATAATATACGGAACACATAAAGCTAATAGGAATAATTGTGTCCCATGTTAATTTCTATGAATTCGGGTTTTGTGGGCTGGGCTTAAGAACTTACTAACTATCCCCCATCAAGCCCCATAATTCTGATGGCGTCTTTCTACCTGCTGTTTCACGGGTTCCTAGGTGCGCGCGCAAGAAGCAATGCCCAGGGAGATAAATGATTAGTCTAGCTCCTCCCACAATATCCACCTAGATACGTTGAGTGAAAATGGATGTCTCAATGCAATAATTCCTAGTAGATTTTTATGCATTCCTTATAATATTTATTATATTTATTGATCCATAGGTTAAGGGGGGGGGGATTTAACAGTTCGATGATTGCTTCGATTTGGTCTACAACTTAGTCTCTTTTAAACTTGAACTGGTCAGTGGTCATACTTTTAAGTGAGTAAACGTAGCGCTCATATGGGTCATTTAAACATATCACGCGGTTTACTTAAGGGGGGTGTCCGCGTATTCCGTTTGGTTTGGTTTGGTCAAACACAGAACCTAGAATTGACCAATCAATCAGAACCGTACTGGGAGACCGGAAGTTAATCTACGGATGAGAGGACACATACCGGAAGTGACGTTCAACTCAAACCGCCTATAACTTTTCCAATTAACCACGAAAACTAATATCCGAGAAAATTGGACCGCGCAGCGTTAGTTTAATTAGATGTAATACAGTTGAAAGCCAAGGACAGTTTCGTAAATTTATTGGGTAACTACCTTCCAGCTATATTGGCTCTATTAACATTAATATATCATAAGTCAATTAATTCTCAAGTAAGTCTAAGTCTTCCCATGTCAGATCACTCAATTCAAGGGTGAGATAGAAAAGGAACGACAATTGTAACGCGTAAATAAGCGAATCAAATGAGCAACACTAATGTTTAAACTTAACTGGAATTAATTAAGTAGCTTAAAGGATATGTCAACCGTCACAAATGAACAATGTACTTTAAGAATGTTTCCCACGATATCTTGGTTATAACAGTGACAGAGAAATTAACGCGTCTCTCGTTAATTCATTAACGAGCCCGGGACAAATTAGGCCTTAGCAGGAAATCGTTAATTCATAGTTAAAAGAAAAAGCGTCACGTGGTTTAGATTAGAATACACCGCTAATCAGAAGTTCATAATATTGATTAACGAAGTATATACCTAAGTCTTATTCTTAAAAATCACGTTTCACACGTGTTTAACTATACTATAATATATTACAAAGTAAACACGCGCAATCACGCGTGCACGCTCAGAATGCTAATTCGAAATTACGTAAAAATCACATTTGTTTTTATAGGGGTTGGAATAAGGAAGTCCTCTTAGTTTTAATTCATTTTTAGTGTTTCGCGTGATGTTTTGCTCCATACGTGTTCTTCCGCCCCTTTATACTAATCTACATTAATTTAATTGCATAGCTGAGATTCTACTTTTAAATATATTATAATACATATACTTTAAGCAAACCAGGTTATAAAAACTTTTATAGACCAAAAATAAACTGCTGGCAAGTAAAAAATATATAAAGGTTTAAGCCTTGGTCTGTCTGTTAGCTAAGCCTTTGCGCGTGTTTTTTGGCGCGCGCGCGGGTCTTTGAAAAGCTCTTTAAACATCAGGTCGCTCCACATAAAAAATATGTATAAATTGGATTTGAAGAATGGAGGTTTTTTATAGAAAATACAGGTTTAGGGGGGGGGGACATCAGCAGAAAATATGGATGGATTCAACAGCCAAGGGTTAAGGGTCGGGACCAAGTGTAAACACACGGTTTTCAGACATTTTTCATTGGATCCTTCTAAGAGTGCAACGGGGGTCTTTTTATTTTATAAAGGTCAAATTACTTTCTGCCCAAATGAAAGTCAATCAATAAATTTTAAGATAATTATCGTACGCGCAGTCTTTGCTTTGTTTCAATAGTAACGCCACCGATATACCGGCAGTTGGTACCTCGTGGATATGTTGGACACTATGGGGAGTTAACACGGGGTGTCACTACACTTTTGGTTGGGGTTGGATGCAGGCTTTGTTAAAAGGGTATATAGTATACCTCCGCCCAATCCCAAGGGGCTACTTTCCGGGCGCTTCTTAAAAATTGCCCTATAAAGAGGAACTACGCCCCGAATTGCCCTAATATTTATATAGCTAATTGTAGGTAAATTCGCTGCTAAATAAAAGCCCTTATTTACACAAAAAAGGGTCAAATATCAGAGTTAATATTTTGGAAATTGGAGTTTGTAGACAGATCCAGATTGAGCGTAACGAGAGCTTCAAAATAAGATCAACCTCGTCAAAATCGGACCATAAATAAGGAAATTAGAAATTTTTCAGACCTATCTGATTATGTTTTATATCTGAAAATTTTCCAACTTTTTTATTTACCATCCAATTTTGACGCGATTGGTTTCATTTTAAAGCTCTCGTTGAACTATATCTGAATCTGTTCTTTAATTATATTAAAACAACATTGCAATTAAAATATTTAGGTTTTTAGCCCCCAATCACCAATATCGATGCAACTTGTTACGTCAGAGCGCAAAACAAAAAAAAAATCTTTCGGATTAGCGTGAGAAATATCCATTTAAACAAGAAAACGGTAGAATATCCCAGAAACATTAGGATAAGCATTACTACCGATAAAGGTAACTTCCTTACCCTAATACCCGCTTCACTTACAAACTGATCTTGTGAACGCTATATAATGCGGTGTATCAAGTTAACCTCACAGTAACGAAACAATTTGTAACGTAAAAAAATAAAGTAACATTTTTGATGGAACAATGAAGGATTTGAAATAAAAATGGAACGAAAGTCGTTGGTTAATACGTCTACGATATTGAAGGCTTGGCAATGCATGCACTAATGTTATTTTTAAATTCACCTTAATAATGTCAAAGGTATTATTTGCCAACGTGTCATTTAATTTTAAAATCGATTAAATTGATTTTTATAATTTAAGAAACTTCGTAATAAATTTAATATCTGTCCCTTCAATGGCGATCGAATATTTAATAACTTGCAAAAATACTCAAGCACATATAAACTGCAATATTGCAAAAACATTTCCTACCTGCAATTGTTGATCTCCTTTCGTTCTTTTGTTATTTCGGACTTTTCGGCAATTTCAAATTAGAAATCTGCAACAAGTTGGTGCTCCTCTTCTTGTTGTTGCCAAGTTGCTCCCAAGAACACTTTCAACTATAGGAAACACGACGGCGTAAATCGCGTTGCGTCTCACCCGGATACACGCAATATTCTGCTGCAAGTTTGAGAAAATAAATTTTCAAAAATTCTTAATTTAGATCCATGAAAGAAAGAGTGAGTCAGGTTCGCGACGCGCGGCGGTTTAAAAGTTGTCGTGCCCAAAAGCCATCCACTGCCACTGCCTTAAGGTATAAATGTTCTTCGTACGTCTCCTCGCGTTTTGCAAAATAATATATATATTGGGACACACCCACAACTCTCGCGCGCTCTCTTACTATTGGACGGTGCAACAAACCCCCCCCCCCCCACGTGATCTACTTTCCCCGGGAAAATAAGTTATTTTGTTGCGCCTTAAGGTTTTTCAAAATTCACCGAGCAAACTTTTAACTAACTTAGAAATTTATTTATAATCCAAAGGATTCCAATTGAAATAGATTTATCAGACTGTTAATTAAGAAAGTTTGAAATTTATAAGAAAAAATCAAATTTGAAATTTATAAGAAAAAATCAAATTTGAAATTTATAAGAAAAAATCAAATTTGAAATTTATAAGAAAAAATCAAATTTGAAATTTATAAGAAAAATCAAATTTGAAATTTATAAGAAAAATCAAATTTGAAATTTATAAGAAAAAATCAAATTTGAAATTTATAAGAAAAAATCAAATTTGAAATTTAAAAATTCACATATCGATTTGAAAATTTGTTTCCATTACGTTCAACTTGAAATTATCATTCATTACATTTAAATAATATTCAAATTTGAATATTTTTCCTGCAAGTTTGAAAATTTCAAAGTTCGATTTACCTAAATATTTGCTAGACGATACAAAATAGACTTTGCCCCAATTTCATTAAATTAAACGTGAAAAAAGATTTGGCAAAAACCAATGTGGCAAAAGTTGGCTTAATATTAAAGAAGCCATAGCAAATCAATCCAAGCTAGCATTAATATATCTATACTCTATATAACAATAGGCCAAACCTTATTAAACGGGTTACGCGCCAATTATCCCATCACTACCAAATTAAATTGACGAATAGTCTTAAATCAAGCCTATCACCTTTGGGAGAGAGTCAATCTAACTTGGTAGCGTTAAGGAATAAGAGCTCTGGATTCCGGGCGACGTTACCATAGCAACGCTCGTGGAAAACGCTCTTTTCGGGTTTCGCGAGGGGTGGGACACTTGCCATTTAAAAAAATTGAATAATTTCGCTTCTAGAATTGTAATTAATTATAAATTAAGCTTAATTTCTAAATAAATAAATTGACTACACCCATAAATGAATCTCGCTAAATTTTGCGTTAAAATCTAAAAAAATAAAATGGTAGCTTGGAAAGTGTTCGACATCTTGGGGGTTTGAGTAAAATCTCAGGGTTGTATACCTGTTAATAACAGACTGTACAATACACGGCGTACAAAAGCACGTTTCTCTTATAGTTAACTAAGGTTAGACTTAAGTGGTTTTTGAATTTAGCTATCAGACATCGAAAGTCCAAAGCAAGGGTCACCTAACCCTTGATTTTGATTGGAAATGGCAACTAGAAAAATCTTATGTCTCCTTCAATTCGAAATTTTCAACTAGCTCTATAGACCAACTTCAGGATGTCACAACTCCATGAATTTGAACGCTAATGTTAAATCCTTTTAGGATATGATAGAACAAACTGTTTTCTACGTAACGGTACCAAAAACTTAGTCCTACACCAATCAGAGCCCGAGTAATTAAGCATTTTACAAGAGTAGGTCAAAAATGTACTTCTCGTATTTGACCTTGCATTTATGTCGTAACACTTTGACAGTTCGTACGCTAATTTCTCAGGGAAAGTGGGGGAGGGGGGTTTGCAAGTTATAACTTTAGGTAAGACTGTCGTGCCCCCGGGGGTTTGCGGGTAAAGGACCCATTCCCCCAACCCCAACCCCTGAAAGGGTTTATTATTAAAAGATGGTCGTTGGAGAAACGCCACCACGCGGATCTTACAGAAAGTTAATCCCAAGAGAGTTAATCCTTCTTTTCATCAAGGTTTCCTTAATCCCCCTTACGGAGAAATCAAATTGAATAAAGATGGGAACCACTAAGAGCCAGCCAACACGGAAATCGCAAGCCCCTCCCCCTCCCAAAGAAAAAACACCTAACACCCGCCAAAAAACGTTCCAGTAGGAGCTTGAATAAACACAGCTTCCTACATAAATTAATAACTTATTTCATCCCTAAAAACCCGTCCTCGCATTAAAGTAGAATCGCGGTTGGAAGAGTGCTGGGCAAAATTAACTTATTAGGAATTATTATTTACTTATGATAGTTACAGTTTGCACTAAGGTTTTCACGGAAACAGTAGGTGCTAAGCTCAAAAGATAAATTTATCAACTTAACTAAAAAGGAAACGCTAAGACAAAGACTCTACCGCCATAAATTTACATATTTCTATCATATTTCAGCAAAATTAATACGATTCTACTTTTAAAAAGACTCGGTTCGGGTAGGTTTTTGTTTTGACCAAGGCTTAGCGATCTTACTTTCCTAAAAACTTTCTCTGATCTTTCTAATCTTTTGTCACCAGTTTATTACTTGAAAATTACGTTACTGATAGCTAATTTCGTGTATTAATTGAGTTAATTAAGTATTTAAAGACATAATTACCTTAGAATTGCTCGCAAACTGCACCTGCAACTCAAAGCGCGACTGAAACCAACAGGTTGAATATTCGTCTGGTGATTGTTGCTCATTTCCGCCACTAGACGCCGCGCTAAACCGAAATAATAATAGAAAATTAAAATTTTATTTAATTATTTTAATTAAATATAATAACAGGTTAAATTAAAGGTTAAAATATTATAAGTAATTAAGAAATCAACTTACTTTTGTTTGTGATTCGCAGTTTGTAAGAGCATAATCAGGTAGATGGCGTAGTAGCACAATCTCGGAATCCATTTTTAGCTCCGGCTACATGAAATTTGATGGAAACTAATAGGATTGAGCCTAGTTTGTGTGTCGGTTCACTAAAAAAACAAGATGGTCAGAGAATGATATTTTTATTATTAGGCACAATATTATAGTTTGAATTAAAATTTCATTTTTAAACGGTTTTACAGGAAATATTCGCACGTACAATTATCACAGGAACACACAAGTAATATAAAAAAAGCAATGACAGAGAGAAAAAAAATTCAAACTTATCGTGTAATGACCGTGAAATTATCTGCGAAATTAAACAAACTTAAATTTGAGAAAAATTTTCTCAAAATACACAGTTGTCAGCAATTATTTTGCCATCTTCAAAAGCACGGTCACCATTTTGAAAAAAACAAAATTTATATATATATATATATATTGAGGCAATACGTTTTTTTAACTACAACCATTTGTTTTTTGAAATTTTATGCCCGTTTTTTAAAAAATTGACTGGCATTTGTTTTGTTTTAACTTGTTTTGTATATTATATATATATTTTTAATTTTTTTTTTATTTTTTTTTTGATTATGAAACAAGAAAAAATTATTTTTCTTGATAAAATATTTTTTTTTTATAAATTTTTCTTTTTTCCAAATGTATTATGAATTAAATAAAGTATGAGATTTAATGAGGAAAAAATATTAGTGGAGTTTAAAAGTGTAAAAAAAATCTTTTTTTTTTCTTTCAAATGATAATATCACAACTTGGTGAATTTTTTAATGAATTTTGTTTCCATTTGATTTAAATTAACTAGAGATTTGGATAGAGCACGATTTGGGCTTTTAAATGAAACAAACCGCGTCGAAATCGGACCATAATTAAGGAAGTTACGTCATTTTATACTTTCAAATTTGAAAAGTATAAAATGACGTAACTTCGTTATTTATGGTCCGATTTTGACGCGGTTTGTTTTATTTTAAAGCCCAGAATGAGCCTGTTCCGATTTATTAAAATATACTTTCCTCTTTTTTAAAGTTTTTTTTTCTCTAATATAATTTTTCTCTTAATTTTTAAGACACATTTTTTGATTAATTTAAGATTTATATTATCATCAAAAATATATAATTTGATTTAATTTCTTTCCGTACCTAACAAACCAGAGATGATGTTTAATTCTTTTTATTTTAATTAAAAATGATTATTTTTTGTAATATTAAAATATATGCTACGATTGATGTATTTTTTTGATATTTTAGGAACTCAGTTTTACCTTCTTTTTTTTTCTCTAATTTTTTTTTTAATGAATAAATTTATGTTTTTAATAAATTAACCAGGCATAAGGTTTTTTTTTAAATTTTAAAAACCTATCGTAATTTTCTTTTTAAAATAGTTTAATTTTAAAACTGAGCATTTTTGAAGCAATTTTTATTTTTTAACCTCAATTTTTTTTCCCCCAATATAAAATATTTTAAATTTAATTTAATTTATGCCAAAAAAATTATTATTAAATTTTTACTATATTTAATATTAATATTAATATTAATATTATTTTTAAATATTTAAGTACAATAAACTGCCCATAAAATATAGAAGTACATTTTCTTTTTAAAAACATTTAATAGTACTATTTAATGCCTGCAATTTTTTTAATGATTAATTTTAATTTGTTAAATAATTAATTTAATTATTAATTTTTAAGACACAATTAGATACTTACGATAGTTGCATAACATTTTTTTTTGGCTACCACAAAAATATTTTTTCAAAAATACTTCGTTTTGTTTTTTTTTAATTTTAATTTTCCCATTAATTTTAATTTTAATTAACCTGAGATTCAATTTTTTTTTATAAACGAGCCGATTTAATGCCTAAAATGCATAGAATTAACATTAGGGGCTATAGTCAAAAATTATCTTTAAACATTAAAATTAATAATTAAAAACCCACATTACCCTTAATTAATTAATTAATTAATTAATTAATTATTAGTATTTTTTTAAACCATACTTAAAAAAATTAAAATTATTTTGTCAGATCGGTTAAAAAAAAATACTTTAAATATACAAAAGTTATAATAATTATTTTAATTTTAAATTCATCCGTTTAAATAAATATTTAATGAATTTAAAATTAATATATGCAAAATTATAATTATTTAACGTTAAATTAAATTAAATAGGGTTTCCTAATTAAGATTAAACGCGGCTGCATTTAACAAATATATTATTAAATTAAACCCTAATTAAATTTAACGTTAATTAATTAATATTTAAACCCAAAAATTAACCCAAAAAAAAAACCTTAACTGGTGCTCGTGTTTTTAAATAAAATCATTTATGTGAAATAGGCCGAAAAAACCTAAGCCTAAAAACAAACACACGAACACGCATGAACACATGACATAATTAAATGAAAATAAAAATTGCACTTTTTTTTACAATATTCACGATTTTCACTGGAATTTTTATTTTAATTTAAATCCCGTTTTGAAAAACCGTTTAAATATTAATTAATTAATTAATTAATTGATTAATTAATATATAATTATATTTAACAGTCTATGCACCATTGTATCAGCAAAATTAATTAATTAAAATCAACACCATTAAAAATAAAATTTAATGAAAATTAGACTAGTTATTCGTGAAAATAATATCCCATATGATTAATTTTTTTTGAAAAGATTAATTAATTAATTTAAATGCTTTTAATTAATTTTAATGTCTCATGAGCTTTGGTGATGAATGGGGGGAAGGGGGATAAATAATATATATTTTTTAATGAATTTACGTATTGTATTAATTAATCTATTTAATTGGTATAATTTTAATTAACCCAATTAAAATTATATTAAAAATAATATTTTTAAACCAAACCTGACCTGAAAATTTTTAGAATATAAATTTTTAAAACCTCTAAATATTAATATTAATTAATAAGTACTACGCGTTTTAATTAAACCTAAATATTAAATAAATATCCCCGTAATTTAATTTTTAATTATGAAATGATATTAATTATATTTTCTTTTCAACTTTTTTTTAAAAAAAAAATTAATTATTAAAAAATAATATTTATATATTATGACGTCATTAATTAATGACGTATGTAAAAAATAAGCAAATGAACAAGATGGAATGGCGGAATATTTTGCTGAACTTACGAGGAATGTGACAAAGTCTATTTATATATATATTATCCATTTTGGTCCACCATTTTAAATTACAAAAACTAATTACCTGTAATTAGTAATTAGCATCTCGTCTTGAAAAGTTCATTGTCTAATGATTCTTAAGGCACTTAGTTGCCTCTCCTGTTAAATAAAAATAATTAAAATAAATTTTTATATTTATTTATTTTTTAATTAATTAATTATTTTTTAATTAATTATTTTTAATTAATTATTTAATTATTTATTTTTTAATTAATTAATTATTTATTTTTTAATTAATTATTTATTTATTTTTTAATTAATTATTTATTTATTTTTTAATTAATTATTTATTTATTTTTAAATTAATTAATTATTTATTTTTTAATTAATTAATTATTTATTTTTTAATTAATTATTTATTTATTTTTTAATTAATTATTTATTTATTTTTTTTAATAAATTATTTATTTATTTTAGAAATAATATTTACCTGATTTTGGAAGTGGCTTTATATCAGAAGTATATTTTTTTTATAAATGTAGAAGCAGTTGGTAATGGAGAGGAACGAATTTAACCACTTGGCAGAAAATATTATATTTGGTTTTTTTTTAAAAACAAAAATTAAACCATTTCATTTAAAGTGTTTATCGCTGTTCACGAAATATATCTTGTGTTCACTGTTTTGTGGTCGCGAAAAACAATATTAAAACATGATAAACCGAAACTCTTCACAAAATACGCGACTTAATTAAAACCCTTTTTTTTTCATATATTATGGAAGACAGATAATTTTTGGCATCTTCCAAAGTTAGGAGCAAAAATATCTGTAAATCAGATAAGGTAACGTCAGATTTAAATGGAGGTTAAAGAGAGCTTTAAATCAAAATCAACCGCGTTAAAATCGGACTGTAAATAACGAAGTTGGAAATTTTTCAAACTTATCTGATTTATCTGAAAATGACAAAGTTACAAGTTTGAAAATTAACTTTCTTATTTATGGTCCGATTTTGACGCGGTTTCTTTTATTTTGAAGCTTTTGGCGAGAACTACTTAGATCTGAAAACAAACCTGGGAAATTTTAATAATATAAATTGAAAGTGTGGCTATTTCATTTGGAAATCAGCTACCTGCACTGACCATCGACCAGTTCCATCATTTCGACAGAGTGGACGAAACTGTCCGTGTCATCATCGAGCAGATGCTACGATTTTTAATTATTAATTTAAAAAATTAATTCTTTTTTTTTTCAAATTTGATTTTCAAATTTGAAAAAAGGAGAACTACCTCTTCAAAGTAGGTAGTCTGCGTTGACGTCGTTTTTAACCGTTTATCGGAATAATCACCGACTAGGGCTTGTAACTTTTGAAGTTGAGACAATAGCGACCTTTATTAATTACGATTTAAGTTAATTAATTAACATTAAAAACAAAATAAAATTAAAGTGGAATTAACAAAAATACGAAGTACTCACTTATTGCTGCCTTCCAGAGTGTCCATTCTACGTTTGTACTCATTATTTTCGTTGCTTAAAACTTCAACTCTATTTAAAAAAAAAAATTAAATTCAAAAATTAATATTTAATAAAATTTAAATTAAAATTATTAAAAAAAATGTACACGTATCAACGTAACTCTGCACTGGGTACAAAGGCAAAACAAGCCTCGCCTTACTATACACGTACCGCGCATTGACATTGAAATATAAATATAAAATTTTGAAGACGTCTCAAGGTTGGTCAAAAAAAAAAATGTTAAAAAAAAAATCCCAATATCTTCTTAAGATGCAAGATAATTTTCACGTTGTTAGCAATAACTTATCGATACATTTTGACTACTTATTAAATATCGCACTTAAAACTCAATGGGAAAAAATTGCTATAATCCTAAAAGTCTGATTCAGTTTTATGTTAATTTTATATAAGCAAGCGCAAAGTTGCAAAATATAAGCAACCATTTTATAAAAATTGCAAATTTACCGCGATAGCAAAAGTACTGAAGCACTGAATATTAATTTAAGCAATTCAAATTTATGATAGTTACCTTTTTTCTAATGAATCCATGTATTCTTTCTTTTTACGTCTGCTTTCTTGGGCCGATATCTTCGCGAATTAATTAATAACTTCATTAATTAATTTATAAGTCGGGGCTTAACTAATTAAATTAATTAACTATGTATATATATTTATTTTACCTTATTTTTAATTTTCCGTCTAATTTTCTTGAGTGATCTTTCTTCAGCTTTTGTGAGGGGAAGCCGTTGCGGAATTGGGTATCCTTCCGCCAATAAGGTTCGTTTTTCTTCCTCGGTTAATGATAATACGCCCGTTGCCCCTTTCTGAAAGGTCAAAAGGTCACGAAACCTTAATATAATAATAATAATAATATAACTCTTCACGAGTTGCAAACGGAATTCCAACTTTGAAACCAAATATAATTCTAGTTTAAAAACACTGGTGTAAGGAAACCCTTTGTAATATAAAATAGCCGAAATTTTCTTTGCCCCCCCACAGGGTCCAATAGCCCAAATTTTTCCCTAGTCCAATAGCCCAAATCGACCTGTACTCAACCATACCAGGGATAGATTTAATTTTAGAAGTAGGAATGGAGAGCGAACGGTTAGTATTTACTTCAGTCCGACTCATATCCCACCCAGTATAGAGCCCCTCCCTCCAACACGTAAAGAAAAGTTTAAATTATCTTATTGGCTCACTTAAACCCTACGTTTTGATATCGTTACTGACGGGGACGGCGAAAAATAGTGACGTAATTCCTTTTTACCTCTGTCGCTATGACCCTCCCGCCTCTTCTTTCATACCCCCCCCCCCTCCGTCCCGTTAAAAGGGGGTCCGTCCGGGACTTTGATATTACTCTGTTCTCCATTCCTACTTCTAAAATTAAATCTATCCCTGATCATACTAAATACTTGGTCCCACGTTAATCAGCCATAAATAATTAAATAATTCAAATTCACTTCTACCACAATAATAAAAAAAGCCCCAACTACTAATTAGCAACTAAAATAAATTAAACCGCTAGACTAAACAAACAAGAAACAAAAAGGCAACAATATAAATAAATAAATAAATATTCAAGTTCGTTAAAATTAATGGGAGACAGAATATGTCGATAAATATTCACACAAACTGACGTCATAGGGGAGTGGGGGGTCGAACATAAAACCCCCACCACTACATTCAATTCAAAATAAAAATACCCAGGTAGCGTTGTCTATAAAGTATAAATTGTCCCTGAATGCTCGCAGGAGGTACTGACGGAAATAAAATTCGAAATATAATATTTCATTAATTTCAAACCAAAAAAAATAAATAAATAATAATAAAAACCATTCCTACTATCTACGTCAGAACCTTTTAAAAAAAATTGGAAATTTGATAACTTTTCGGGGATTAAAATTTTGCTAAAACGTGAAATTTTCTTAACCTTTTACGAAATAAAAAAATATCATATTTCAATGGGCATCAATTAAATTTTGTAATTGCTAAAATGTTTTAACTATAAAAGTATAGGTAGGCCTCCTATATACAGGAATATAAAATATAAAATTACGCAGTTACTACGTATTCGCGTCAAGGTACCCCGTAACTAAACCCCCGTATAATTTAAATGAAACGCGCTATTGTCAAAACATCATAAATGTATAACTTTAACATTTCCTCTTTTATATTTGAAGTTCAAGGTTAATTGCGAAATAAAATTTTATTTTGCAAAATAATAAATGCGTTAGTAGACAAATCTCGATTCAGCTGTTTCGGAAATTGCTCTCCATTTTTCATGTCATATTTGAAAAGGACAGAGTTTACGGAAAAAACTTACCAAGCTACCATATAATAATAATAATAATAATAATCTGAAACTAAGGCCTACAATCTTTGATTTGAGATAAGAAATACGTTTCAATTAAAGACACGGATAATTTTAACACCCACTTTCTTCAATTTGAAACTTCCCTCTAAACTCTAACCATAATTAGTACAAAGCCTAATTAATTCCATGGCCAAAAATTTGCTTTGGAATTATATAATTAACCCTCGCTTATCAGGAGTGCATAGACAATTATGAGAGTAAGAAGTACTCACGGGTTGATTACTGATGAGTGGTGAACCGGAAGTTGATGATGAACTTCTACTTTGCGAATTGTTAAAGGTCATTTTGACCGCTGCGGCGTTACTGGGGTTGTTGCTGTTACTTCTTTTACCGGACAGAAGGAGAGAGGATGGTGACAAGGGGTGTGTGGCGCCATGAACGGGTGATAAGCTGCCTTCAGAATCACTCCCGGTACTCGAAGGAGGCGTAGGCGGTAACGCGAAACCCGAAGCTGAATTTGTAAAAAAAAAATTAAAGGTCAATCGATTTGGAAAAATAAATTAAAAAGGTCAATCGATTTGGAAAAATAAATTAAAAAGGTCAATCGATTTGGAAAAATAAATTAAAAAGGTCAATCAATTTGGAAAAATAAATTAAAAAGGTCAATCAATTTGGAAAAATAAATTAAAAAGGTCAATCAATTTGGAAAAATAAATTAAAAAGGTCAATCAATTTGGAAAAATAAATTAAAAGGTCAATCAATTTGGAATTAAATTAAAAGGTCAATCAATTTGGAAAACAATTAAAAAGGTCAATCAATTTGGAAAACAATTAAAAAGGTCAATCAATTTGGAAAAAAATTAAAAGGTCAATCAATTTGGAAAAAAATTAAAAGGTCAATCAATTTGGAAAAAAATTAAAAGGTCAATAAAATCAATTCGGAGTCCACTCGAGGGTTCATTCAATTAAGGATATGTTCAAGGTACTTACAAGGCTGTACGGACTCTAGTTTAATGTTGAATTTGGGATACACGGAGATTCGTCTACCATCGAGGTTGTTGTTGCTGTTGTTGTTATTGAAGCCATTGGCGTTCTGCGTCCTATTGGCTAAGAGGATCGTGGGTGGTTTCAGGAGGGACTGTTGACTATGGTGATGGTGGGAAGTGATGGAATGTTGCGATGAAGAGGAATGCTGGGACGAAGAGTTCAAGGACTGTTGCAACAAGGACGCCACGCTATGATTACCACCACCGTTGTTCAACGACAGATCAGGACTGTTGGATCCTGATGAAGGTTCCGGGGATGCTGGTTCGCGTTTGACGATGACACCGCTAAAATCAGACTGGCAGGCGTTCGAGGACATGCCCATGGGAAAACAGTCATTGTCCATATCTAGTAAATAAATAAATAAATAAAATTTAATAACTTATATTAAAGAATTAATTAATAATATCGTTCATTTTAAATACACCGGAAGTGTTTTTATACGCGTACTGTTCCGGTAACGGAAGTAATTCTAACACATCCCGTATAAGGTTCAAACTACTGTGATTGGTTGGAGGGTTCCAGTAAGTAATTTAGGTACAAGTACTGACACCGTGGGTTTAATAAATAAAACAAGTTGGGAAAACCAAAATATTACCTCTCCGAGTCAAGAGGTCTACTACTACAAACTTATTTACCTAGATATGGATTTATTTCTCTTTTTTGAAGTAAAAATTTACGAAATATTGAAGCAGTATTCCAAGCATAGCGAATAATACAGTAAAGCAGACGACATTTTACATCCAATAAGGATAAATCTTGGACACATAGATATCAGTCAATGGGGAAAAGATCAGGAAATGAAGTCTTCGCTTCAGCTGTTTACCGTATATTCTGATAGCTACATTCACAACTGGTTTGCAGTGTAAACACTATCGTCTCGTCTCACCTCAACAATATTCTAAGTTTGCCAACATGAATGTTAACGTTAAATAACACCAAATCTAAATTGTAGCTAGACGCACTAATAGTCAATGCGCACTATAAAGAGAATAAAAAGTCTGTAGCTACTACCCGTTTACCATTAGCCCTTTTACTATTCTAATTGCCACCATGATCTTTTCTTCTATTATAAAATCTTAACCTGATTATTTAATAGTGTATTTAACTTTCGGCTCACTCTGATCCGTTGATGCCTCTTCATTTCAGACACGAAAATCAAAGCCCAGAGTTTACTTCACCTCAGGCCTCAATTATTTACTCCTTGTTTCACTAAGCCTATTATGGATGATACTTAAGACACCCGCCGGAGTCTTGGTCTTAGTTTTCTTCATGAAATCACTAAACCAAGGATTATTCTATATACAGATGTAGTATAGCTTAAGCAATATGTAAACAGCCATTTCAAATAACAATATTAAAAAAAATCTTTGGAATATCAAAATGAAACAGAGCTTTAAAGCTACAAAAGTACTTAATGCATCATAATCACGAAAAATACTTCCACATATTCACTTTATATTATGGAAAAAGGGAATATTAAGGTTCTGTATGATTTTTCACACATCAACACAAGGCTAACTGCTAACGCGACGCACTAGTGTAACAATGGACGGACACACACAGACAAAAACATAGACTGCTTTTTAACTCTTTCCGTATTAATTTTGAGTTGAGAAACAAGATTATCTTAATATTTAAATAAATATAATTATTTTTAATTATTTTAATCTTCAATAATTAACATTAATAATAGTTAAATCGTTTAAAATAAAGTTATACCTATTATCATCTCAAACTTTGCTAATATTGACGTTTAAAGTGAAGGGTACCCCTCTCACCCGCTTTTTTCAAATTTGGGGTATATATACGATTCGTTTCCATTATAATAGTAAGGAAAAAGCGCAATTGCGAAAACCTTTGGTGGCGATCCCACCTTAGGGAGGCTAGACGTTTCTCGTAACCCTAGCTGATCGCCGCGTATATCCTAAAATCAAACGATGATAATGGAGTAGAAGCCAATGAGACAGATTGGTGCCTATGTGGAATAGACGTAAGACCAGTAGACGGTGGTGTTTAGAAGCCAGAATGTACAGACTGGTGTCCAAGTGGGATGGACAAAGACCAGAAGATGGTGGTGATTAGAAGACAGTATGTACAGACTGGTGTCCAAGTGGAATGGACGAAGACCAGAAGATGGTGGTGATTAGAAGCCAGTATGTTCCGACTGGTGTCCATGTGGGATGGACGAAGATCAAAAGATGGTGGTGATTAGAAGCCAGTAAGTACAGACTGGTGTCCGTGTGGGATGGACAAAGACCAGAAGATGGTGGTGTGAGAACTCAAGTAGAGGAGCCATTTCCGTGACTGTGAAAGCAGTTCGGAAATGGCGAACACGTTTGCTCCGATTTGGAAACTGCGAACGCGGTCACGTGGGTGTAACAACAGACAGACAGACACACAGACACACAGACAGACAGACAGACAGACAGACAGACAGACACGATCGTTACAGAACCTCTCCGTGACATACGTCACTCGGAGAGGTAAAAAATAAATAACCCAAGTATTTTTGGGGTGAATCATAGGGTCAAAGTTCTCCGAGTCTATCAGATGTATTATAAGCAACCATGATTATTTTTCAGACAAGCAAGCCGCTCAAAGACTATAAAGGTATAAAAATAAATAATATAGGTATGATGTATATTTATATTTCAATAAATCTATATTTTTCCGGTTAATATCGCTCGCGTTGAAAATTTCATAGATTCGCTTGAATAGCCAAGGTTGAAATTATTTGCATTTTTTTCTTCTTCTTTGGTTTGCTTCGAATGTTTAAAATTTTATATATATATATATTTTTTTTTTATTTTATTATTTAAGAAATTCCAATCCAACAGCGTTAAATATTTTAAAATAGTTCGTTTTTAGGCCTAGGAATTTCCGGGTTTTTCGGTTCTTTGTTTATATTGAGAGCCGTGCACTGCCTTGAAATAAATTTTGTTCTAAAATATAGAATATAATTTTAAATAAAATATAACATTTCAATATGTTTAACCAAAAAAAAAACCTATTTATCTACGTTTTCAAAAATCACCCAATTGAACTTTGAATTATCGAAGTTTGCGTAGCAACATATTGATTCATTTCAGACTGAGCCTATAGTCTGTCAAACGAAAGAAGAGCCCTGAGAAATTTGTCCAAATTGGTGTCGCCACTATCGACCCCATAGTACTTTATCAACTTGTTTTGTTTTGTCAATAGTCGTCTGTAATATAGTCTGCTATATACCGATACTTTAACTTACGTCATTAAAATATATTGCAATGCTAGTTCAACAAAGGTAAAACTGGTGTCTTGTCGTTAATTTTGTTTTATATTCTTTAATACTCGATGATCGTAAAAAACCATGATACATAAACGTATTAAATATATATTGCAAAATGTATTTTTTCTATTGCGATTAAGCCTATCTGTTTATAGCAGACTATATTACAGACGACTATTGACAAAACAAAACAAGTTGATAAAGTACTATGGGGTCGATGGTGGCGACACCAATTTGGACAAATTTCTCAGGGCTCTTCTTTCGTTTGACAGACTATAGTATTTAACCATTTTTGACAGCATTTGTTAAAAGGGACCGTTCATAAATTACGTAGAGTTACAATTCGGGGATGGCCACCAAAAAGACTGAAATAATTAGTTATTAAATAGACTATTAATTAGCTATGTTGAATTATATATTAATTTATTTCAATTTACACTTAATTAGAATTAATTAGTACTAATCTTTAAAAATTAAATAGCTTAATCAAATTAAGTAGACGGAAATCGTAATAAGAGGCCTTGAGAAATTCGGGAGGTATAGCCTTGAAATTCTACGGAAGTAAAGTCAGGAAGTAAATCCTTACGCGCCGGAAGTAAATTAAAAAAGTTATAAAATTGTCGTAGTAGAGTTACAATCAATAATTTTCGTCAATTAGCGTCGACCGATTTAAATCGAGGTCAAGGTTAAAGTTTGGAACCCAATCGTATTTCAGATAAAATAAATACAGAATCGAAAACCGTTTTATCAATTTCCTAAGAAAAGCTGAAGAAGTTGTTTTAAGAAAAAAAAAAAAAAAAAGATTAAATATTTTCGAAGTGAGTTTATAAGCGACAATTCAAAAAGATATATATTTAGGATTTGCTTACGGAAAGAAATTTTTTTCCATTTTTAATATATTCAAGTGTTAATACGTATAGTTGTGACGTAAACTCCCCCAGCTCTGACGTCACTAAGATAACAATAGGGTAATAATAATAAAATAAAATAACGCTTTCTGTTATCTGACGGCAATTTTACGAGACATAACGCGAATATATATTAAATTAAGACATATTAAAATATTAAAAATAAATAAAGATTAAAAATATTTTTGAAAATATGTCAGTTTTCTTTTTAGACCGAATTTGTCGCGACCGGTTAAGAATTTTACCTTTAAACGTTTTTTTTTAAAAAAACGCCTTTTTATAAAATGTTAAAAATCAGGTAGGCCTAGCGCGCGTTTTTTCCGCCCTACAATTATCATTCGCCAATAACCCAATGAATAAACTGAAGCCTAAACTATTATAATTATAAATAAGCCGGTCCCCCTTTCATCCATCATTAAACCAACCATCACGAACACTCTATAATTATACATCGGCGAATTTAAATAAAAAAAAAATTCACGTGAATTTTTTTTTTGAAAGCAAAAATGTAGTAACTCGTAAAGGGTTAAAAAGATACCATACTTTTCCTATTAAATCTTCAATCCTTGTACTAAAATAAGTATAGCTTAGAGCAAAAATGTTGTAACCCGTTAAACGCGATATTTAGCTGGAATCAGTCGGTTATAAAGCGATCTAAAGGAATACATACCTCAGTTTGTACGCACCCTTCAATTTAGAAAGAAAAAAAAAATCCCCAAATAAAAAATATTTAAGTTATACAATGTTTCAATGAACCTAACCAGTTTTTTTTCTAAAGCTACATAAGAAATTCATTCAATGAAAAATGAAAAACTTTAGGTACATAATCTTTCACGTTTATCATAGGTAAATATTAGAATCATATTTTAGATATAAAGCAAATATTTATAGGTAAATAAAAAAATAAAAAAGACTTCAAGATGTCAGTCTCAGACCACCGAGTTAGATAGTATTTAATTAATAAATTGTTAAAGTTAAAATAATCATTATTAATTATCTTACGTTTTTTTTCAATGCGAATAAATAGCTAATTAAAAATATTTATTAATTAATAAAAGTGAAAGGTATCTCCTCGTCACGGTAAGTTTATTTTGTGATAAATTTGACAGGTAATTTGAATTTATATATATACTTTGTTTTAAAATTGTTATCGGTCAAATTTTGACAACTGTCTATTGGCGGTACGGTGCTTCAATGACGCGTTTCTGAATTTCAAATTTGAAAAGCCGGTATTGAAATTTGATTATAATATTTATTTAATAAGGTTACAAATTTGAAAATGAGGACAAACGCCTTGAAATTGAATCAAAGTATAATTATATAATTTTTTTTGATTTCAATATTACAAAACATTAATCTAGTTAGTAATTACAGTAACTAGTGTTGATATCTGTCATCTATAGAACTTTAAATTATAACAGACAGTTAACACGATAGACCATTTCGATATTGAAACCGGGCTATTTAACCCTTACCTTTGATAACATTTCAATTTTAAGCTTATCAAAGGCAAGCAGGTAAACCTAACTCTTTTTAATGAAAATACCGTATATAAAAATCCAGGTTAAAAGACTAAAGAGCAAAGAAAAAAATGCAAGGCTTTTGAAGCGATCAAAATTCATACGCAAAACCCCCGAAAATAATAAACAATCTAAGGTTGAATTTGAGTTACAATAAAAATATAAAAAAAATTTCCGGGTCAAAAAATTTCGTGCAAAGTTATCGCACGCCCAATAAGGTTCCATTTGAACTTGACAGCGTTGTTAAGGGTACGTTTTAATCGAGATTAAATGGAGAATTAGGGTCAAGAGAGATTGGCAAAGAAATATACGACGACATCCTAATTGTTTAGTTAAGCGAAGGTAATCCCCCGAACAACTTTTGTTAAAGTGGACCACGGACCTTTTCCCGTTAACAGAGACCGACCACCGCAACTTGTAAGACTCGAGTAAAAAATGTGTAATTGAAGACCTCGCCCAAATATATACAAAAATAAAAAAATATGACGGCCATTTTGTTACGAGTTTCAATTAAAATTATACATGAATGGCAAGACGTGTCAGGGTGAAAACTTAAAATTATTATTATCCTTGTACAATGTAAAATGTACAATCCATTGTGAGAAATTTTGATTGGGGCCCACCTTTGAAACGTCATAACTTAAGTTCAAAGAGACTTAAAGAAAAATCCTTCTAGGGTATAATAGCCCAAATTATCCTTTATCGAACTAAAGTTAAAACTTTGTCCTAGACCAATTAGGGACCGAGAAATGTAACTTTGAATGGTACGACACATTTCCTTATTTTTCCCCAAACTTCAATTTAATTCAAAGCGTCGTAAATACATTTTAACAAAACCTACGGATAAGTTTTTATACTAATCTAATAGCCCAAATTACGCTCTATCCAATGGTACCAAAAATTTGCTTCTATCTCAATTAGAACAAAAGTTAATTAACTTTGAATAATACTACATATTTCCTTACTTTTTTCCCAAACTTCAACTGAATTCGCGACGTCGTAAATACATTTTAACAAAACCTACGGATAAGTTTCTATATTAATCTAATAGCCCAAATTACGCTCTATCCAATGGTACCAAAAATTTGGTTCTATCTCAATTAGAACTCGAGTTAATTTACTTTGAATAAATAAACAAAGTAAAAAACTTTGTAGAAATTTCTTGAATTTTAAATCTTTCCGAGATAATTTTATATTAATTGTTCAGAGAGAAAAAAAACCGCGCGTGCTACGACGGTGCACGAGGAAGCGTTGTTTAAAAAATAAATTGAAGGGATAATAAAAGGCAATGAGTGATAGACTTTAAAGAGATTATCAGCCGTGATTGACTAGTTCAACAATTTCTCACGCTTTTAGAATAACGAGCTCAAAAATAAAACGCTAAGCCTAACGAGGAAGGAAAACTGCGGAACCTTTTATTTTGCGCCGGTAAATTAATGACTACCGAGGCTTAAAGGCGGATGATGGAATCGAACCCTAAATGGCCTCCGACGTGAACTTCATCTTCTATTTATGAATGAGGTTTTTTTTGGCCTTTTTAAAGAAAAAGCACGTGCAGTTTCCGTTTATATATTTATTTATTTATTTCGCATTTAGGCCTTGGTACTTTATTGGGGAAATTGGAAGCAGAGAGAATAAATTAATATCTCACGAGGAGTGGATCATATTAAGGTATTAACTAAACATTTTTGCATAGAGAATACACGAAGAGGAGTAGATATAATGTTGATGTTTAAAAACCATATCCGGTGTTTATACGCTTACAGCAAAAATTAATTTAATATCTTAAGTTCAGTTCAGAGGCATTCAATAATTTCTTAGTTTACTTACTAATCTCGATCTAGCTATTCCAATTAAGCCTCGTGGAACGTTACGCTTTTAAAAAATTCCTATTTAATTGAGCTGATAAGAGAATGAAAGAAAGACGAGTTGCGAATACCTAAGGAGGAAAATCTTTAAAAGTTCAGAACAAAATAAGAGGAAGGTTAGACGTCCGATGCTCACTCGGATTTTTTTTTTTTTAGAAAAAAAAAATGCTATTTTGTTGAATAAGGAAAAAATTTTAAGTCGATTTTTTTTCCAAAATTTTGTTAAAATAAAGTCAATGAATTTGACGGGTCGACCGCCGCCGGACCACCCGCGAGACAGCCAAATAATCACAATTACATCGTAACAATTTTTGGTCAAGAAATTTCAAAATTCCTCAAAGATTTAAGAAGTTTAACGAAATTATTTCGTGAACTTAAATTAAATTTTTAGTTGAACTTGCTTCTCGGGGTTACTTCAGTTAATTTTTATTAAAACCACATTTTAGAGAACTACCCTAGCTAGTCTCTAGCTTGCCTTAAGTCTAGTTAAACCGCGAGCCATATTGAAAAAAAAAAATATATATTTGTATTTATTTAAATTAAACACTACAATTGTTCGAGAAATTTAAGTTAATAAATGTGAAGGCGCGTAACGACTTAATTTAAATATTACTCCAGCCTTTCTCCGTATTAAACGGGTCATTGCGAATGCTTCTTTGCATAATTAGAGGTAGAAATAATTCTACTTTTTTATTTTTGTTCAAGTTCATGCTTGAACAATTTCTCGAATCGCTTTTACACGGGATGTCTGAAATTTTTAAATTATTTGAATGATCTTCTATTGTATGAATTTTAACAATAGTTTATACCAAGCACCAAGGCGTGTTCGAAAGGTATTTCCTCGTTACACTTAGTACCAATTCAAACTAAAAAACTAAATAAGGGGTCGGGGTAGTGGGGGGAAAGCAAATACCAAATAAAATCGTTCGCATTTGGCTTTTTGTTCGATAGTAATTGTATTATTTGACTTTGAAAAATATTTTTTTCTTTTTTATAGTGTGTAATTTTCAAATTTGAAATTGGATTATCTCGTGAAGCGTGGCATGAATTATTATCTTTCTACAAAGTTTGTATCCAGTTAAAACGCACGCAATCTGACACTAACAAAGAATTTGTATTTTCTTTGTATCTATACATTTCTTCCGTATGTGTCATGATTTACAAACCCTTTTTCTCTATAATAAAATCATCTGAAAGATTACTATGTTGAAAGCTCATTTAAAAGGAAATGTGTCTACGAAATGTATATTATTTTGAATTGATTTGCCTATTGACCAAAACAAAATTTTCTTTCATTTTAAAGATTAAATGCTATGTTTAAAGTAATAGGATTACATAAGACTAGTTTTGTGGGTTATGTTAGGTTACAGATTTGAATAGACGGCAAAACAAGCTTTAAAATGAACCCAATTTCGTTCAAATCGGACGATAAATAAGAAAGTTGGAAATTTTCAAACTTACACACTCAGATCACCTGTAACTTTGAAAATTTCAAACTTTCTTAATTATGGTCGGATTTGAGCGATGTTTGGGTTCATTTTAAAGCTAATTTCGAGCTGAATTCAAATACGGCCTCGCCTAATTCATAAACTTATCTCATAACTCATAAAACCAGAATAACACATGAACCCTGTTCGGTACATAACAATGCGTCATTCACGGGAAATATTCAGTATAAACGGGCATAACTCAAGAAGTCAATCGCTTCAGTATACGTTTATATAAAATATGTATTAGAACTTAAGGGTATAAATTTTATTATCATCAGGTAGGTATAGAGGCGTCACACCCACCACCACGCACCTGTAGACTGAACAAACTTCCTTCCCTGAACGGCAGATAAAAGGGGACGCCTCCTGCCTCTTGTTTGAGAAACTCACCGGGTGTCTGAATTAAGAAGTTCCACGTTCCCATATCTCCCTCCCTCCCTTTGATAGCAAAAACTTTGAATAACAAATTAAAAACGGTTTTGTTTTTCTGGAATTTTTCTATTAACAATTATTAGATGACAATGTTCCATCGTTTCCCGGCCGTCTTAGATACGATATTAAAATGAAAACATTCACTAGAGAAATAAATTAGGTACGCGCCAAGGGTGGCGTTACCAAAGGTGGTACGGTTAACGTCCTGCGCATCTTGTCAAAAAATTTAATCTACCTTTTATTTATACCTATTTCATTTTATTTACAACATGAGAGGGGGAGATAGTGGTGTTCATCAACTTGTTTTTAATATGATAAAAATTCAACTTTTGTTTTTCTGTTTCTTTTCTTTTAAATAACAAATTTTTAACAAGTTTGTTTCTGAAGATTAAATGTTTCTTTAATACATTTTGTAATTTATTTAATTAAAAATAAATGTTAAAAAATTCGAAGATATTTTAAAAAAAATAATAATTATCTGATTTTGAAAATTCAAATTTTCAAAATTGTAATGCCAATAACCCCTTAAAGTTCATTCATTATTTTATATTACATAAAAGAGCTAATCTTGCAAAAATTTAAACAAGTCCCTAATAAAAAATTACGTGCTGAAATCACCACCCCAATTAATAATTGAAAAAAAGTTATTAGAATTCAGTTTGCAAAATCATTAATAATAATTTTTAAGAACAATTCGCCTAAGTTAAATACGTGATCGCGAATTCAAATCGGAGTCAATACACATAGCAGGATATTGGCGACGCTTTCGATATCATCAGCTATAATTTTGAAACCACGTTACCTTACACCAGGGCGATAGGGTACTATCAAGGTGCCTCGGCTTAGGTAGATAGAGTCAGGTGACAACGTCATAATTAAAACCACGTTCAAACATGATTGAATCATCAAGTTACACGAGCAAATCGAGCTAGGGAATCTTCTTTACCGCTCGCGAACAATTGAGTGGTATTCTTACGGGCTACTTCCTCTCTTTATTTGTTAAAAGTTGGCCCATGAAACGCGTGCTCAAAATACGAAATAAGTTGATCGAGCCATAAGATATGTTCCTTCCATAAGTTTGTTTAATTAATATCTGGTTATGACAAACTGAATTTAAAGGCTTGTAATGAATTTGAAGTGAGTGAGTGAGTGAGTGAGGTCTTAGATTCGAGAGGAGGTAAAGCGAGGGAGGTAGGCCTGGTGAGTGGTGAGGTGGCGCTGCTGTCAAATTTAGGCTTAGTAATGCATAGACTAAATAAGAGTGCCTAGATGGAATAGGTCCTAGCTGCAAAATTAATTAATTAACCACCACCGAGTGTACTTAGGAGTTCAATTTAATTCACTTCCGTCGTTATCCTTGAATCGAACTAGTTATCTCGAGCTGCTGGAAGTCTCTCAGTAGCATTACGAACTTGTCATACTTATCATTTATAAACTTATGTTGAGCTTATTAACAACGACTCTCACGTTGCTAAGAGAGTACAATGTAAGTTCATTGGCAAATTCACGATTGTTATTACATTACATTGTAGCGATACGCGAGTCGCTATACTGGGATTAAGTTATTATATTATTTAATCATAATACTGAAATTAAAACAACAACACGTGGGGGTATTTTAAAATAAATTCGTTGATTAGAATCAAATAGAGAAATTGGGGAAAAAATTTGTTAAAATTAGTTCATTAGAAGGAAAATCCGGATTTGATATATTTTAATCTTAGTGATTTATTACACAAAGTAACGAGGTCCCCAAATCTCCGTCAAAACGAGTGGGATTTAATTAAGTGTCATTTGAATAATCAATTTCAATCCCAAACCGGGAAATGAATACAAACTAATCTCAATTAATATTTAAAATAAATAACATTTTAAATATCACGACACTTGGGTGGATTTAAATACGGCAATTGCACCTAAAACATTTTGGACTCATTCTGGAAACCTTTGACGCAATTACGAGTAACCACCACCTTAATTAACTTTCCCATGCCACCGGAAACGCGATTAAGTCTTAATAATCTTAATTTGACTACGCCTTAATGGACCTTAAGGTAAAAACGGACAAAATAATATTTATTTTAAATGGTGTTATATATTTTAATTAACAATCAGAGTACAAAATACGGTTTTTTCTTTAAAAAAAAATATTTTTAAGGGTGTATCCGTTAAGCCTAAATGGGTTATTTAAATTATTTCCTCGCTTAAGGGGTACCTAGGCTACGTTTCTTACATTTGTAAAATAATAATAAAATTAAATAAAAAGGATTTTGAAAGAAAAATTAAAAATAAATTCGAGCACGAGATTCAGAACAAATTTTATCGCACGTGAAAAAGTTACGCAAAAGTTTTTGAAAATAATTTTTAAAAGCACGTGAAAAAGTTAGGCAAAAGTCTTTGAAAATAATTTTTAAAAGCACGTGAAAAAGTTAAACAAAAGTCTTTGAAAATTATTTTTGAAACGCGTGAATTGAATATTTCAAATATTTTGCGCGTGAGTATGAAATAAATTCGTAATATTAAATAAAAAATAAATAAATTCGAACACGTGATTTTAAATAATTTTTAACGAAATTCAAATATTTTGTTCAGCGCGAGAATTAAAACAATGGGATTTCGAGTTTTGTTATCGCGAACGAGTGTCAAGTTTGAGAATTATTTATGTTGGAATCGTTTAAAATAATTGCTTCCCACACGTATCTTCAGCAACCTTAATAACTCGGCGCTCATAATATACATTATTTACCGTACCGGTTTACGGGGTGAAACTTTTCCTTTAAAATAACCCCATTTCCTTGATTTTCTCTTTATGAAACAAAAGAGTTCTGCGTTTATTTGACAAGTAGCTCGATTCTTCTAAGAGGTGTTTTTATTTTTTAAGGTCAGCCTGCGAATTATTTCTGGAATATAACGCTTCTAATGGTCATTCTTTAACCGGACTAGTCGTGCCCAATTCACATTCTTGTTTTTTCCGAGTATGTAAATACCCAAATACGTTTTATCGCTGATAAGCTTCATCCGGGTTGTTTTAAGATTGTTAAAAACTACACTACGATGAGTCTCTCCGTATTTAATAAACTTTCGAGTGAAGATTTGAATTTGCTTTATTCTAAGCTTCAATTTGGTATCAACAACTTTCAAATCGGATAATAAATAAAAAAGTTAAATTTCAAACTAGAATCAAATTTGAAAACAAAATATGTTAGTTATTATCAGATTTCGATAGTTACTGGTTATGGTATCATTTGACCTCTTAATTTACGCGTTCAGAATACTATTACCAATAAAACTATATAACTACCAATTTAAATAAATTAAATGAAGTTAAATTAAGTTTAAATTACTTCGAGGAAGTGTAACAGAATTCGCGAGTAATTTTCACACACACCAAATAATAGCTTTACTAAATCCTTTTCTTTTTTCAACAACGTTTCGTGTTATTTTTAGAATTAAGTTTAGCCGTGTTTATAACAATTGCCAAAAGTCTTTAGTCAGTTCTAGCAGCGGCAGAGGTTAGGCCCAAATAATTCCCAACAACAAAATGTCTCTAACCTTATTTTTCAAACAAGTTTCACACACATACAGAGAGAGAGTGTAATTTTAACCAAGTCCAATTATTTTCCTTCCCCCCCCCCACACCTTCCCCCCCTCTGGTACCAAATTCACAATTTGAATTTTATTTATCCATTCAAGAAGAAGAAATCTCACGACCCGAATTTGTTACTTCGGTTTCGGTAGTTTACTATTTTCATTGGCGTTACGTTTAATATTTTTAATATCTTCAGCAAGATATTTTGATTTATTTAGAAATTAATTATTTTTAATTTAAATTAAACTAAGTAAATTTAGAGAAAAAATAAATAAAAGGTCTCAGGTTATTTTTTTAAAAATTTGGGGTTCACAATAATAATAATAATGAAAAGCAACGTGCAATGTTGTATCAGTTAAAACGTTGCCGCGAGATCACGAACCCCTATAGAAATAAACGTGTTAAACTAAGACGAATTTACTACCGCGCATTATTTTAATTTCACGCGGAAACGATACCAAAGCCAAGCTAGGGATAGATATAAAAAATTTTACATAGTCTACAACGCCTGACTTAACTCGGTTTTCAAATTAAAAATACGGTTGTTACAATCACGCGCTGATCCTCACGAGCTAGTCCCACCCATTACGTCCGTATTCGACGCGTTAATAAAGGCAAAGGCCGGATTAGTGTATTAAAAATGGCCTTTGATTAAAGCTTCCATTTATTAACGAAGACGAGGTAGATTCTTTCACGGACCATTTCATCCGAGCACCGGAGTAAGATTCAACGCAGGTTCTAAATACCGTATTAAAACTGAGTTAAATTAAGGCGGTATTTAATCGTTTAAAAAAGGTCTATGAAGTACTGGGAGCGCGTGCTCGAGCACGAGGCGTTTCCCGCCATTTTAAAAATGACCGGGTAAATATTCGCGTTGAAATAATTAATGAAATGGAAGCAGTTTCGAATTAGAAGGTGTTCGTATTAACCCCGCCTTTACGTCTATTAACGAGGGTGCAGGGAATTAATCGCTTCTGGCGTTAATTAATGACATTTTAAAAAGCCGTCGACATGTTAAAAAAAAAAATTATAAAAATTTATAAAAAACGCTTCCTAATATGATCGATGAACTAAATATTTCTTTACAAAAATATATAATTATTATTAAAGAAATTTTAATTATTATTAAATCTAGACCCGGGTATCATTACTTAAACCTCAATTAAAGATTTTAAATAATATAATATCTTATAGTCACATTGTTACGAAGAAGGTCTATTTACTTTAATAACTATACGATGCTATTATTTTAGAAGTTCCTAATGATAATGATAATGGCAACGATCCAGTTATAACTGAGACGTTTCTCACATACACACTCTCGACCTAAATTGAAACTTAACGATGGAAGATTTCAGGACTAGACTAATACTAAAACTAATCTAAGAGAGGTTATAATTTCTGGAAGTTTCAAAGTTGCAATGAAAAAAATAAACAAAAATCCAAAAGATGGGGGGGTTTTAAATTCTTAGCTCGTATTCCGATTTGCACGCTGAAATTTAATTAAGCGGAAAATGAAGCCAAATGTTACTAAAAACCGTAACGCTCAACTGAACATAGCCCCCCCCCCGGCCGTCTGTTTACCCTAAAATAATCGTCTCCGTCAAATTATCCGCGCATGCGCGAATTTTTTTTGTTTTTATAAAAGCCAAAATTTGCATTTCTTTTTGTGGTTTCAGATTGAGACGAGAGAGACGTTTAAAACAAAATCAACCGCGTACAAATCGGACCATAAATAAGGAAGTTGGAAAATTTTAAAAATTCTTCGTGACGTCATTACGGAGGGGATACAAATTTGAAAAAAATTATTTTTTTCAAACTTTCTTATTTATAGTCCGATTTCGATGCGGTTTGGTTTAAATTGAAGCGCAATTTACCCTCTCTTTATTTATAGATTAAAATAAGACGTCATCAAATTAAAATTAAATGTTTTATTAATTAATTTAATAATTTTTTTAAAAATAAAAATAAAAATAAAAATATTTAAGTTAAGGTCATAAAACAGTACCTTAAAAATTGAATAGACATTTTTTTATTTTAAAATAAAACCCAAGAAGTCTTGAAGACAAAAGAAGTATAGAACTAGCTGTAAACCCATTATAAAGGCAAGCTATACGAGGTAGGTCCAAGGATTTGAGAGCCAAAAAAATAAAGCCCTCGACCAGAGTTAGAGAGAGAGAGAGAGAACGTACTCATATATATGGCTTCGATATCTTAAGAGGGACAAAACCTTCCAACGCATTTGGGTCAAGAAAAATTGTTCGGACTCTACCGTATTGTTTTCAGTCTGTATATATATAAATATACACACAAACTTTGTCAAAATATATTTTTCAAATAAAAAATAAAGTGTTTTTCTACGTGAATTTACAAAATTTAGGGCATAAAGTTGTTTAAAAAAGAAATTTCCAAGAACTTGAAAAATTATTATTTATTTTTTTTTTTTTTTTGATTTTTTTATTAATGAATAAATAAATAAATAAATATATAAATGGAAGAGGCAGGATTCTACCTTTTACAGCATTGAAGTGTATGGGAAATTAATATTAGGTGTCATTACCGTCCCAATAGTTCCACTTTTACAGTTCAATAAAGTTAAGGTAAATTTTCATTCATGATTTCGTAATATATAACCTAATTCGTCAATATTAGCGTATTTTTTAATTAAACACTGATTTTTAATTACGAAATTTTGCGATGACGTAATTAAGATTAATTTTACGTAAATTTTAATAACAATTTTAATTAACCTCAAAATGACGCGATAAATACTAAAATTAAATTTAAAATATTTCAGTAGGGGAGCCATTCTTATTTACTTACATTATCTAAAATATTCGGGCGCTTATCCCCAAGCTGGGGTCTACCCGGTACGCGCCTTGAAGTAGTGAACCGCCCCTTGGTTAACTTAAGGGAATAAGTTGCAAAATTCAAGCCTTACGTATAAAATATTCGGTGCTGGTCCCCAAGATGGGGTCTATTTAGTGTATTTAAGCGCTAGTGAACCACCCCTTGGTTAAGTAAAGGGAATAATCGTAAAAATCTAAGTAATAAAATAAATAGCGCGTTTAAAAGACAGTAACGCGTAGTGTAATGGCAGCTAATATTAAACGCCCATTGCCCTAAAGAGAGTTTAAGGCCGGTAAGATGCCATTTCTGCCCGCGTCAATTTCCCGACAAAAATATTTTTCTCTTAAGGGCAACGATCTAGTCAGAATGTTGTTCGGTCAGTCTACCATTCCCCCGTTCGCGTACACCCCTACAATGAAGACAAAACGGGGGTCTTAATAAATCTCCGGTATTTTAATACTAAGAAAGGGGTAACTTATAGCGTATTACCCGAGTTGGTTCGAACGTAAAGGGTAGCCAATTTAGACTACATTATAAAGTTGAAATACATTTATATGGAATGCGATTAAAAATATAAGGGTGTTTACAACGTGGGGTCCTTACGCCTTCATAACGAGTTAATAAGGGCCCATACTTGGATTTTGGGTGATTAGAGTCATAAAATTTCACCTATTTTCATAAATTTGAAAATTATAACGTGACCTATGCAAATTTAAAGGAAATTTCGTCGGTAAACTTGAAAGAAACAAATTTGTTTGGATGATCTAATTTCTCTAAATTATTTGCAAGTAATAAAAACATTAGCATTAAGATTAAACTTAATTAAATACATTAAATAAATTACAAAAAGGGCGGCGTTGAACTGAATTAAACTGAACTTAACTTACGGTTAGAAATTAAAAACAAAACGCGACAAATAAAATAATAATTATATCTTTGAAATATTCAATTATATAAAATAAATTTAATGAATAATTCCATATAACTCTTCAATCAATTATCTTTGTGATTAGTTCGCTAACTCGCGCCTTCTAATTATCTCTATCCTTTAATTAGACTTTATTAATTGTTTAAGGTTATAAAAAAGGAACACTTATAGCGACTTCCGGCGTTGCCGCTTTTGTTCGAGATTGTTCAAAGATTATTTTAATTAATTTTATATATAGTTAGCGCTAATTGTCGGTTTCTATGAGACCGAATCCAACAACTAAAGAGATTGATTTTCATTTATGATGAGATGGAAAAATATACACTATTTTCAATATCAATGATTCCCCATAAATAATTAATCATACCTCGTTGAAAAACAATTAAAAACTTATCAATTAATTTATTTCAATGAGAACAAAAATTATAATTTTTTTTCTCATCATTTGAATTTGATTGTACCTCCCTTATTTGTCACTTGAAATTAATGAAACTTGGAGCTATTACTCTATGGAATACGGGCGTTCACGTGGTACCATCAGTTTTAACCTTAGAGGTCAAATAAGGAAGTTATGGTCACTTAAAGTAAGGTCAAAATATATCGACTTTAATTCAAAAAAATGTTATATAATAAATTTGATTCTAACTCCCTTATTTGTCGTTTGAAAATAATTAAACTTGGAGCTATTACTCTATGGAATACGGGATTTCACGTGGTACCATCGGTTTTAACCTTAGAGGTCAAATAAGGAAGTTATGGTCACTTAAAGTTGGGTCAAAATATATCGAACTTCAAAAAAATGTTAAATAAAAAATAAAATCACGAAACACGGTGCTATTACTGGATGGAATGCGTGCTTTTTTAATGGTGCTATTACTTTCTAAGCTGAAGTTCAAATAGATTAATTAGGGGTACTTAAAATCCGTCTAAAGATATTTACGGAATTTTGTTGTACACAAAAATCCGGTTTACCTTTATGTATGTACGTTTTGTTTACACCCCAAAAATGAAGTGCCGGGCCGTGTTTGTGTATGTGTATGTCGTTTAAAAATGAGTTTACTGTTTGTTTAGAATTTTAGGGACAATTTCGAGGGCAGTAAATAACAACATTGTTTAGAAGCTATTTATAAAAATAACGCCTAATTATAATATTCATTAAAAAGCATTGCAACCGCATTCCAACAAACTAACCTTTAATGCGATTATTATAAAATTATTATTAAAAAAACATCGGGTTAGGCTCATTAAAAATAACAACTCATCATTAAATTAAATGAGATGGAATTTAATGTAAAAATCAAATGATGTTCATATCGAATTGAAACCAGACTATTTTTGGTTGGGTGGCCCGGGTGGTCCTTAGAAATTAAACCTAAATAAAAATGATATATACTAATTATTTCACACGTAAATTTTACCTATTAAAAAACAGTAATGAATTTAAAATTGCAGCTCTGTGGTAAAATTAAATTTAAAGTTTAAAGGGATTTTCCTTCGAAAAATCTTAATTTAACTTGTATTCAAATCTTATTTTTATTTATTTCAACGATGGGAAATTAGGACCAGGTTGTTTGGGGGGGGGGAGTGTGTACGAAGTTCGTATATCGGTATCGGTCAGATCAAAAGAAAATTTCTTAGCAAAGTCGTTTCGAAAAATAACATAACAAATTTAAATAAAACTTAATATCTAGATCACGACGAGTATAAGGCGAATACCATATTTATATTTTATCAACGAAGCCAAACAAATTGATTACGCAAAAAGCAACAACATCCCTTCTAAGACTGCAATTGATTATTTTAGTTGAATGATATGTTGATAAAGAATTACTACTAAATGATATACTGTACCTTTAATAACTAAATTATATAACAGACAGATATTAACTTTATGTTATCTTTTAATATTAGATAAAATAAAGTTGATGGAATTCAACCGGCATCACGATATGCAGTAGTTAGTTAGCTAGTTAGTTAGTTTATAGGGATTTATAAATTTCATTAAATAACCAGTTTTATACAATTTGGGATTACCTTAAGTATCCATTACAAGTTTCTAAGCGAATATTAAAAAAAAAAAAAATGTGCCTCAAACCATATCTGCAATTTCAAGTTCACTTAACCCTTTTTTGAAGCGTCACGTGACGCTGTCGGTTCTTCCTACGTTGAAACTGAATCAATTTAGATAGAGGATATGTTAGAAATACTTTTTAACATTTAAGTAACAATCCGCCTCAGCTTTAACCGATAAACGATCTGCTATCCATTCGCAACCGGCCTTGGAAGGTCAGATATAGCAAAAATTATTTTCACCCCTTTAGGCCTATGAAATTAAAGGGGATATGAAACGTCCACACCTGAATTTTAAGTAGTTTATAAATAGACTCGAATGCAAATTTTAGATTTTTGATTTTTATTAAATTATTAGAGAAAAAAATTCTGGGATTATTAAAATTATATTAGGTGACGTTTCACAACGCCTTTATGATGTCATTGGTTCCCCTTGGGACATTTTGGTTTTCGTAATAGTCTTATAGAATTTTATATTTTAAAAGTGTAATTTAGACTTCTCAGTCATTCACTCGTTTCAAGGGCAGTTTGCAAACTAGATAAAGCAACGGCGGATTAATACGAAAGTAGTTCGTACGAATATTTGTAACTTTGAGAGTTTATTTATACCTAATGGTAGATTTCATAAACATCAACGAATGTTTCATGAGTCAGAACTTAGGAATATATAACTCGGGGCGTACGGGAAGGTGGGCAAATGCCCAAAGGGTGGAATTTTGACGATGTCTAAATAATTGATATCTGAAAATGATATATAATTCCCAACCATTCATCACGTTATTATAGAATTAAATATATATAATTTATCAACATAATTTGATTCTTGTTTTAGAATTTGTTTCAAAATTTTCTCGGCGCCAAAAATATTCAAAATACAATTATTTGAAGAGAGAAAAATTTATTTCAAATTTGGGAAAAAAAATTATATTTCAAATTTGGGGAAAAAAAATTATATTTCAAATTTGGGAAAAAAAATTATATTTCAAATTTGGGAAAAAAAAATTATATTTCAAATTTGGGAAAAAAAATTATATTTCAAATTTGGGAAAAAAATTATATTTCAAATTTGGAAAAAAAATTATATTTCAAATTTGGAAAAAAAATATATTTCAAATTTTGGAAAAAAAATATATTTCAAATTTTGGAAAAAAAATATATTTCAAATTTTGGAAAAAAAAATATATTTCAAATTTTGAAAAAAAAATTATATTTCAAATTTTGAAAAAAAAATTATATTTCAAATTTTGAAAAAAAAATTATATTTCAAATTTTGAAAAAAAAAATTATATTTCAAATTTGAAAAAAAATTAATTTAAAATAGATATTAAGTGAATTACAATCTTCATGGATAAGTTAACGCGAGTGAAATACTAAATGCGGCGGTAGAGTGAAATGGCGCACTTGAAAATTTGCAGTACGTGACCTGTGAATTTGAGATATTTTTTATAACATTTCTGCCAAGGGCGCGCAGCGAGTATTTTTCGGAAAAAAACCGGGAAATCAAAGAAAGATATCCCTCGTAAATTAAGTTAAGAATTTTAAGCGTTTTCCCCTACTCTTAAACCAATCGCAAATTGCTTTTAAACTTAAAGCTAAACCCGCTTCAAAATGCATTTAAATTAAGCAAAACTTTGATTGAAATTCGAAGACGGTAAATTCCCCGTGTTAGTTGACACTAATATAACACCTGTAACCGGATAGGAAAAACTCAGTTAACTACTGACAAGTGACACAAGCCAAGAGCGAGAGCTTCGTGCAAAGGTCAAATATCTTGGGTGACCTTATGGGAAATGTCGCATTTTTTTTCTGTCCTTGACGATTTATAATTCGGGGGTCAATTTAACTTGGCCATATACATTTAACGGCGTTCCTTAACAAGTTAGGCTTGGTACTAATGTCAATTAAAATTGGCAAACAAATTTTCGGATAGAATCCGGATTGGTTCCTTTTTTTTAAGGATTTTGGAGAAGAAGAAAAAAATTCTATTTCACGATTTTTCTAAACTTAATTTTCCAGGTCTAAAATTTTAAAGGGGTTGAATTTCTTTATAATTATTTGACCTTAAAATTGGCGCCACTAAACCCCTAGCAATATAGTAAGGGAGACAGTATTATCCTTACGTAATCTAGTAGTTTCCAACTATTATCACGGCAACATTGCAGGGGGAAAACTACTAGATTACGGTATAATAATACTACACCACTGTCCTTAAATAACACTACCACCCTGGGCCCATTGGGAATAATAAGGCAAAACTGTACATATATTATTATAATGGTACACGATATTTGTTAGGGCGGAGCAGGTATAGTAATTTTTGTTCCACATTCCAGGGATCGTGGAGTATTTTAAATTGGGTCAAATTTTGGCGAAGACAGTCGGGTAAAGTGAGATTCTTTTTGACCCCACCCATAGATAAGTTACCCCTCCTTACCCCGAGGGCCAAAATCATAATCGTATCACAAACGCCACCAGTTTAATATAAATCCTATATAAGAGAATGCCAACCCTTCCCCGAAAAATGTTTTACCACACGATACAACAGGAACTAACTCTAAGATAGGCGAAACCAACCCACCAAAATAGCAAATCGAGTAATACGAGTTTCATTTTCTAATTTTGAATTTTTATTTTAAATGGAAAATTACGCCAGAAGTTCATAAACAGAAGTAATTGTTTTTCAGTCCTTTTTTTCCAATAAACACCCTGTATGTCTTTAAAGAGGTCACCGATCTTAACGTATGTCCAGCCAGTGAGTGAGTGAGTGTCCGCGTATAGAGTCTAGTCTGACCAGGCACTTGTTAAGTCTAAAGAAACGCCGTTCTGTCTGCGGCCTTCGCGAAATCGGCTGGAATCCAACCAAACTCAACCGCTACATCGAGAACTAGGGCCTAATGAGATCGCATCTTGGCTAGCTTGGCTACGGCCTATCAGACATGGGCGCTCTCCTCTCCTTTTGGAGCGAAATGAGCGTTTTGAGAGGAGAGAATCAGAAATTATACTATTGTGAGTGGAGGGTGAGTGGGAGTGGTAGGCTTCTAACAAAAAAAAAGGAGAGAAAATGAGTGCCACGATTTAATATCATGAAACATTGGAGTGAACCTCTTGGCCAATTCAAAATACAAATTTTAAAAGAGCGCGAGTTTTTACGGGCGGCGTAAAAGGGGTGTAAAAGGGGGTGAGTTTGAAAACCAAACGTTTAGCAATGGCTCGTGAGTGTGAGAGGTGAGTGGGACGAAAAATGTTTTGGGAGAGGGGGTTCTCTCCTTCTTTCAGGCTTTTGGAGAGGAGAGAAAATCAGAACCTATCCACTGTTTCTGGGTGGGGGTTAGGGAGACAAGGGAGGGAAATAAAGAAACATGCTTTGAAATAGTAACGGGGGTTTATTGTTAAGCCAAGGCGAAGGTTAGTGATTCATAGAGGTGGAGACAAGGCTCTCTAGCTTTGAACATGCTGTAAACACAAATGGTATTTGACAGGCTACAGTCACGTAGCCTAGTGAAATACGAATGCTTATTGGCTGAACCAAAACTTTGATAATGTTCGAGGAACGTTGCTATGCTGGTAGTGTGGGAAACGCTGGTACACAAGATTCAATAGAATAAACGAAGTGTGAGAGTTAAGCTGCAGAAAATTTTGACACTGACAGTTTCCGCTTCTCTCACCAGTGGTGTGCCTTGACGAGCTGTTTTTTATTGGGTGATACTTATTAAACTTAGTTTAAAATGCCAAAATTAGAAAATAAATCGAGAAACAAAGTTTGCTTTAGTGTAGGACCTTATCAAAACTAAGGTAGAACTCCAGCGGCTTCGTCTTCAGGCTTATCGTTCAAGAATCACTGCTTTCCGGAAGTTTCTGGACAAAATAGGTAGTCGGGCTTTACACTACAAGTCTTATTCTGATTCAACAACTAATGAAGCTCAAAAGCATATGTTGCAATAAGTGTTGCCACAATTATTGCAGTGACACGGAAGTTTTGCTGGGCCTAGGTTTTAATCGAATTTATCTTAATGGTAATTTATCTTAATTGAGAATGAGATGAGAGGAGGTTTAGTAACGAGTAGTGAGAGGAGTGGAAAACTTTTAATTTTATCTTAATTGAAATGAGAGGAGGTTCAATAAAACTACGAGAGAAAATGAGCAGTGAGAGGAGTGAAACATTTTAATTTTTATATTAATTGAGATGAGAGGAGGTTTATTAAAACTACGAGATAAAATGAGAAGTGAGAGGAGTGAAACATTTTAATTTTTATCTCAATTGAGATGAGAGGAGGTTTATTAAAACTACGAGATAAAATGAGCAGTGAGAGGAGTGAAAAGTTACAATGATGTTTTGTTTGGGAAAGGAGCGAGGTATACTGGAAAGGCCTACTATGGAAAATCAGTTGGAGTGAGCTACTCGTTCCCCGCTAAAAAATTTTGAGGAGTGGGAGTGGGAGAGGCAGAGGGTTCGCCCATGTCTGCGGCCTATAAGACGTCTGGTAGCTAAAGCCAACTGAATTCAAATAGCTCTTATTAACTAACCAATATAATAAAATCTACGTCTTTCCCGTTCAAATTTCGTTTGCAGTATATTTTTAGAAAGTTGTTAAAAATAATGAACGAGTAGAACGAGATGTTAATATTAAAATTAAACAGGGACGGACAGACATCTTCGTCTCACGCGTAAGACGATATAAATAAATTAAAAAAAACCCGAAATAATTATTAAATAAAAATAAACAAAAATATTGCAGTTAAGTCGAGCGTAAATCCTAAATATATTTACTGATTAATCTATACGATAAGATAATTTTAAATAATAATAATAATATAAATAATATTAATTAAAATAAATTAATAAATATTTTGACCTTTGTTAATTGAACTTAAACCAACAAATAATACAATATTTTTTTTTTTTAATTTCGAATGGGTACATTTCGATCTAATTTCCAGAGTATTATTTAATTTAAGGAGGTTAAATTCTATTTATAAATTAAGTGAACGGACCCCACCCTTGCTTGTGAGAAAGAAAGCCAGAATGAAATCAAGATCTCATATAAAAATGTTTCAAGTCGCTTCCGCGTTTAACATAATATATTTTTTTTAAATTCCCAAGACGAAGGCGAATTTTTTTGAAGTACTTAAATATTTTTTTTAAACTTCTCTCAGACATTGTGTTGTTAAAAATATTTTCTTTTACCAAACATTCCATGATATCTGACGGACGTAAACAATTTAGTCAAAACACAAACCCCCATTTTCCATTTCACCCTCTCTTTTTAGCTCGTAATGTTCACTACGACATACTCAAATATATTAGTTTCACCTTTTACAATTTTGGTAGGGTACTAAATTCGTCTGATGATAATGGCGCGAATTGTTGTTATATAGAGCGCGGATGTTTCTAAAAAAAATCAAAGAAGAAACGTACACGTCTGTGACGTCACATAATGGTCTTATAACATACACACACCGGCTTTCTTTGAGCCAGAATTCAAGACAGTGCGTTGTTACAAAAGGGGTTCCGCCTTAGCTTCGATGCAGCTATAGAGTAATGGCATTCCGTGTTAACTTCACATAGAAGGTTACATGGTCAAAGGCAGGAAGGTGCCATTACTCAATCCGTATAGTCACAAAGTCGTACAGTGTGTACTGTATAAGCGTAATGTTACGCGTTCAAATTCTTTCACAGACTTAAAGGTGAATGTCGTGAAACGCGTTATAAAAAGAACATCTTTGAATTTGGGTCTTAAGCTTACAATTTCTTTAAAATAATATTTCAATGAATTATATTTATATCGTTTGTAATAAATAAGGTCCGTAATAATTATAATTTAAATTAAATGAATTGATATATAATTTGAAACACCTTGAGGGAGAGTATTCGATTTCAACTACCAAATAAAAATAATAATTATTGTTTATTTACGAAGGTTGTTTAGTTTTGGGGGAAGGGAGGGGGTGAAGGTTTACATCTTCTAGGCCTAGAAATAATTTAAAACTCTTTCTTAACAAATCGCTAGACTTAAAAGTTGCTTTTAAATTATTTTTATTCAATATAGTAAACCGGAAATTTGCGTGTCTGTGGCCTAAATATTCAAAATACCTGCGGCGGGGGTGAAACTCGAAAGGTCGTGCGACAATTGACTATCTTAAATGTCAAAGAAAGTTGCGATGGTTTAGTTAAAGTTAATTTTGTCGGCCTCCGTTTCATGTTAATTATTGCAATTTCACGTACTTAGTACATGGTTTAACAGCAACGATTTCTATCATATCCTAACAGCAATAATTGCAAAAGAGGTCTAGGAAAATTGAAGCTAAAAGAATTACTAGAAAGAATACAACAAATTACTCTCCCATCAAACGTAATTTGAATAAAGCGACACAACAGGATGCGGCGTTAGTTAATATAGCAATAGAAAACAATAACTTCAATTACACTGGCTAATCATAGGTTAGGTAAATAAACTTTCAAGATTTCTTATAGAGGTCTGTGTATATTGATTTCACAGAACAATGCCGCGCTTCCAAACTTGTTCAATTTGAAACTTGCCCCCCCCCCTATATTTAGCCAAAAACAAATGCACGAAACAAGCTATAGCTTCTTAGTCATATTTTTGACAAAATGAAAACTTCTTATAAATATGATTGTACAGTCTAAGCTTTTGTTTGGAAGAGACGATTCTCTCATGAGAGTTTGGGGATGTGTTTTCCGCTCTATTGAAGCACGCGTGACACTCCTGATCACATTGATTGAACACGGTTTTATTGTCTTTTAAAAGTTTCCATGGCGTTATTAATTTCTGAACGTTTTTTCCTTGTTTGTTATAACTAAATTGTCCTCGTCATGCAGACTAGCTGACTGCCCCTTCAAAAGAGGATCGAGGCATGCAGAAGACGCATTTCCCCATGCAGCTTAATTCCCAGACGTTGTCTAACATTTTTAGGTATTATTATTAGATTTAAACAACCCGCTAAACCAAAAAAATATCATGTTTTGGTACAAAGAAAAATCAACAGAGCATCGCTATACGTGACATAATACTTAAGTGGTTGTTGGTATTCGCGTCAACAAGTGTACACGAACGAACGGCGTTGAGCCTGCGGTTTAGGTTATTTTCCACAATGGGATGGTATTATCCTACTACAATCTATGGGTTGATGTTTTTCCCGCTACAATATAGGGAATTTTCCTACTAAATTTAGTAGAGAAGTGTAACCGAAAGCGAAGTAATTCCCAACATCCCTTAACATTTGGAGCACGGTTACTAAACCTACCCTCATCATTACTCTATTAGAGGCTTAACTATTTGCCAAGGCGCATGCGCTTGTGGGTTTTTGTCCCAGCCACGTCAAGACAATCAAGGTTTGTGGGTTGATTGATTGCTTTGGATTTAGTAAATACCAAACAGTTTATAGAATTCATCCTAGCACGATGATGCGATGCCCATCTTAAGCTTGATGAGCAGCTCGCCTGGGAAGATTCATGTTACATAACTAAAGTATTAAGAGGATACAGAGTGTCACACTTCTTCTATTATACCCTTCTAATGATATTAAACAAAATCTAGGTATATATTTCCAAAATTTGCACGTACGTTTTACTTTAGATAACAGACGATGCTAAGAATCCGCTAACAAGACAGACAAGCCTCTAATCTATAACACAAGCTATAGCATATCCAATTGAATTGAATTGAAAAAAATAATAGGGGATTTGATTTTGGAACTAGTTATGTTTTTAAATGATAAAAAAAAGAACTTTAACTAGTACAAGTACAAGTACGTGTTTGTTAAAATTTCTAAGAGAACTGGTTCTCGCAAACAGCTAGCTAGCTATCAAAGGGAGTCAAATATTTGGTCACAGTTCATGGCTCTCTTCTCCCAACTTTTGGGGTCCTCTTTTCAAAATCAAAAATTGTTAAAAGGTGACTTGTCGACAAACGATAATTGTTCGAAGATATTCTAAGTCAGGACACAAACACCGCACAGTTTCCTTTCAAAACCTTACTCAAAAACGTTTTTCAGTCAAATCAGCTAAAAACGTAAGGCGGCTTTGCTTTGCCTAATTGGTTTATCTACGACTTGGATCAGCATGGATAAGCTGTTTTTACTTTTAAGAATTTGGTAACCCGGCTTGAATAAAGATACAAAAACAACCGCGATGTAAATACAGCTTGAATTGCGAGGACTGATATTAATAAATATGGTGGACTTAATAGCAGACGATTTTTCAAACTCTACCTCGGTCAGAATCAATTTAAACTTAAAGGGAGAGTGAAAAGGAAGAATCGATAAAAATTGATTTTCATTTCACTATCCCTTTAATAATAAATAAAGGCAATAATGGCCAAAAAAGCAAGGAGTATTAAAAGAGGATTGAAAAGTATTCTTGACTCACCCTTGCTGTAGGCATCTTCCAATTTAATATTAGGTGTTATTAACCCTAAGGGTGAATCTGGCATTTCGTCACCGACTGTCAAGGAATAGCTGTGTTCTGATTGGATACGGGGTGATTGGACAGCGTCTGACATCATACGGTCGTGTAATATAATTGGCTGATTGTCCAATAAATTCGTCCAGTCTGTTTCGGAGCCCAAACCGGCCATATCCTCGATATTCTGTTGAAATAAATAGATAAACAATTAAAAATCAAGCTTAATCGTGAAAGAGGGACTTCAATATATTATAAAAATCGCAAAAAATTCAGGAACCATTCCCCAAAATTTAACAGGCGGTTAATGACGTCACGAGGAGGCCTCGCGATGCATTGTTCCAGATTTAACCCCCCAGGGGGGTGAGGGGTTTGGTATATAAACTTACGATTGACATTGTTAATGAGCCATAACCAAAATAAAATGGTTTATACTTAGTTAGGAAAAAAAATGTATATTTTTGAAACCTTGAAATATTGAGAGAGTACGCAATTTCTTTATAAACAAAGTTTGAAATGACTTTAACAGACATAAAGAGTATAAATTCCGAGCCACATCTGGATGGATCTCCCCTAAGTTAACCCGACAATGTACTTAAAAGTTAAAACTTATATTGACTGCATCCAAAGCTTTGCTTTGTTCATTTCAGTCTGGTTCGAATATCTCGAGCTGGACTGTCTAGTCACGTGAAATTTCACGTGAAAGCGGGGTGGGCGGGGGCGGGTCAGCCTTTTTAAAACGATAACGTTAACTAACAAAACAAGTTTAGGTCATTAGTCAAGGTTAGGTTAAATCTCTCTCTGTCGATTCAAATGGAATCTCCAATTCAACGAAGCGTTCAAAATAACCATCCACGAATTTTTTGGGGTCTACACAGACAAAATTTACATAAAAATCATTGCCGGAAATTTAGTTAGAAAAACGATCAATGCACCCCGACAAATTTTTATACATAAAAAAAATTCATATTAAAAAAGTTTCCAAAACTCGACGACAAAATGTGACTTGTACTTTAAAAAAAAAAAAACGTTATCAGATCGATTTGCTTGAAGATATTCTGGCCAACCACAATTTTTCAACAACCTTTTAGTCGCTCCAGTAGATATTGTATAGACAGTGGTAGTGAAATGGGAGGAGCTACGGAGACGTGACGTCAACATTGGTATAGTCTAAATTGTATGGCCTAAGCAGACGACTTCCAATATGGTGGCCAAAACTGAGGTAAAAGATAGGACGGTGTTCCGAGTCCTACTTTCTTTCGCATTTAGTAGTATTCATCCGCCTTAACTTGCAAATATAATTTTAAAGGGAAAGTCACCCTGTATGGAAAATACCTTAAGCCTTGGTTTGTTTCGATGCCATACACGAGCCCTCAAAGGCTTAACAATAGAAATTACATTTAACGGGCGCGTTTGTGACATAATAATAAACTTAGACAATTTTGATGAGGACCACCACCAGCACCATTGTCAAAGCATTTTGGTTGGCGATTTCTAACTTCGATAAAAGGTCAAAGCACTCACTCACTAACTCGCTATTACAACATGCTGGTTGGTTGATAAAAACCTTGAATATCTCTTTTGTTTTGGTTTTTCATATATATACTGCCAAGAGATGTTATATAAAATTTTATTTATAGTCTAATAATAATTATAATTATTATTAAGTTCGATATGAGGGTCATGCGGGTACCTCTTAAATTAATTAAGTACGAGAATTTAATTTTAAACTGGCTGCATGCATGGAATAAGATTAAATTAAATTGGTATCAATAGATACTTTTCAATATTACGTAAAAATCTTTTATAAACATTGTAACTAAAACCTAACCGAACGGCTCTAACCTTATGAATGACCTTTAACGAACGAACCAAGAAATTATAAAAATTGTAGCTTCAAATTAAAAACAGATTAGATTTAAAAAAATAAAAAAAATTCAAAGACCCCCAAAAATATTTTTTCGTTTTTTTTCTAACTTGAGTCCGGTGAAAAGTGGTCAGGTCAGTACAGTAAAATACCCAAGGAATGTTGCAAATACCTACTCTTCTTAAAGTGATTGTGAATGAATTCATTTTTATTTAAAAGTAAAATGTATAAAACCAACCAGATCTTGAAAATTAAATAAGTCGAAAAAAATAAAAATATAAATTTCGAAATTTTTTGGAATTCGAGATTAACTTATTATATTATAATATACATTTAAATTAACCCTGAATTATTATTATTAAATATTAAATTTCACATTACCTTTAATATAAGGTTAATGTCTAGGCCGGTTTATTTTTATATATTTTTTTTATCTTGTATATAAAAAGAAAATTTCAGTCAAAAATTTGAATGTTACACAGAATTTGTTATTTTTCTTTTTAAAGTAATTTTCGGTGAAATCTTATTTTTATTTCGTGATATACCGATTTTGCGTACAGATATCAGAGCGACTTTACCTAATGTATATCCTGGATAGATTAGAATACCCGGGGAACACACAACACAAGTACTGGCATAAACCAGCCCTTTACTGTACTAAAACCACCATTGGAAAATTATACCAGTGCCATATCGTGCATGGTAGAACGTAGAAGTCGTTAAGGGGGCCAAGAAACAAGACGTATCTCGATTTAGCTACATTTTGAATGCGTAATCAGTTGCCTTCCACGTTATTTTTATTTAAATTATTATAATAAATAAATAAATCGTAAAAAAACATCGTAAAATTCAAAATCTAGAGTATCGACACTCGCAGGCCTTTGACTACACTCGACCCTACACTCAAAAACAACGATTTGCCAGTACCATTACAAATTCAACACCATTATTTAAATTAAATGAACAAAAATTAATTCAGAAAAACTAAAATTTAAATTTGAGGAGATATACCTATATATATATGTACATATTTTTTTTTTTGTTTTTAGTAGAAAAAAATAAATTTACAATACATAATGCGTGACAACGTACTTACGACAACATTTTAATATAAAATTCATTAGTTCCGAGGCATTTCAAATAATAAATATCTCAGGAAAAATAATAATAATGGTTTTAAAATAAAATAAAAAAAATAAAATATTTTAAAAATAATCGGCATAAACTTCCTACAAAGTTCACGATAAAACGTTGGTATTTCAAGTTCAAGGTCAACAGCCGCGATTATAAACGATTCTTATCTTATTATTTCTTAATGAATTATCAGAGAAATAAAAAAAAAATTGAGTGGCTTTCAACAAAACCATTAAACATTTTGCTGATTTTTTATTTTTATTATTTGGAAATATTTATTGAGTAACCTCGAATAATACTTGCAGGTTAAGGTGGTATATTTAGTGCTTGGAAGTGAAGGGGTTATAATGTAGAACGTCAAGGTAAGGTGATTATTTTTAAATCTAAAATGAATCGCTTCGAAAATTAATTAAATAAATAAATATATACATATTTTTTTTTTAAATGAACATTGCGGCCGGTGTTTAAAGGATGACCCCCTTTAATTTAAGCGAGAAACTTAACATATTAATTAAGGGGTCACCACTAAAACACTGCAATGATAATAAAGGGGGTCATACCTAAAACATTCCACTGATCATAACTACCTGTGTTAGGGGGCAAAATTGCTGGTCATATTGGTTACATTTTAGACTCAAAACTGACGATTTCTCATAGAACCATGCATCCCCCTGTACTACAAACCCCCCTCCCCCCCTTTTGGAATAGACACACATAATATTCAATAAACTTCAAATATATTTTTTTAAAAAGAAAAGAAATGTAGCTTGCAACTTAGAAGCGAATTTCAAATAAATTTTGACATATTTAACTATAGGCAGGCAGGCACGTTTGCATATTTTTCAAAACTGAACTACGAGGAAGAATTTGGCCAAATAAATACCATTTCTTTTTCTTTCAAATCTTCTAGTTTTTAAGTTTATAAAGTCGAAGTTATCAGAAAATCCTTTACATATTTCATTAAAATATAAATTAAATAACTTCAAATTAATACATTTTTGAAACTATTTTCTTTTAAAAGATAAAAGTCGCGTTTGATTTGTAGTATATAGAAGTTGCTTTTCTTTTGGTAGAGGGGCAAGGTTGGTTAACCAACCGTTAAAGTATTTTATGAAAAGAGCTATAGTCGCTCGACTTTGTTCACACTGACGCGCGTTAACTTAAAAAAAAGTCTCTCTTCAGGGGCACCAGGTTACTTTGCACCAAATACCATAGGAAATTAGACTTAATTACAGGCCATGTTTCAACGTCAACTCATCTTGAAAATGTTCGGTCATTTTGCCAAAAATGTTACGTATAAAAACATTTGAATTAAAAATACACTTTATAATTTTGTCATATCAGTTTCTGCATAAGTTTATAAGTGATATGTTATGTTCCTAGCATAAGTTTGTTTAATTAATATCTGGTCAAGACAAACTGAAAGGCTTGTAATTTTGAAGTGAGTGAGGTAGGGGGCATAGATTCGAGGAGGTAAAGCGAGGGAGGCCTGGTGAGTGAGGTGGCGCTGCTGTCAAATTTGGGCTTAGTAATGCATAGACTAAATAGGACCTAGATGGAATTAAGTCCAAGCTGCAAAATTAATTAACCACCACCGTCGTTCTCCTTGAATCGAACTAGTTATCTCGAGCTGCTGGAAGTCTCTCAGTAGCATTACGAACGTGTTATACTTATCATTTAACATATCACTTATAAATTAACTTATGGTTTTTTTTTTCAAAACGCAAAACGATAATGTAGTTGAATAGACCTAATGGTTAACCTTTTCATAAAATGCCTAAGAAATGGGGGTTGGGGGAAGGGGGTTGTAATTCAGTTTAAATTTCCAATCGATCATCAATAGTGCGTATCTGATAGATATTTTAGGCTTAGCAATCTTGATCCTGTACACATTAAATCACAAGTCTCCATTCATTAGGCCCTGGGCATCCACGGGGCGACTATATTATAAGTATACCAGCATTATTCAATAATAAGAAAAAAATGTACGTTGTTACCTCGAGGCGGACAATTTGAAACGTGTTTTCTGTAATCAAAGGATTATAGAGCTTTTTTATTTTTCTTTTTAGGAATGTTACGGTAAGATTCATCAAAAAAAAAAAAAAAAAAAAAAAAAAAACAGTTCGTGGTGTTTATACCTGAGAAAGAAGAGTTCCGAACTAAACCGGACTTTAGTTCCAAGCTGACGGGGTATAGATAAGGGCGTTCGCTTATTGGATAACACTGGAGTTTGTTATTCAAGAAGTAACTCATTGTTATAACGGTGAAATGATTAAGAAAAAAAAATATATCGTATTGTTTTATGTAACATTTGTTTTTTACAAAAATATCGCAACGGTTTCCGCCATATTAAATAACCTTGATATACTACTAGGATCCCCAGACGTTTATTATTATTATTTTTACATATTTTTGTATCTCAATGAATAACCGGCCGGCATCCATTTTGAATATCCCCAAATTGTCTACAAGATCACGTGATTTTAAACTCCTAACACTTGACCTTTGAACTAATAAAAAAAATAATTTCAAACTAGATCTCTTCAATATAATAAATTCGTGATCTCCTTAAATTATTATTTATTTAAAATATGAATTAAAATTAAATTGAATAACGTTATCCTCGTCTTTTAAAATCATCAAATGACCTTTCAACCTTTAGGGGCTAAATCTATAATCATATTATATAAACTTCATATCCCGGCCTAGACGTATTAAAATAACCCCATCCTAAAATCTTTTATGGAAAATTCCTTGAAATGTCCATAGCTGATAAAGGAAAAGATCAAACACATATTTATTTCAAAGTATTTTTTTAAAATTTCTTTTAGTACATTATGTGAAAACATGATTTTTATAAAAAGGCACATGACATGTTTTCATGGGAACTATAGTTTTCCTTTAGATATTATTAGTCTGTCAAATGATTTGAGATGGAGCTGGGGGGGAAGGGGAAGGGGGCTAAATCGACCCCCATTGAGCATCTTCGTGACTGGCTCTTTCTCACGATCGTGATTCCCAAATATTAGACACTCATTAAAATTGAAGATCGGGTATTGAACGGGAAAAGGTATACTAACGGCACCCACACGCTATTAATCATACCAACGGAAGATATCCTCTGCCATTACTCGATTAAATATTGCCAGGAAATATTTTTGAGAAAAACAGATTCTTGGTCCCAAAATTATCTTTTACGCGGTTTCCATTGATCTTTGCTGGATATTTAGAAGAAAAATGCGGCAAGGGGGGGGGGGAGAAGAGGCAATGGTCTTAATTCGTCATTGCCAATAACACGTTCAAAATGGAGCAACTGCCATTACTACATTTATAATATATATTAAAATAATCGATTAAAAATAAAAAATAATAATATTATAATTTCCGTCCTAGAATTAATAATTTTATTTAAGAATATTTTTAAAAAATTGATACGAGAAACATTAAATAAATGATTGAAAAAATTGCACGTGAATAATAAATGATTGAAAAAGTTGCACGTGAATAATAAATGATTGAAAAAATTGCACGTGAATAATAAATGAATGAAAAAATAAAATAAAATATTGCACGTGATTATTACAACTCGCGCGTGCCTCCCACCGTCCACTCCCCCTAATTAAAGCACGTGATTTCATTCATAAAAAAATGCGGGAATGGCACACGCACGCGCCTAGCTGTTATCCGACACCTTTGTCAACAAGCGGAAATATAGAATGCCATTTGAAGTATATACCGGATGTAGGAACTTATAGCGTACGCTATACAAATTACAAACAAAACTACAAATGGAAGAATTTAAGCTTATATAAATAATATTCTCGGTAACTAAAACAACCGAAGTTATCGTTAATAACGCCCCTGAAATTAACCATCCCACAAAACTACTACAGACAGACATTTCACAAATGGTTTTAAAAACTAACAAATTGATCAATAGAAAATTCATTAAAATGGTAGGCAATCAATGGTTAGTAGATAGAAATGTTTTAAGCCAAAATTTTCCTGGTTAGCCAAAAACCTTCGGGGGGATGGAAGCGGGGGGAATAAAAGCAACAGCGTAAAATTATGAATGAGGTCGATGACTTGAAAAAGCCATGAATGAACCAAACGAAATATACTACATAGATCTTCCCTATACAGCCAGTAATGTACGCCATGGATGCACGGTATTAGGGGCCATAATAGTACAGATAGTGTTTGCAAATACTCGCAAGTGTTGCCAGGCATTTGTGACGTGTGCAATATACAACAATGAACATATTGAATTAAGCTTTAATTGTTGTAGAATTCTGTAATTAGATTCAGTAATTATCATTCAGTTCCAAACATGAATGAATGCAGGAGATGCAGATAATAACAAATAACTGGCAACCCTGCCCCTGAAGCGCGTGCGCAGTTAAAGTTAAAGGGGGGTTAATTTCTCTAGCCCCCTTAGCGCACATTATCCATATACCAACACCATTCAATTCTTACTTATAGAGTATAGATAAATTATAAACTTATATTGTTACATCAATCAGATTATGATTTTTAAAGAAGACAACTTCGTAAGCGAAGTTATAGTTAATGGCACCTGTTGCAAACTCTCAAGGACTATACTTCTTAAGTGGCTTTACAGGTCACCAAATTCCATTCTAATTCCAATTATAATATAGCTAACTTTCCAAGCCACTTAAATACTACCCTGAGGCGAACCGTCAATATAAAAAAAACGTTACAATTGGTCATAAGAAATTTCTTTCTCGAGGTTGTAATTGTAACAAGTAATATATTGGATAGATACAATTTATGAGCGTATTAAATTGCAACCTTGGAAGGAGTCTCTCGAGAGTAGAATCGTTTGCTTAAATTAAGTACAACTAAGATGGCAATTCGAGCAGAGAATAATTGGCCATTTCTGTCAGATTTGACCCACTTTTCAAATCGTCTTCTCTATCCAAGGGATTTATTTGTCCTTAATATTTCATTACGTCAAAGAATTGTTCGCCTCTCACTTAACAATAGACTAAATTTAGTAGCGCGTACATACTTCCAATTATTTACTTCTGTTATAATATATCAAGCATACTATTATTTCGAATACACTGCCCAAGGCTTAACTTAAACGTAAACCCCCCCCCCCTCTCCCCATACCAAAGTGCATTTTGAAATTCGGCATAGATTGATTGGAAAAGGTCAAACTGTACTTGATCCCCAAAAAATACGCGTTAACCCCATAAAAGGCTTCCGCCATCTTGAAATTCTCACGCTTCATACATATTAAAATCATAGATATCTACAAGATGTTCATCCATTCCAAAATGCGAGGGTAATTATAGTTTGCCAATCAAGAGTTCGAAAATCTAACATCTATTGAGTAATGGCACCGTCCTGCCTTTGACTGTATAATTTTATATGAGAATTTAACATGGAGTGCCACTACTCTATACATCTATAACCACCGATTTTGTGTCCACATAAGTTAAAGTTATGAACATTGCAGGGAGTTCATTCAAACTACCCAAAACAGAATTAATTTATATAAAAATAAGATCCGGTGCAGGTTGCAGTAGTTAAGGACAGAAACAATTAATTACACAAAGCATATGGTAAGTAAGTAAACAAATGTTTACTTAGGCATAGCGTAATGACAGCTGACTATATAAGGTACTATGGGGAGATAAGGTAAGGTGCCACTACCTAATAAATAATAAAAAAATGTACACGGTTTTTCTCCTCACCGATATATCTATATAAAAAATGCCTGTACCAATCCATAACGATATCGAATATTCGAAGCAGCGCATTACAATTTACGAACTACTAACAGTAACAGGTGGTTTGGTTTAGTTTGGTTATAGCTTGCTATGAGTGAATTTCCGTTGGGGTTATGCCAATTTGGTGGCAACAACCCGAACCATTTTAGGAACCAAGATGGGTAAATACGCAGGGTGTTTCTGATAAGTCTATAGCCATAAATTAAGGTCCAGTGTTCTTTGTAACTTCTATCTCTATCCATTTTGTTTGACCTATAAGGAACAGTTTTCGAGTTACGATTTGATGAGTGTTTTTAATTAAATTAATAATCACTGTCTTTCAATATCTACTCAAATTTAAGACTGCGAAGTCCTGAGTTTGTTACGAGTTTAATTCTAAATAGGAAACTTACTATTTAAAGAGAGTCACTTTAATTTAAAGGCCGACTTCCAGCGAAAAGGGTTCTAGCGAACTGAAAACCGAGCATCAAGACTAACAATGAAGTGACCGTGCCGATTTTCGAAGCCCCGCTGGGGCAAAGGTTGGGAGGGTTCTCGCTAACTGAAAGCCATGCAATGTGGTTCTAGCGAACTGAAGATGAACAATAGAAATGATTTTAAATTTATTTCGTCTCGAATTTTTGCTTTCCACTGAAGGAAATTCTCTATTGCGTATCTTCAGTTCGCTAGAACCACAATGCACGGCTTTCAGTTAGCTAGAACCCTTCCAACTTCTGACCCAGCGGGGATTCGAAAATCGGCACGGTCGCTCCATTGTTAGTCTCGATGCTCGGTTTTCAGTTCGCTAGAACTCTTTCCGATGGAAGTCGGCCTTTAAGCGAGAGGGCTTTTAGTTTAGAGAAACTAGCCTATATCTTTAAAATAAAACTATTTAGTTAATTTGACACATGGGAGAGTTAAGAGCTCGAGTACTCTTTCTTCATTTATTTATTTATTCGGGCCAAGTACTTTTAAATTGAGAATTTATGCTAAATGAAGATGAGTTTTAGCACGTACACGTGTTAATGATACTCGGTTATATAAACGTATGTAGAAAACTGGCTCTCTCGGACTGACCCTATCATTTTGAAAAATGAGCTTTATTTATATACTAGCGGCACCCGAGTCTTAATCCCCCATTGAGTTTAGTACGGGCAAAGGTTCAGGGCTGTCATTACTAAATAAAAGTGCCTTTAACGGGATAACAAACTCTTTTCAACTTGTATTAAAATAAAGAGACGCTCTTAAATGTTAGGGCTGTGCAGAATAGTTAATATTTTTAAAGATATCGAATCGGATTTGGTAATCCAAAATTTTTTTGTATGGCTAACGGGTATCTTAGAGGGTACCCGATATTTTGGGACATCTGGACATTCAGTTTGAACTTGACACGGTACAACTACCTTGTCCGGGTATTTTCGGGTACCCAGCCCGCTAAAAGCAAAGTTTCGGGTACCCGCATCGCATGCACACCCCTATTAAAAATTAATAAACAATTTGAAGTTAGAACTCTAGAGAATAGCGCAGGCGCCAATATTTAACCATATACTTAAATTGTTATCTGTGGAATTTCTTATTCTATTTATAGATTAGATGCAGAACACTATCTCTTTAAAGTTCAATTTGTAAATTACACGGCGGTTCGTCGGCCAAAAAAATAAGAAGTTACATTTTGAGCGACGAACGATATTATAACCTTTGACATTATTTTTTAAAATTCTTTTTTCTCCTTCGTAGCAAGCGTGAAATTTGAAAATTTATTTCAAATTGGGGTTAGATTTATTCGGGGTTACGCCATCCAGTATCTTCGCGGCAATTTTATAAAAATATGAAGAAAAAATACATTACGTGAATTTTCAGGCTCATTTTTCAAATAAAACTATATGCTCAAAGTCGCGAAAGGTCAAGATGAAATTATGAAGGCCGATCTTACTCGTAATACATTTTAAAAGTAATTTCGGTTATTTAATTTTTTTTTCCATTTGCAAACTGCTCTTGAATAATAATATTTCACATGAAAAGTAACAATATTAACGTTATTTCACGTGAAAAGTATCAAAAATAACAATATTTCACGTGAAAAGTAACGATTTTAACAATATTTCACGTGAAAAATAACCATATTAATAATATTTCACTTGAAAAATAACCATATTAACAATATTTCACGTGAAAAATAACCATATTAATAATATTTCACGTGAAAAATAACCATATTAATAATATTTCACGTGAAAAATAACCATATTAACAATATTTCACGTGAAAAATAACCATATTAACAATATTTCACGTGAAAAATAACCATATTAACAATATTTCACGTGAAAAATAACCATATTAACAATATTTCACGTGAAAAATAACCATATTAACAATATTTCACTTGAAAAGTAATATTAACATTAGTTCACATGAAAAGAAAAATATTTTAAAACTACGAAATTTCTTAAAATTCCTCTTGAACCGAGGATGTTTTAATCTGATTTCTTTTAAAATGCTTGGATAATTTTGCATAAATTAAGGGTACGGAAATGGCGTAAGCTACAATTAAAGCGCTAATGACTTTTCATAATCAAAAATGGTAAAGCCATTACGATTAAAAATAATATTATTTTGAGGATAGTGGGTGACTTTTGACATTGAAATGCTGATGCTCGTGTTTTGAATAGCGAAAAACGTCTGTAGCTAACAAACACAAAACAATTAATTTTAAAATCTAACCTTGAGGAGAAAGTTTGAAAAATCGTAACGTACTGTTCGTGTATACAGCCGGGTTTTCCCCACCCCTACCTTGACGTATTGGCGAAGTTGCGCCATTTCAAAAATAACAGACAAATAAATAAACAAATAAAATAAATAAAATGAAATATTTCTGAATATAATTTAAAATTTAAACCAAAAAAAATAATAAAATTGTAAACAAAATATTTAAAGGTAGTTTTGAAATTTTGGTAAAAACTTTGACAATGGATGTCAGATATAGACCTAGAGGTAGGTAGTAGTTGTTGCTGTATTTGTTTACGACAAAAATGTCGCGACACATTCAAACAAATATAATAACATTTTTGTCTCTCTTTCTCTCTCTGTATTCTTGAAATGACACACTTCTAAACATAAACACTGACAATCAAAATGGCTCGACAAAATATATAAAATTTCCCCATTGAAAATAACTAAGCTATTATTTCGACATAACTAAACCGAATATAGAGACACCTCAAAAAAACACCAAGCAAATTACTTACAACAAAACGGAATTTTAGCGACGAATATTCTAGGTCATATTTTTTATATTTAACTGTCATACAAGTAAACTAAACCCAATATTTGTTCAGACGCAAAAACACGCGGGTATAGATAGTTTTCACACATGGAGGATTCATACCATTTACACCAGGAAGTCGGGCTATCTGGAGGACAAAAATCCGTCTGCTTTTGTCCTACAGATTGCCCGGCCTCCTGCTGTAAATGGTATGAATCCTCCATGTGTGAAAACTATTCATAGCGCATCGAGGGGCTATTCACTCGAATACTTTACGATTTTTGTACCTAAGCTATTACGAGCATAGCCCTTGGGCCATCTTGTTATTGGGTGTATGTTTCAAGGTCGATTGAGATTGGGGGTTTTAGAAGAAATATTCGTTCGAGCTCGGGTCTGGAAATGCTGTCGACCTCAGCTTCGCTTTCTTTTGCCTACGGATTCTTTTGGAAAATCCTACAAGTGTCTTTAATCCCTGGCGGGGTGGCTCCATGTAATATGTCTCCCAGAGGCTGCCAACTTACTAGACGAAGCGCCCCCTTTTAACGACCCTTAACAACTACGAAGGCACGATAGCAATCCGGATTGAATCAACGAAAATACTTGGAAGGAAAAAAAATATTAGCAGGGGGCCAAATATCTATCTACTTAGGAACGATATTAAAACTCTACCCTTAAATATTCATTCCAAGAAATTATTTTAAATCAAATATGTGAGCCACTTAGTTTGGTTTTAATCCCGGTTCAATATCAGGCCTGGGTTTCAATTTAAGAACACCACCTTTTTGGGTATATTAGTAAGGTATTTAAGCTCAAATCCACGTGCCATTTGAAATCATGCTTTTAGTATTATTTAATAGATATAAAAATAATTTATATATATATTTTTGAATTAAATTAGTTATTTATTAGTTTAGTTAAAGTCGATTATCTCGGGTTCTAATTGACTTAGAACCACGTAATTGGTACCGGTACTTAGAGGACATTTTGGGCTACCATATCCTCAAGGGATTTGAAAGTATATTTAATTGTACCATAGTTACGAGGTCCCACCCAAAGTTGATTGAGTTTAATGCAATTAGGGATGAATATTTTTTGCAGTAAATTAGCTATTATTTGATATTTTAGTTAAAGTCGCTTATCTCGGGTTCTAATTGACTTAGGACTGTGTAATTGGTACCGATACATAGTGGACATCTTGGGCTAACATATCCTCAAAGGATTTAAAAGTACATTTAATTGTACCATAGTTACGAGGTCCCAAAGTTCATCAAATTAAATACAATTAGGGATGGATGAATATTTTTTCAGTAAAATATTAATTGTTTAGGAACATATTTCAAAGTACGTTGTAGTGGGTACTGCTTATGTCTAAATGATAACGAGAGAGAGAGCGGTCGCTATACGGTAGACGTAGCCTCCAGTAAATAATATACCTATGTATAATTATTGTATATGTGACAAACAAACAATACAATAGTTTCATAAAGTGTATAGTGCCGAGCGAGCTCGAGCGACTGTACTACATAAAACGTTTTGTCATAACAATGCTCACTTAAAACCATCTGAAGCCACCAGAGCTAGCTCGCAAGCTACGTCAATCTATATACTGTCTATATAACGTTACTTCACCTGTTGCTATGCCAATTACATCAAATCCAAGGTTTTCATTCCCCCCCCCACCCTATGTTCAGCAACAGGCGCAATCCCAAATTATAATTTATACCAACTATTTTGTTAAAATTAATTCAAGAAATTTGCAAACAAAATTAAAGGTTTAGTCACGTGGTATTTATAAGGCGGGATTACGTTATTACTTTGTTTTAATAATATAAGATGGTTCAGTTTGAAAACAGCTTCAAAATGAACCCAATTTCGACCAAATCGCACCATAAATAAGAAAGTTGGAAAATTTCAAACTTTCCATTTGAACTTGGATTTTTATTTTTCTTTTCCAACTTTCTTAATTACATTCCGATTTAGCCGAAATTGGATTTATTTTGAAGCCATTTTCAAACTGAACCATCCTACATTACTAAAACAAAGTAACGACGTAATCCCACCCAATAAATACCACGTGACTAAACCTAAACTACGAAGTTGATGACTACGTCACAGAGGTTAAAAAACTTAATATTTTGGGTATGAATAACAACAGTTCGTTAAGGTACGGTCCCCCCTGCGGGACAACATTCCAATCTACAAAATATACCAACGCGTTAAGTCAAAGACTTACAACTACTACTCCTACCTTAAGTATCATGCCTGCCTACCTCGAGAAGTACAACGTCACTTGTCACCGTACTTAAAGGCGCTAATGTCCTTGGAAAGGGAATCGGCAATGAAAATTTTGAAAAATAAATTCCATCAACTGGAATCAAAACGCCTTTCTCCCATACATTATACTCACTACGCGCTTAAGTTGAAATATATTCATACATTATTAATTAAAAATCGAATAAACAATCAACTTAAGCGCGTAGCGTTTGTAGAACTTTCTTTGGTTTGAAGTTAAGTTGATTATTTTAAAAGGACTCTAACCCTTAAAAGAAAAGGAGCCATGGTTTAGGATTTGAGCGCGTTCAACTCTTTATTGGGTTATTGGAACATGATGGCAAGAGCATCATAAACAACTTCTAAACGCCAGTCCAACATGGTGGACTTTGGAGAGATATTTAATACCTTTCAAAAATTCAAGGTCTAATCCATGCGCACATGATTAATGTCGAAAATACGGCCTGAACTTTCGCACGATTTTAAGCGTGGTTTTATATTACGCTACTTTGAATATTTAATGTGAAAATTACGTGTGAAAAGACAACGAAACTTCTTAAATTGCAATTATATTTATTGTCTTAAAATTATGATTACGTAATAAAAGTCCAAGCTTTTGAAACCTAATAGAAACCAATTTTTTTTTTAATTTTTTTTCTTAGTACTAGTGACAAGTCCCTACCTTTAATAGTATTATTATAAATGAAAAGGTAGCATTAGGTGCCATTACTATCATCATAGCACGAGGTGTAATATGAAATCAACAGCGCGTGCTAATGAAATCCGATTTTTTTTTAATGACATAGCAACATTGGTCTCGTGAATTGCACCTCGCGCTAACAAAAAAAAAAATAAAAATAAATTTTTGATAATGACGTAATTTCACAATCTGGGGTTAAAATATGTCCTTGACCTTTTAGGGCTGGGTTCATCTATCCGTACCCTACCGAGAAAGTTGAAAAAATAAATAATAGTAATAAAAAAAAGCTGACACAATACGTTAATTAATTTATACCTAATTTTTGTAACAAAACTGTATTTAATTCTCTTAAATTTCGTAATATTATTTGGAAGTATTTATTTCATTTCAGCTTCAAACTTTCATTTGACAAAAAAAAAAAAAAAAACCACCACGTCAAGTTCACGATCCGCCCTTAAAACTAGACCCCGGGAGTTAATTTCAAACTCAAAATTTACGTCAAGTCAAACTATATAGTCAAGGTTGCGGTACACCAAGTCAATCTGTCAAAAGATTTTGGGTTTCTTGAGAAAACAGAATTACGCAATTTATTAAAGCTAATGTAAAAAGAAAAACCCCACATTTCTACAAGGTCAAAGTAGGAGTCAGGTAACCAGCCCAACCACACCTCCTTTAAGTACTTAAGTACGCCTTTAAATTATTATCAATACCATCATAATATTTAAGCGAATTAAACCTTAAATCGGGATTAAAATTAAGTTGAAATATTAATATTTCATGAGACAAAGCAAATTCAAATTATAAAAAAAAATTCTAGGGTTAATTTAATTATACTATATATTATTAAACATTAAACCATTTAATAACCATTAAATTTGCTCTAATTTTTTATACCCCTTAACACGTGGTGTATACCGTTCCACAATTTAGGGGGAGGGGGTCCTTGGGACGGTCGTTTTAACTGGCAATTATCGTTTAGGCACGGTACCACCCAAAATATGCAAATATCCTAATTGCATCACTCACAAATGTATATACATCTTAAAATATAGCAAATTGGAACATTTAGAAACTAAATTATTTTCAATAGAAATTAAGATTTGAAAAGATATAACATTACATAGACATGCACCACTCCCAAATACAATCTACAAGCCATACATAGACGCTATTCATTTAATTCGATTAAAATTAAGTTAATTTTTCTCACGGGCACGTAAATCACCAAAGCTTATAGTAATTAGAAGTGTATTATTGCCACTGTTTAACCGGTTTACCCCCAACAAAGAAATTTGACAAAAAAAATAAATAAATTCCCATATCGTGCCTGGGATACACTTAACAATAATTGCACTTAATTACGATTTAATTTTAAACCACGCCCATTAACCCTGCCGAATAATTGAACACAGCCGGGTCATTAATACGGTACGGTTGTTGTTGTTCTTAAGGGATTTATTGAGGATTGGGAAATCACGGTCACTGAAGAATTATTTTAAGTTAATTGCTTAATTACTAAATTTAGTTAGATTCCCGTGTACACCGAGGAGTATAAATTAGTGGCAGCTTCCCCCCTTCTTTCTATACTATCTCTATATAGGAATAAACATAGGGTGCCTCTAGAAGAATAATTAAACAGCTCAAATTACATCTTAATTGGATTTAGAAATATTTTCTAAAAATTCCTGCACAATTATTTTTTTTTTTTATTTTTTTTTTTGGCATTGCATAAAAATGTTTCTAACCAACACGGAAGTAAATCTTTGTTTTAAAAATGGTTTACTTTAATTTATTCAAGCTAGACGATATCGTGTCAGTATTCTTAACCAGTAAAGGTCAATTCTAAAACATTAACCCCTCAAGTTAAAATTAAAAATAAATAATTATTGAGGAATCAATAAATATAATAAGTACAACCAACGTATGACCCTAATATTATAAATTCCAAAGCTGCCGTAGAATCAGGAACATAAAATGATGATCAGATCTGCGCATCATGCATGCATCACCCACGCGCGCATCTCCCATATATATTCAGGTAAACAACGTACGCATTTACTAAACCATATATACAATTATCACAAATCACGAAATATTCAAATTGTGGAATGATTTAGGTGTTCCAAATATGCCACGAAAGAATTAAAGAGAATCTTCTTTCAAACTCATTTTAGGGAAAAACTATGGTATAAAGTCGCTCACTCACTCACTCACTATACTTAGCCTAGTTTGGGAACGCGGACCTAATTTAAAACGGACCTGTTCAACGAAAAACTCAACCAACCCATTTCGACTTTCATTAAATATAAACCGTAATTAAAATAATTGATTTATTTATTTAAATAATGTTTTTATATATATATTAAAATTCTTGGAAAATTTTCAATAATAATTAGCGATTTTTGCCTAAATTATTTTTAATTATAAATACATGGGTGGTGTTAATTTATAATATTATTATAATTATTATTTAAAGTTAATTAATCAAATTGACATTATTTAGTCCGTATTTCGATTAATCACTAGTTAATTTTTCCCCTGTTATAATAAGTTAAATTATTTTAAAACTAGTTAACTCTGAAACAAGTTATAAATCAATCAATTGTAGTTTTAAAAAATATTTCATAGAAAAACAGGTATTTTAATGTTAAATTTAACGCAATCCAAGAACGCAACGGTCTGAAGGATTTTCAACTAACTAATGATAACTTTAAGAAATAAAACCTTTCTTTTTTTAACATTATTTTTCAGACAACTTTCTAAACTAGTTTAAGCACAAACTGGGTGTCGTATATTTTCCAATTTTTTGGGTTTTTTTTTATTCTAAGTTTGATATAGTTGTACAAGCTATAGATTTGCTGTCTGTCTGCCGAGGGACGGGTTTTTTAAGGAACAGATATATCTGAAGTTAATCTATAAGGTAATTTCGTCTCAAAGGTCAAAACACAACGTGACCCCGCGTGTCAAAACGGGCGCCATTTTAACATTAATACGTGTTTCAAATTTTTTATTTTTATTTTTCAAACTCAAAAAGATTTCGCTGAAAGATGAACGTGCAGATTTAATAAATTTAATCTCGAAATAGAGTGACATTTTAAAATATTCAAATATACTTTTCCAGAAGTTCGTAAACTTGAAGTATATCAGTTTAAAAATGCTCCCTTAAATAATTATTATTTTTTTATTTAATATTTTTATAAAATTTTATACGGTGCCTATTATAATGGTGGTACGAAGAATTTTAATGAATTTAAAAGACAAGGTTATTCAAGGACGTTCAAGGTTGGATTGGCCACACCCCCCTCCCCTGAATATATTATCAAATTCACCCGTTAATAGAGAGTAAAATATCTCCCAATTTTAATGATATTACAGGCTTTGAACTTTTATAAAAACTGCATTTCATATTCTCTTTAACCACGTGAAAATTGCTCGAGATTTTTAAATTTTTTATTTTATTTTTTATTTCTTCAAAAATATCTTTAAATTTTAAACAAAAAAGAACCATTTAACTTAAGAAGTCCAAGGTTAAACAAATTTTAAAGTAGTCCTATATAACGGTTTGGTAGTCATTTAAAACGAATGCAAAGGTTTATTTAAATAAAATTTAAATAAACGTAATTTGTTATAATTAACCTTAAATTTCAACATTTAACTCACTCCTCCTTTCCCAACAATACCGTATTGTTTTAACGGTTCCTTTTTTTAAAATTTATTTCCTTCATTTTTAAGGAATGTTAATTACTGGGTTTAAAGATGATTAATTAAGAAGAGCTTTTTAATTTAAAAGTAGGACGTTTAAGCTTAAATTATGACGTCATTTAAAAGTTACTTTTCTAATCCTTAAACGAAGAATAATTATTTTTCAAAAAATTCGACAGAAATATTTATTTCTTGAAATTTTGCCAAAATCTTTCTCGCGCTCTTGAGATAATGGGGTCGGATATTTCTCAGACATTATCAAATTTAAATTACAATAAAACCCCCGACCAATACAATGTCCAACCCCAAATCTGTCTCGTGCTCGCGCTCTCGAGATAATGGGGTCGGATATTTCACTGACATTAACAAATATAAATCACAATGAAAACCTCGACCAATACAATGTCCAACCCCAATCTGTCTGGCGCTCGCGCTCTCGCGATAGTGGGGTCGGATATTTCATCGATATTAACAAATTTAAAATTACAATAAAACCCCCGAACAATACACTGTCCAACCCCTCGTTAATATGCAAAACGTTTCGCTTTTAAAACATAATTTGAAGAATCAATTCTACGAAATTTGAAATAATTCTAAAGGTTAGTTTTAATTTCCAAGTAAATTACGGCGGAAAATTTCCCATTCACGTAGGTACGTAATACAACGTCACTATAAATTCTCCTTATATTATTTATTATTAGTTTTATTAAGAAATAATATTCCCTATAACCTTTTGGTTAATCCGGTAAGGTACGGATTAACTAGATGGATTTGGTAAAAGATTAGCGGCGGATTAAGTAACTCCTTTAATCTATCTTTATCTCCCCTAGAAATACCTTGACCTAAATCCAGAAATAATCTTTCAATAGATGAATTTAACAAAGTTATTATTACAAATTATTATGTTTTTTCTTTGTTATCTAATCTTAACTATAACAGGTGATTATTCTCGGATGTATTCTTTATAGAGTGTTTCAATTTTTAACACCTTTTCCCATTCAAGGATGCTTTCATTTCTATAACTAAACAAGGATATGTCGAAATGTATAATTTCTTTTTAATTTCTTACTAATTTATTTAATTTAAAATTGTTTCTATGTTATAGTAATAGCGTACTGTTTGGTTGGTAGAGTTTGAAAAGAGCTTTAAAATGGTCCAAACCGCGTCAAAATCCGATAATAAATAAGAAAGTTTGAAAATTTCAAAATTACAAGTTTGAAAAATAAAATATTTTCAAACTTCCTTAATAATCGTCCGATTTGGACGCCATTGGTCTCATTTTGAAGCTGACGTTACGCCCTAACCGCATACGTTAACATCCAATTAATATTCAAAACACAAACTAAGTTAAATCAAAAATCAAACAAAAAAATTCCAATATAATTTGAATTATCGTAACAGAAGAATTTGATAAATCATAAATTATATAAGAATGCGGGCTAATAATAATAAATACATCCTTTCTCGATGCGCGCGTAAGTAGTAACAGCAGCTACAGCCTTTAACTCTATATCAAAATAAGAGAGGGTTGCCATTATGGCATTCGGAGCAGGATCTTGTCGGGCAAAAGAAAGAAAGCTCGAATTCAAAATTGGGTCAATAAAATATTATAATTTTTTCCCCGTCTCCATGCCTATCTTTACCATTGTTAAATCTTACAAATTCGTCAGGTTAACTTGAAAGTAAGTACAATACTAAAATCCTTATAATATATTCGCTACCAAGTTAGGTTGTCGTCGGTTCAACATGGTTACCATGCCTTCTGATTTATTGAGTGGTTACTCCGGTATTAGAAAATTTTCTCCTTCTAAGAAAATTGGGGCAGAGGATTTTTTTTAATTCTTTGTTTGCGTTTATTTAACATTAAATGCCAAGAGAGAGAAAAATGTCCCCCCTAACCCCCCCCCCCGAAGAACGAGTAATTAGAACATTTTTTTGGTAAGAGCGCGGGCGTTGAAACATTAAAAATTTTAAAAACATTTTTTTAAATTAAGTAGAAATACTTTCCTATAATCAAGGATATTTACTTCTGCTTTGGTTTGCTTTGGTAAAACCCTTTTAACAAATTTTAAAAATAAAAATTTGTTTTTTCATAAAAGATTAAAAAATAAACAAACAAACATACTTATCGCTTTTAATCTTAATTAAATTAATTTAAATTGAAAGAGTCTACGTTGGGATTATTTATTTATTTATATATACGTTCATAATCCCTTTAAAATTAATTACCATAAAACATTAATGAATTTAAAATATTTTTTAAAAAAATTAATGGATTTTAAGTTTTTATTTTTTTTAGTATTATTTAAAAAACAACTCCCTGAGGTAAATAATGGGAAGCTAACAACCAAATTGAATTTTTGAATTTAAAAATAACAACCAAAATGAAATTTGAAATAATTATTTCAAATTCCAATTTCTTTTAATTTAAACACACATTTCATCCTGCACGCCATTATTCCAACAGAACAATCTATTGGTTATCTTCCCTTTAAGTTTAATATAAACCCAACTTAAGCCTTGGTGTCTACGTTAAATTCTCATTCGGATTTGGGTAAAACCCAGCCAGACTCAATACGAACTACACCACGTGTTTAGGCTTAGCGCGAAAAGGTAAGTAAAAGAAGAAATTAATAAAAATCGTAGCCTCTAAATTGGGTCAAACTATACCAAGGCCATTACGAGAAAAGAAACCCCAGTCTATCTTTCAGCGTTGATAAATTGAATTAACTGAGATCTTAGTTAAGATCCATCCTTTTGACATAACAGAAAAATAAAAAAAATATAATTAAACAATAACTATCCATAACACTATATAGAAGTTGGGGATTTTTGAATGACTTTTATTGTCAAAGGTATATACAAGTGTACTCACTGTACAGGTTGTATTTTTTAAGGGGGAGGGGCTTCTTTACGTTGGTTATCATCATTGTGAAACACTACACTACAGTACACTACGCGTGTAGTCTTTATTACTACACTCGGTAGAAGTCGCGTCAACGAAAAACGTAATTAAAGGTTGTTTGTTAGAAAATTTTTATGAAAAAAAAAAAATAATAATACTACTAGGTAGGTAAAGCATAAGTTTATAAGATGATATGTTAAATGATATGTATGACACGTTCGTAATGCTACAGAGAGACTTAGAGCAGCTCGAGATAACTAGTTCGATTCAAGGAGAACGACGGAAGCGAATTAAATTGAAGTCCTAATTACACTAGGTGGTGGTTTAATTAATTAATTTTGCAGCTAGGACCTATTCCATCTAGGCACTCCTATTTAGTCTATGCATTACTAAGCCCAAATTTGACAGCAGCGCCACCTCACCTCACCAACCAGGCCTTCCTGGCTTTACCTCCTCTCGAATCCATGACCTACCTCACCTCACCTCACCTCACTCACTTCAAAATTACAAGCCTTTAAATTCAGTTTGTCATGACCAGATATTAATTAAACAAACTTATGGAATATTACATAACATATCACTTATAAACTTATGGTTTAGTAGATGCTTCGCTTGCAATAACCGTAATCGCGTTTCAACCGGAATAAGCTCCACTGTTTAAAGTTAACGTTTGAGTAAATAAACGCATTAAACTTAAGCATAGCTAGAGTGATTCGTAACTCTGACATTGAGTTGTCACGAATATGACAGATACACGAAGGTAAAAGGTAGAGAGAGCAAGTGTAGTTTAATATGTTTTTTTTTCCCCGTTTTTCGAAGAATTTATATCTAGGTCAAAATTATGTTCGAGAGGAATTTTATAAATCTGTTTAAATCGTTTAATTTTATATACATATAGTCTTTTGGAGGTTTGTGAAGTATCAAGTTTAATTATTATCAATTGGGTTTTTTCAGGGGCGTACCCTCCCGAGTTCGTTCCAAGATACTCAAAGTGTATATAGGAAGTCGCGGCTAAATAAATATTTGATTGCTTGAAAAAGCATATTTTTTTTTTATTTTTTGAATGAATTTAATGGTTATGAGTTTTGATATTTATATATATCTGTACTATTTCAGTCGTGACGTCATCAGGTTCTATTACAACGTACATGTAAATATACGTAATCGTGGATTTAAAATAAAACAAATTTCGTTAAAATCGGATAATAAATATTAAAGTTAAAAAAAATTAAAAATTTAATTTCAAATTATTTATTTAATTTTGGTCCGATTTTAACGCCTTTTGTCTCATTTCCAAGCTTGAAAATCGAGCTCTAAACGAATCTACAACCTTCCTCTTAAACTAAAAGGCAATCTTGTTGAATTTTCAAGCGATTAAAACTTCAAATTATGAACTTTTATCGATGAAATCTAAATTTAGAGCTTCCATATCGTTATCGATGTTTCAAATCGATTTATTTGAAATAAAAAGAAAATTCAAAGCCCGTAAAAAAATCCGGGATTAAAACTAGCCAATAAATCATACTAGAAAATATCTTAAAATATATATATACATGTGAGCTGGGAACTAAAATAAAAAATAATACCAAAAAAAAATAAGTCTGTGAATTCGATGGGTTTTGGATTTATCATATTTCTTCTTATAGTTTTATAAATCTCAGAGTTCGATGAGTTCTCAAATATTTCAGACCGAGTTTACCAAAGAGTGCCCGTAATAAAAATGGTATATCCCTGGCTTTGAATTCATAGTAAACTACGGTTGAAATAAATTCGAGATACGCATGAACTAGCACGCGCTATAATTGACGATTTTTGAAAAATTGCCCAATCGCCTCATTTTTTATTTCAAATTTGAGTAACTTTTGAAAACTGTAAAACGCGCTTTAAACTTTACCCTAGAAATGATATGAATAATAACAAGACCAAATACGTATTTAACAAACAATTCCATTTGAATAACAACCAAGAAAACCGTAAGAAACTAAGAATTAATAGAAAATACCAAAAATTAATTAGGATAATCAAACTGTTAAAATTTCAGCGGCATATTAGAGGTCAAAAATTCCTTAAAAACCTAAATAGCTAAGATGACATTTCTCTGGTATTTTCTTGGGTAAAATGTAGCTCGGCCCGGCTCGAAAATTGGGGAGTTTACTTATCTAGCTAGCTAGCGTAGCTCTAGGGGTTTTTTTCTTCCATAACTTAGTTGGTTCCAAGTACTAACTTTATAACGACGACGTCACAGCCAGTATTTTACAAAATGGCGCAATGTCAATGCCTGCTCGATGGAGCGAGGATGATAACCACGTGACCCAAAGTCTTTCCTCTTTCAGCTCGCGCCAACAACATTTTTTTATTTCTTAAAAACATTTTTTTTTTTCACGAGATTGTAAAAAAAAAAAAATTAATTCGGCGCGTGAAATGAAAGAATTTTATTTTTCATAATTTTCACGCGAGCAATATAAGTATAATTTCACGTGTAGGTAGGTTTTATTAATGTAAAATTATTCAAAGTTGTATTAAACAAAATGGGACACGAAGTGAAATTTCATACAGAAGTAAAAAAGGATCTCGCGTATTAATTAATATGACTTTAATATAAGTGTACTTATGACGTTTACCGAACTACATCTACCTCCCCTAAACAGAAACTAACGAAGTTACGACATTAATTTAAAAGTTAAATTTAATTTCATACATTTTAAATATGACCGTTCAGCAAATTTAAAACCAATTAAAACTGTAAACGCGTTTTAAATTAAAATAGGCGACGAAAATCGGTCGCCAGATTAATATAACATAATTAACCCTAAATTTAACATATTTTTAAGTTAAAAAAAATTGGAGATTTTCGCTTTCAAAAATCCAAATTCAAATTTACAATTCCTCAATTAATAAAATTCAACCTTAAAACGGGGTAAATATTAATCTATCTTCTACTAAAACTCAGCTACTTCCAAGGTTGTATTCATCCCGAGCCCACGAGCTAAGTTGAAACCCGTACATTTAATGTTAATTTAAAAATCGCGCGCGCGTGACTTGGAGATCGGAAATGGCGCCAAAACGCGCGAGACTTTTAATTAAAAGCGCGTGCGAGCGCGGGACATAATCGTCTTTCCTTCAGCACGCGCTTCCTAAGTAGAGCTCGCGCGCCTTTAATAAAAAGATTAAGGAAATGGCGGGAAATTAGTGTTCTAACGTTCTTAGTAGCCAATAAAACAAAGCGAAAACTTCATCCGGCGCCTATTACGTCACGCCTAACGGAATCCCTCGACAAATGAATTTAATTAGGGTTCATCAAGGATGCCCTAAGAAAGAATGTTGACTCTATAAAAAAAACACCAAATATCCCTACGCCCCCGCGTGGCCGTTACGAGTGAAAATCTTCAAAGGACAAACGACCCACGCTTTCAAACCTCTTAAAGGGATACAGTCACAAATATCTCATCCTCTTAACTAACTCCCCAGTTAAGTTCTTGACCTTTGAATGAAAAATAGAATGTAAGACACTAACTATCCCTTTAGTGTCCGAGTGCTGGAATAAAGTTCCTAAAATAGAACTTGGGAGGACTTCTGACGTCAGAGTTTGTTCTAAATTGGGATTGGATTATATATTGGTAAATATAAATTCGGATTGGTGGATGCGAGGGAGCGTGGGGGGGGGGGTAGAACCACCTCCGCCGTGATGGTATGACGTCATATCTGCCCACGCTTTCTTTGAGATGCTTTTACGCATTGCGGGGAAGGCAACATTTTCTTCAATGGAACCAGGGGCATTGAAGGGGGAGGGGGGGGGGTGACCATCATCCGTAACATATGGTTGTCATTTGGAAATACCCCCACCACCTTCACTTAAATCTCCCTTCACAGGATTAAGTCTAATACATCATTCGCTCAATCAAACGGAGTCTTAAGGTCAAATGCATGATCCACTATAATATTTTGACCTATTTTGATATTCCCCTTATGACCAATTGTAATCTCTACCTGATATTGTCACCAAAGTTTCGATGACATTTGACCCTAAAAAGCACCAGAAATTATGACCCAAGTCTCTATGAAAATCACTTGTCATTATGAGTGACCAATAGTAATTTATATCTGAAATTGTCACCAAAGTTTCGATGACATTTGACCCTAAAAAGCACCCGAAATTATGACCCAAGTTTTAACAAAAAATCACTTATCATTATGACCAACTTGTAACCCTAAAAAACTGACCCCAAAAACAACCCCTCTTCAAAGCTAGCTAGCCCATCATGGCGAAGAATTATTTTAATAAAATAATCAATATATCTATTTCTACAACAAGTAGTTGAGGTCAAGTAGATCCCCCCCCCAAATAGACTGGCCTATAATTGACTTAACGACTATATTATTTGTACTTTAAAACGAGAGACTGACGATCTGATCACGTGATCAATATCTTACTTAGAAAAAGGCTATCGGCGAAACCATAGAGATAATAAATAGATAGACATGATATTTCTATGGATTCTGAGAAACGCATCGTTATGCAATATGGGAACCAAAACTATACAGAAAAACATTTCCCAATAAAAACACATATACGCAATTTAAAATATATAATTAAAAATAATCTAGCTTAAAATTGCCATTAATTAAAGTATAATTTGGCATTTAATATTTCCCTTTTATAGTATCCCGTATTATCTATAATTTCTTGTCAATTAAACTGCAATTTGGTACTTATAATTATTTTTAATAAATTTTTTTAGTATCCCATATTTATTAAAATTATTTATCTATAATTGGTTGGCAATTAAACTTTGGGGCACTCTTTTAATTCCCTTAAACTAAATTAAACTTAAAAAAAAAAAAAAAACTGAAAATGTGGTTTACGAGTTGGAATTTCCCTTGGGAACTTTGACATATTTGAAAGATGACATATCCAGCTGGATGGATTCTCCGAAAAAAAGTACTTGAAGATAACGAAGTCCTCGTCCTTATCACACAAGTACTCCCCCCCCCCCCACTATCTAATAACATAGTTTCTTGTCTTTAATAATTTGTACTTATCTTAAAAATTTGATATTTGACTAAAAATAAAAATTATAAAAAAAAATAATCGCAAAATTTTGGGCTCTTGAATATTTCATAAAAGCGTGAAATTTATTCACAGTTGAATATTATTAAGTAATTTTGAATTATATTTAATTATAACTTAAGTAATTTAATTATCAAATGGAATATTCCCCCCCCCCCACCCCTCCAATCCCATGTTGAAATTACAGATTCAACAGGTTGTAAAAGGTTATTTCATAATCTAACGGACCCCTAATAACGCTTTAACTTCCTTAATTCATTTGCCAGATTTGATTTGAGTTCAGTTCAATTCAATTCTGATTAATAAGTCTACGTAACTCAAATTAAAAATTCAAAAACCTCCATAATCTAATTGGTCACAAACAAGTGGTGTTACGAGCACCGATGTACGCGTTCAAATAATTGCAAAAATAATAATAATTCACTTGCAAATTAAATAAATTCATAACGGCGTCCGCAATTAATCCATTCGTAATTAAATAATTTAAAATTTAAAAACTTACGGAATCAAAGGAATCATTGGCCCATAAATCTTTAATGTCACTTTCCACAATATCGTAGAGGGACTTGTCAACTTCTATAGTGTCCATCATGGTTAAGCTTAATTCGTCCAACTCCAGGGTTCAAAGGTTGAGGGGTGGGCGCCGCGAACAACAACCACCGAATTAATTAACAGAAATCACGGGATTAAGCCGACCGAGGCTTAACGAAATCCACCGTGTTGTTTTTTTTTGAAGAGCACAAATTCGCCGCGTAAATCCGGTGGTACGCGGATTGAATTCTTCGTTTAAATTTCACGCTATTTGAATAATTTTTAAGAAGAAAACACCGTACGCAGAAAAACGCCGGCGCACGACACGCGTTTGAACAGTTTGACGACTTCGGCGAGACTAAAGTTGGGACACAACCGGCGTAAAGTCGCGTAACCTCGCCGCTCGGAGGCGCACCACCGTTCATTGACTTTTCCAGCAGCTAGGCCTAGTACTATTATAGAGTAATGACACTTCCCTGCCTTTAGCTACGTTATGTTCTATGAGAAATTAACGTGTAGTGTCACTACTCTATAAGAGGAACCTCTTCGGCACGCGCGGATGTCTACACTCATGCTAAAATCTGGAATTAAATAGTTCCAGAGTTAATATCTTAATAACTCTTGAAATAATCGGGTTTAGGTTTAATTTTAAACTAATAATTAGCTAATATTGATTCAAATTACTATTAAATTTCTTTATATTTAGTTAGTTAAATAAATAAATAAAAATAAAATGATTTTTCTAGATAGACAAGTGGTGATGTTGATCTACTTTTTACATTCAATTTTTTTGGAATTAAATGAACTAGCTAAAGTTTATGACCTTATCGCCGCGCCAAATCTAATTAGTAGAGATTTCTTTCGTTAATTAACGATTTTAAACTCGATTAATTAATAGACGGTACGCTCGAGTTTGTAATTAAATGACGCTTACCTAATTGACATTTTCTTTTAATATCTATGAATAAAATTAATTAATGGTCATTAATGATATTTCAACGCCCTTTACGCTTAACTTCTTCTTCTTGACTTTCAAGTACAATTCCTCAATGAACTTTGAATCCGAATCTTAAGCCGTAACAATATAGAAATCCATCATTTGAAAGCTAGGGTATTTAAGTTTTTAAGTTAAACTTCAATTACTTAAGTTCTAATTAACTTGGAATCAAGTACTTGGTACCGTTGGACAGAGGACAATTGGGGCTATCAACTTCCGAAGGCGATTTGAATTTGCGTTGAAATTATCAGAGTTATGGCGTCACGAAGTTGGTCTATTCGGGAACCCAAAATTTTTGATTTAAGTTTTTAATTTAAACTTCAATTACTTAAGTTCTAATTAACTTGGAATCAAGTACTTGGTACCATTGGACAGAGGACAATTGGGGCTATCAACCCCTGAAGGCGATTTGAATTTGCGTTAAAATTACCAGAGTTATGACGTCACGAAGTTGGTCTATTCGGGACCCCAAAAATTTGTATTTAAGTTTTTAATTTAAACTTCAATTACTTAAGTTCTAATTAACTTGGAATCAAGTTATTGGTACCGTTGGACAAAGGACAATTGGGGCTATCAACCCCTGAAGGCGATTTGAATTTGCGTTAAAATTCCCAGAGTTATGACGTCACGAAGTTGGTCTATTCGGGAACTCCGAATTTTTGATTTTACAGTATTTGGGATAAAGAAACAATTAGATTAAAATTCACTTCTGACGTCATTTTGAAATTGTTTAAAAGTGTTGGAGGGTTTTTATATCTGACGGTATGGTCTATTTATTTTGAATGGTTAAAAAAATATATTTGGGTGTCTCTCAAATTTTGGAAACTTCCTTGAAACGAAGTCTAATTATTATATATTTTTGTTTTTATTTATATTTGAATAAAAACCCACTCAGCTGTTTACCATAATAATAATATAAAAATATCCTACACCGGAAATACAATTCAATTTAGGAATTTAGCAGGAAGTAAAGGTATTTTTTACACATTCTATAGAGTAATAGCACCGTCCAAAGAGTTCTCAACATCGTGTCATATCACGTGGTCTACGAAATCCGCTGACAACGCGCGAGATAAATGATTAAATTCGTCTGATCAGCAATTAAATCGAATTAATAAAATAATGTAAGATTATAATTTCCCATAAAAATTTCAATACATCTTAGGGGGTTGTCCAAAAAGGGAAAACCCTGAAGTACATGAAAGTTCTATGGGAAATCAATCATTTTGTTGCTTACTTCTAATTACGTACTTCTGTTATATCTCAAATGTAAATTTTGATGAGGGTTAACTTTGTATAATAATTGCAATTATAAAAAATGAATTAAAATTAATTGGATTGAGGTTTATTTCGTTTAATTGATGCAGACGCCTTTGGAATACTGATTCCAATAATCATCTGAAGTCCCAGCCAGGTCAGGTTTATTATCTCAAGTGTCTTTTTTATAATGTCGGCTCAGTTCAAACGGCTTTTAAAGATTTTCGAAATTGGTAAGCTTTAAATATTATAATTTTTCACTATAAGAAAGGGTTGTTTTTACAATAAGCCATAACGGGAATAAGGAACCCTTTTAAGATTGCAAGAAAGAGAAGTATTCAACTTGACCTCAATTTAATTTTAAACTTGATTATTATTTAAATTATTTAAAATTTAATGATATTAGTTTAATAATTTAATTGGCTGGGTTTTATTATTACTAAAGACATGAGAATTTTGGCGGGATTAGTTGCAACACGTGACGCTACCGTTTTTCGCGCCCTTTTTTAAAATTTTCCGGATGAAAGGAGAGTTCCTTGTTAGTTCTCTCCATCTAGCGGCAATAAACCTAAGCTTTACTTAAAAACTTTGTTAATTTTTGTTAATTAAAATTAAGTTTAATCGTGAATTTACGGCGTGATTTAATTGATGTAAATTATGCCTTTGTTTAAAGATAATTTAATTATGTTTCTTTTAAATCAATAATTTATATTTTAGGAGATCAAAACTCATTAATAAATAATAAAAAAAAAATTACGGGATGTTTAGGGAAGTGCCTATGTTTTTGAAACCTTGACCGTGAAATTATGTTGATATTTAAATAAAAGTTTTATTTAAATTAATAAAATAATATTTCAATTCTAGGAAAAATTGATTTCCGATATCAACGGAACGGACTTTGTCATTAAAACATAATAATAATAAAATATATTTTATCAAAGAGAACTTTTCTCGATCGATTAATAAAGTTTGAACCCGTAATTAAATAAAAAAAATCAATTTAATTGAAGAAACTTAAAAACAATTTGGTCTAACTGGAATTCCGCGTCTATTTTTTTATGGAGCTGGGTTTATGAGACTCGGAGCCGTTACTCTCTACAATTTTCTCAAATAACAACCACAAATAACTATAAAATTGCAAAACTAGACCAAGAAGTGATATCTAGTTTATTAGGGAGAAGGTATCAATTCGCGCCACATTTCCAGCTCTTTATCTCCAGTCCAAACGTTACGTAGGTCCGGACTGTTAATCCCCGCCGACTCTAAATTACAACCAGCCAGCATCTCATTGGCTCCTAAAAACTCGTGCACGTCAGACTCAGCGCGACGCGAATGAGAAAAAATTACAGTCATATTTTCCGACTGAGGAAAGGAGGCGAAATAGCCCGGCGCCCTCCTCCTTTTACGTCCCCCCTTGTATTTTGAAAGGGGGGGGGACTGCAGGACTATGGCACGCGCCAATACTTAGGCATCTTATACCTTCTCCCTAATAAACTAGATATCACTTCTTGATAGGCGTATAGCAAAAGTCGCATAGTAACAATTAATTAGAGAAACAATAAACATTGTTAAACAATTAATAATAGAGGGGTAAACATCGTTAGTTACAATATATGTAATTGGCGTAAACAAAACACCAATTAAAATGCCTTTTCGATCTCAACCTATTTAAGAGCGACTTCCCTTGCTCGGTTCAACTCATATTCACCAAAGATCGATCGATTGAGAGCTTAATTCCAGCAAATAAGCAAATTGCTCGCGATTCAAAATCGATAATGTACAAAGCTTTGTTAATATTAGCTTTATTGGGTTTATTAGCGTCTTGTCGGGCGCAATGGCAACCCGAAGATACTGAGAAAGGTAAGTAAGCTATAGCTCAACTTGAGAGCAGGGCCGGAAATAAGCACAGGACACTGGACATTGTCCAATAAAATCTGAAAATGTCCCATAATTTTTTAAAAAAAAAACTGGACAACTGACCAATAAATGTTACCGATGTTTTGATAGCTTGACTATTAAGTTTCGATAATATATTGGGTCAGTACTCCAGTGGACAGTGTCCTATATATTTTCCAGTCAAAGGAGCTAGGGGTCATTGGCTGGACACACGTCCTATAAGAAATTTAATTCTTATTTCCGCCCCTGCATGCTTGAGAGCCATCCACAATTGTTATAAAATTAAACCTAATTTAACAGCGCCCCTATTCAATTTTAATAAAGATACGGTCGAGTCGGGATACTCCGATGAGGAAGATAAGGTAGCCGCTAAACCAGAGCAAAACGAGCGGGTCAAAGGTGTTGGTGACATATGGGATCGAATATTAGAGAAGAATCAGTCATCCAGGCAAGATAGCAGTCCAACTGTCAACCAAATTCTAACTCTGCTTCAAAGAGCCCTACTTAGAATCAGGTCCGAAGTGGATCAACTACTCAAAAGGGTCAGGGAACCCCTCGAGGAAGCCGTTCAAGATGTCCAGAAGGCCGTGCAACATCCCCATGATGCCCTCTTCAAATTACTGGGTAATCTTGAGTAATTAAAGACCCCACCCCCTACCCCCTCTCCCGGCATATACACTTTGGACAGTGGTAGAGTGTCACACTCTCAAGGTCGGATTAACACTATTTTGGGGGACCCTGAGTATCATCTGAGCCCCCAAACACATTCTTAAAAATGGGGTGCCTAAAATATCTGGGACCCTAGGGCTAATAAATAAAAGACCCTTTTAGGTAATGGGCCCCCAAAGTAATTTCTGGATCCCCTTGGGCAAAAATGGATCATTGTATCTTCAAAAATAAACAATGGGCCCTCAAAAAAGTCATATCTTTGGTCCCTGGTCTAAATTGAACCATTGGGTCTCCAAAATCATGGTACCCTTATAAATCCAGGCCTATACTGTAGTAATTAACATCACGCGTTTAACTAAAATAATTAATTATAAATGAGGGCTATGTTAATTGCAGTCAACAGTTTCGAGATTGAAATTGGTAAGTACAAATTTACAATCGCAATTACAATTGCATCCTTAAGGAAAGGGTTATCCTTATAAATATATAATTAAGAATAATATCTCTTTACGCTTCAATTATAGAACCGGCGATCAAATGCGGAAAAGATACAAACGTACCTAAAGAGGACAGTAAGGACGCGACTAACCAAGAGGAATCTGACCCTTGCAAAAGAATGACCTTGTTCTGTTCAGTCACCAATAAAGTACCAACGTGTGACTCCAAATCAGGACAGTGTCATTGCATCAACAAATAACTGAACACCTCATATCAATGATATGCAATAAATTTTGTTTATAAAATTTTGTAATTCAAATTAAAGGTTTTTAAAACCTAAATTGTTATAAACATTTCCGAAATAAACCTCGTTATTTTTTTGTTTTGACTTAATTCGATTTAATATTAAAATTTAGTTAAGTATAGTAAACGGATGTGGTTCAAGTACTTGGGTTTTTTTAAACCTTTCCAAGTTTGGATACACAGTATTTACCAGCTCAATTTGTAGTTCAAAATGTTAACGGTCATGTTAGACGCGCAGAAACAAGACCCGCACAATCCATTGCAATTGCTTATACTCTTTGAGCGGATTATTTTCAATTTCAAGGAAAATTATTTATGAAAAAACTGATTCAACAATTCATCTAGAAATTTATAAATTGTGGTAGGTATTTAAGGTATCACGATTTGCATTGACTTTCCGAGGGCGAGTCAAGCCACTCAAGGACTATACTTGTCTGGTAACGTTGTCGACGGTGTTATGTAAACGAGTCGCAGTCAAAAGTTCAATATTGATTTCTACGCAAGCAGCCACATCCCCGGGACACAGCGAGCTCTGAATAAAATCGAGTCAATATTACCTAACAGCGCCATCAAAGGCTACGGATATCCTGGTATTTCTTTAAACAAAATGTCAGGTAATATTGACCACCATCAATAAATACAAAGTCCGATGGTTTTCTTATTCTTTGGACTTATCTCGCTCCAGACAATATTTCGGTGTCCACTTAGCTAACACCGAATACACCTTAAACCAAAACTAAGCTACAATTCAAGGAAATGTTTATGCTTTAAACTCTATTCAATTTACGTATCTGAATAAGACATTTTTCTTTTTATCAGTCAGTCAGGTCTTTCTATTGACTGATTATCGATTTTCACGCGCGATTTTTGTGACGTCACAGGCGTCCGCGCCGCGCCCTTTCAATTTCGTTCCTCGCGCAGATTTCCCGCTAAATTTTGGGCGCGAATACAAAATTGGTCTATATTGGCGCGAGCCGTATTATTGGTTAAAGTCACAGCGCGTGCTAGCTGGAGAAAATAATAAGGCGGGAAAGTTACGCCATATGTTGCAACCTCACGAGCGCGCGCGCCATATATGTATTGAAGAAGTAATTTAGCCAATCAGGGAGCTCCTTAAAGGGGAGTTTGGGGGTAACGCCAGTTCTAAACCTAAAATACAATTTTATATATTCTTATCAAGTATTGATATTAAAATTACTTATAAAGGAGCTGCGTTTGACCTCCCCTTTGGGTCAAGTGACCTTGGGGTGATATATAGGAAGCGTATATATATATATTTATTTATTCGCAGCCCCTCCGTGATATCCAATTCCCCATTGGTCAGCCCCGGACAAAGTTTGGGGATGGGCAGGAAGGGGGGGGGGGTAAATAAGTCCGTATGGTCCGAGAAGACATAAATAAAAGCAAGGTCTCTCTCTGGGGTGGAATCAGTTTTCTAGGTTTCCAAGTAAATCAACAACTTTTGGTAGAGAAGTAAGATATAGATGGATATACACTAGAGGGAGTAATGGCATCCCCTAGCCTTGACTGTATTAAAGCTCTACGGGGAAAATAACACGTAGTGTCATCCATTAAAATAAAACTTAAAACTTGACGAAGATGAAGTATGAATATTTCTACAAAGCTAAAAATTTAAATTGAAAACTTTTCCAGGCAAAAAATAATCATTAAGTTGGGACAGATAAAAACTTTGATAATTAGAGGGGGCACCGGGGCACCCTCCCTTTTTAGTTTAGGACCCTAAGTGTACATCATCAGCTAGAAACCCAATTTTCCGTCCCTGGAATCCCAGATTTGCTCTACAAGATATGACAGAATTAATAACTGCGCGGGAAAGGAGCAAACAAGAAAAAAAGGCGGGAAGCGGAACTATATATCGTCTGGCAGATAAATTTGCTTTTCGGTTTATAGGGAGTGAGCGAGAGTGGGACCCCAAATACGCCTGACTCCTTCGTTTGAGAGATTTGTAGCTCTGGGGGCCCTTTGGTCAGCCGCTCGTAAATTTAACGGGTTTTGGCGGGAAAACTGGATGACGGCGCGCGCGTGAATTATCGTCTCGAGCGCCAAATTTTACTACAGCAGTGCTTCCTGTCAACAAGTTAACGCGCGCGCTCGAATAAAATGCGCGTGAGATTGATTATTGAAAGCACGCGCGAGGTTCCGTTCCTCCCCCCTTTCATCCCCCCACCCCGCACGCGCGAGCTCCCTTTCCTTTCCCCCTTTCAACCACCCCCCACCCCCAACAACAATAGGCTGCACGTCACGTGACTTCAGGGGCGTGCCAACCACGGGGGCAGCGGGGGCAAAGGCCCCCGCTCTAATTTTACAGCGGGGGCACCGCCCCCGCTCTGGTGACTAAGTCTAAATAGTAAAAAATTTCATTGAAGGTGAAATTTTCATTACCCAGTGTACAATTGTTGTGAGAGGAAGTCAGTTTTTGGAAGTGATTAAGAAAATACAGGTCTTAATCATTAACATGTTCGTAATATTTATAAATATATTTGGAGTTCTTCAATTTTTACTCCGCGTAGTTATGTAATAACCAATGGAGTCCCAGTTATTAAGTGTGATGCATGCGATTAGACAGTGCACGTAATTCTATAAATATATATTGCAATCGTAAAGGGGATTGGTAAAAGTGCCAGCTTTGATAGTTCAAAAATCGTCGCTCGAGGACGTTTTTGAAGTTCAGTATAAAGCTCAGGTTGTAAAAAGAATTGTGAAACTTATCTTAAGAGATTGTAAAAATGTAGAATCATTTTTGAACTAGTCCTGGAAATGAAGAATTTAGCATTGTTTGATAGTCTCGAGAATATATCGTTCCTGACTTCCACCAGTTTTTGTTTACACATACTGTATAGACATAATAGCTATAGCAACCACGGTTTTGTATACAGTATAGTGTTGCAATTATTTCGCATATAACCGTACGTGGCTAATCATAGAGCTGATTAACTGCCAGCTTCAAGAGAGAAAGGGTGTATAGCCGATAGCGCTTCAAATTATTGTATTATCATATTTGGAAAGAATAGGTAGGCAGAAGACATAATTTCTTTGCATTTTTACTATTTTCTACGATGTAAGAGAAGAGAAAAATGTATGCTCAACTAGAAATGGCACTTTATAGAATCGTAGCCACTATATCCCACGAGTATTGAATTGGTCAGGCATTAATTCTCACGTTCATGCGCACCTCTTCGTAATTTATAGTGCATGCGAGATACTGTATAGCCTTAGATCATTTGGAACAACATTGAAGTACTGCAAAATAATTTTTGCTCTTGTATGAGTTTGGAAAGAGGTTAAGGTGGCTCAAAATTGTTTACACAAGTGCAAAATTTTTTGCACAACTTTCCCTACCAGTGTGGGATTTTGCCCCCGCTCCCGTATAAAGGTTGGCACGCCCCTGCGTGACTTAGCTCGTGAATAAAATAAGTTTGCGATTCAGGAAAAAAAAACCCATAATTTGATGTTGGTTGACATTTTGCGTTTTATAAAGACGAATAAATTGAATTTTATTTGTCACTTATTGAAATCTAATCTATCTTTGTATTATATATATAATATTAGCATTTTAATAGATAAAATCTATTGAAAAATGAAAATATATATTTTAAAAGTAAAAATAAATTTAACTTTTCAAGAGTCAATCTGGGCCAGAAAGAAAAATATTTTAAACCGGGGGGTTTTATTGGGGTTTTTTTTCTTATCATATACATAAGATAAAATTTTTAAATTGAATAATTTGCATATATTTAAATTAATATAATATAAAATTCCTTGAATGTATGAATGAATTGAGTAACATTCTATCAATAATATTATCTTATAATTGTTTTTTAAGAAAAGTTAGTTAAACTTTGTTTGTGGGTCAAACAAGTTACCAAGCAACAATTTGACCAATAAGAAAAAAAGGGGTTGGAATATCGGACATTGGGGGGGGGGGTTTGGATGGGGAAGAAACATATCCCTTAAGACATCGGATCGGGAGTTATTGTTTTTCTAGGCCCCCGGGGGAGGGGGGGGAGAAATAAATCGATCAGATCGATATTTATTTGAGAAGAATCGATTACAGATTTAGGCAGCTAGCGTATATATATAATGTAGAATGTAGGCGGTCATTGCGGCTAGAGCTAGGGATTTATTGTCTAACTGCGTTTGGCAGCAATGGCATTAAATAGATATTAATTACACTCAAATAGACTAATCGGAATCCACTAACATAGTCTTAAGTCCGCCCTCGCTTTTAGATAAAAAAGTTTATATATAATAAAATAGATATAATAAATAACAGGTTTTAAATGGAGTTTCGAATTAATGAAACGCCGCCATTAATATTAATCGACTAAATATTAAAAGACTACTTTGATAAATGGACACACAATTTCTGATTATGTAAAGAGAAAGTCAACTTAACTTGGCACTATTATTTAAGGGAATTAAACATTAAGAAGGGGTTTATAATAGTGCCAAGTTATTTTATGGTTAATCGATATTTTTATGTATTTTTTACGATATCACGTTCATTGTATTTTCTTTTTTACCGAAGAAACTGATAAATTTAAATGATTTCTTAGAACTTAAACATAAAAATCGTTTTATCATCGATAAATATTGTATTTATCAGGGAATAATACGGTACATGGCGTCAGGGGTTTAGCTATTCGAGTTCAGAGCGGAAGGAAGACATGACCAAGTTCTATTTGTTAAACATCAGTAAATACGCTAATTAATCTAGCTTCAGGGATAAATTTAATTTTAGAAGTAGGAATGGAGAATGGGATTAGTATTTACTTCAGTTATTCCGACTCATAGCCTAGTAAAGAGCCCCTCCCTCCAACCAACACGTTACGAAAAGTTTAAATTATATCTTATTGGCTGCTCACTTAAACCCTACGTTTTGATGACGTTGCTGACGGGGACGGCGAAAAATTAAATACGTAATTCCTTTTCACCTCTGTCGCTATGACCCCCCGCCTCTTTTTTCATACCCCCCCACTCCGTCGCGTTAAAAGGGGGTCCGGGACTTTGACTCGAGCGCCCAGATATTACTCTGTTCTCCATTCCTACTTCTAAAATTAAATCTATCCCTGGTCGCTTCAAATTAGAGCATAATATGGAACAGGTATTAAAATATAGGATTTTATAGGACGGTTGGGCTCCGTGCTACGCTGGTATCAAATAGCTAAACCACTTAACGATAACCTCTCCTTGGATGGACTTATAAGAGGTTTTGCAGCAAGTACTTTAGACTTACGATGTCGACGACTAGAAGGATATCACATCATATTGAAATCGAAGAATTTGAATGGAATAGCGTAAAAATCAATCGACTCCAGACATGACCCTCTCCCCTATGGGATGGGGGGTAAGAAATGGGGGTTTGGAAAACTTTCAATGTTTTGATACGCTCCAGCGCCACCAAAGACATTTGGGATTCTGGGGGGTCGGGGGAGGAAGGGGTCAGGAGGTCAATCAAAGCTAGCTTCCCCCCATCTTTCTCTAGGTTTAACTTCCAGAGGCTATACCCCACGCTCTCGCATCCCCCGGGCACTAAAAATCAATAATTCAACCCCCCCTCCCCCCGATGGGAGAACTGCACTATTGATTCTGGAAGCAGAACTACTTTGAGACTGTTCACCTGGCGGGAAAATTGGCAACCATCATACCAGAAACTCTTTCTCAATACGTTTTTATTATAAAGTTTAAAAAGTTTGAAAAATTTATAACATAAACTCCGTGACTTTTCCATGAAATTTTTAAATTGATTTGAAATAAAAATTGAAAATTTGTTGGCGATTTTCCCAATAAAAATATATTAAGAATTTTTCCCCCGTTCCCGCAATGCTATTACCCTATTCCGAAACTCCACGACTTTTCCATGAAATTTAACATTGATAACCAGGAATTTCAAAGGTTACATGAAAGTATAATTTTTTTAAACAGGAAATTCAACAAAACGTTAGGCCCAGTTTACCGTTAAATTAATATTTAACTTTTAATATAACTCCATGAAAATTCCACGAAAATTAATTTATTTTATTTAGTGTAGGAAATAAGATCAATGAATTTTCCAATCACGACATCCTAAGCATGCATCGATATTTTAAAGTTATAAGGATCAGCCAACATTTAGGGGCAAGTTCCCTGTGTTATTTTCCATAGCCCCTGTAGAACTGTTTCACCCCGCACACTTCGATGCTACCGGAGAAGCTACCATCCAGGGGTAATTACTATCGGTTGAACTTTGTCGCCTTGGTAACGGCGTTAAAAAAAGAAAGCATTGGGAACTTTTTATCTTAGGATGTAGCAATATGTCTTGGGAATGGCGGGCTTATTGCTGCTCTTTTAAGAGTGCAACGAGAGCGTAAAAATTGCTGTTAAACCTAATAGGTCATAATCGTTAACTTTAACGACCGGATGGATGAATGGCCGGGAGCTGCTGGATTGCGCTTTATTGCCTGTCCCCAACTTTGCTATTTAAAGGACATTGTTTTTTGTTTTATTTTGTTGGTCAGGTAATCGACACGATAAACACTCCTAAGCAATTTATTGTGTCGTAACCTTTATTAAAGACTTTCATAAAAATCATGATGATTTTATACCCGCTTATAGAATCCGATAAACGACTTGTCTTTGAAATGGTTTAATTATATATGCAAAATTTAAAAGCTATGTTGAAAGGCTTTGATTCAATACTAAAATCAAATTCCTTGACCTTTCTCTACCATTTTTAATTTCACCTGAACCTTTAGGACCGTTTTTATATTTTATGACCCATTTCGGACCTTATTAAAAATTTCCCGACCCTAATTGGATGTTATTAAAAATTTCCCGACCCTTAATTGGATGTTATTAAAAATTTCCCGACCCTTAATTGGATGTTATTAAAAATTCCCCCACCCTTTTGGACCTTATTAAAAATTCTCCGACCCTTATGGGACCTTATTAAAAATTCCCCGACCCTTATTGGACCATATTAAAAATTTCCCAACCCTTATTGGACCTTATTAAAAATTCCCCGACCCTTATTGGACCTTATTAAAAATTCCCCGACCCTTATTGGACCATATTAAAAATTTCCCAACCCTTATTGGACCTTATTAAAAATTCCCCGACCCTTATTGGACCTTATTAAAACTCCAAGACTCTTCCTGTAATTCTTTGATCCTTCTTGGACCATTTTTAATCCCCAAAGCTTACCAGGTTAGCCTTGACCTGTGGCGCAACCTAGGGGGGTAAAAACCCCATAGCGAGGGGGTAAGAAAGGGGGGCTGCGTATTGGTTTTGTCTGTAAGTGACGTAATTATTTGAGAAGCGCAGTTTAAAATGACATTAAGGAAAATGTAATAAATTGGCGGCGCTCGATATACGGAAAAAGATATTGAAGAGAAATTCTTGTTCTTAGAGAGAAAAGAAGGATATTTCTTCGTCATTTCGGAAGAAGCGAGTGTGAGCGAGAATCAATTTTAATGTCGCCGATGACAAAAAAATAAGATAGATTATCTTCCCTTTAGTTCCAAAGTATTTCCTGATTTTTTGTTCAGGAAAAAAAACTTTTTAAAAAAACAAATATTGCCTATAAAATATCCATAGAACACTTAAAAAACACAAGATTAAACTTGAAGTATCTCTTGGGCTGCGTTCAGTAACCGGCATCAAAAACATCGATGACTAAAAGATGACATCGATGTCTTACTGAACGGTTTTTCGCGTCTTTGGGCGTGACGTCATGATGCTCATCGGATGCCCATCAGAAAAATCGGCTGTGAGAGGAGGTTTTTTTGATGAGCATCGGATTCATGACGTAAATTTCGTCATTTTGCGCCGCGACAATTAAAATAATGTAGAATTGACAAATATTATCCTTATCGATAATAATACTAAAAAGCAATATATTATTTCGGTAATAAATGGATTCTGACAGAATTTTGATTTAATTGATAAATTGAAGTAGGCCTACAATATCTTTGTAAATATTTCGGATTTATTATTTAAGTCTCTGCAGTAACGTTATCATAATATCGTCGCCATTTTGAAAAGCATCGATTACACAAAATTGTGCCGTTCAACAACTGCAACGTCATCATGACGTCAAAAGAACACCGATTTCATTTTCCCAAACATCGATGTTTTTCCTGATGAGTGTTACTGAACGCAGCCTAGGCCTAGACTAAAGCCATTTGGGAATTGCATGTTAAAATTAATATTAAATTAAATGAAAGTCGGTTGAGAATTTTTTTAAAAGTAGAACTTTTTTTAAAATTGTAGAGAATCTTTAAAAATCGTGGAGTTTCGCAGAGATATTTTAAAAATCGTAGTTTCGACAGTTTGTTTTTTTAAATCGTAGAGATTTAACCAATAAGTAAATAAATAAATAAATAAATAAATAAATAAATAAATATATATAGAGTATGGCCAGTACTTTAAAATACCAACTCTAAAGGTGATTCGATTTAAATGAAACCTTATTGGGGGGGGGGAGGGCGAAAAGGGGTGGGTAAGTTGATGATCTTCTAGATCGAAGTAGAACCTCGTGACCGACCAAGACCCCCTTCCCTTAAAAGCCCGGGGGTTTGGGGTAGGGGGTGACACTTAGAACGAGAAGGGGAGTGATAGAGAGGGAGGGGGGGACACTTCCCCTGATGGCCAGCTCGACTTCATCTTCGATATACTCTTCAATCAACTTAAAAGGAATTGAATCTGAACAAGTAGTCCCAAAAGAAAAAGTACGTTTTCTTTTTCTTGGTCTATACCCTACCCTAAAAGCCAAGTCCCTTTTTCCCAACCAATAATTTCACTTGGTATGAAGGACACTGGTCATGACGAGGCTTTAATGACACCTGTCAACGCTGCAGGCGCTCGCCAGCGCTAGCGCGATAAAGCGGAAATGAAAAATGATGTCTGCTACCAAATTTGTTTTTTTGTTTTTTTCTTACTGATAGACTTTAGAATTACTTCGGATTATTTACGGCGATTGGGCAAAGCTCTCTTGTCGCAACTAGGATTTCTTAATGGTAACTGGACCGGACTCATGGACTCGACCGCTCTGTACGTGTAACGTGGTATGGGCGGTAAGGGTTAAAGGTCATTTTGATCAACCGTGAAATAGGGTGTTGTCCGAGAACCCAGTTTCGTCCGTGACATTCTGAAAGTAAGAATATTTATTGGTTGGGGTTAATTATATTTATGATGCATTTTAACAAATTAAATTAGAAGTAAAATCATTAGTGGGGGTGGAGGGGAATGGATGAAACTGTCCATAGACCAAAATAGTGCTCAAAATTAGCGATAATGATAAAAATAGTGCCCAAAAATTGCAATAATGACAAAAATAGTGCCCAAAAATTGCAATAATCATAAAAATCGTGCCCAAAAATTGCAATAATCATAAAAATCGTGCCCAAAAATTGCAATAATCATAAAATAGTGCCCAAAAATTGCAATAATGACAAAAATATAGCAAAATAATGCAATAATACTATGGGAACAGTAGCAAAAAGGCAAAATACAGCAATAAATGTAAAATACAACAAATATTTAAAATATCTACGCATAATAAATGGAATAATTAAATGGCAATGTAAAAAACACCAAATTCAAAAAAGTGCAATCAAATATTATTATCAAGTGATGTCACTCTTACCTCGCCTCTCATGTATATGACGTCACAGCAGTAAATAAACATAATTATTTCGAATGAAAGTGGCGTTTCTTAGTACAACAAATAAACAATTTTTTATTAATAAATATATTTAGCTATATATAAACTTTACAACTTTATAGTTTGGTTCCGAAGTTTTTGTTTGTTTGTTTTTCGTATAACATCGTATGTTTGTTTATCCATATTTACGCCAAAGAAAAAACACCGTTTGTTTGTTGTTGTATAATATCTATAGCGTTCTAGAATCGTTTAGTTTTTTTTCACAAATATTTTCCAGATGAGGAAATTATTCAAATTTGTTTTTTTTTTATATTTTAGCTAAACATTGTTTTAACCACTTTCGCTTGATAATATTAGTTTGTATACGCAAATATTTGTACATCTATTATTTTCCTGGTATACGCTAATTAGTCAAAATATCGTAGTAATTAAAATTTTAATTACGGATTCGTAAAGTACACGACTAGAGCTTTAAAATGAAATCAACCGCGTTCAAATCGGATTATAAATAAGGAAGTTGGAATTTATTTATAATTTCAAATTTGAAAGTATATAATTACCTAACTTTCTTATTTATAGTCGGATTTTCACGGGGTTTATTTCGTTTTAGAGCTCTATTCGAGTACAATACGAATACGTAATTAACATTATCTTAATTTTAATTTTAATTAAAAGCCCCAAAAAACAATTAATTTATCTTTGCCAAAAATGGACTACGTCTAACAACAATTATATCTAATTAATAAATACCTTTCTTTAGTAATAAAACTAGATCATTATATATATATTTATGTATATATGAACACAGCAGCCAATCCTAACTAAACCTAACTTCACTTTGTTTTAATTTAAACCAAATCTAAATTAACGAAGTGAGACGACCAAGGCTTATCGATTATATGGTTAAAATCAACTCGAATAAAAATGAAAAATTTCAGTTAATTAACCAGATAATCTAAAAAGCCCTGATTAAGCTAATTAACATTCTCTCCGGATTATTTAAATTGCTTTAGACTATTGATGACGTCAATACTCTAAATACACTTTGACCTATGACCTAATTTTGACTCTCCTACAATTTTCAAATTTGAAATTTTCGTATGTATATTTTTGGCTAGACACCAAGATTTAACTATTCTTAATAAGGCCCTATTAAACGCAATGTTGTTTTTTCAAAATGTTATAGTCCAAAAACCCTTTTTTTTCAAATTTGAAATTTCAATATTAGCAACTGCTCTTAACTCTAACTTTTGACATTTTTTTCTTAATTTCAAACATTGATTGAGTTTAAATTTTTTTAAGAAATATTGTTCATTAAACTCTTTGAAGAATTTATAATTAATAATTTTTTATCACATTTAATTTTTTTTTTTGGAAATTTTCAAATATTTTGTTTTTTTCTCATCTTGCATACAATTTTTTTTTTAAAGTCGAATTCTGTTTTTTGCATAAATTAAAATTTGCATAAAATTAACGGGATTAATTTTCTTTTGCAAAACTTTATTTTGCATTATTAATATATCGTAATTTGCATTTAATACTGCCATTTTTATCTGCAATTTTCATCGGCAATTTTTCAAGGTCAAAAAACTGAATTTTTCTTTTTGAAATTTTTTTGTATTGTTTAAAAATTTTGCGATATATTTAATTTTATGTTTTTCAAATGTATGATTTTCTTTCTTTGTTTGTTTGTTTCACTACAAAAGCCAATTACAGTACCAAAATTAGCGAAACCCGCGCTATTTACTGTTTTTATGTAAAACTGGCAACTTTTAAAATAGAAAACTACAATATTAAGCTCTTTAAATGTCTTTTAATGACGTATAAATTTTATATTTCTTAAATTTCATAATTTTTAACTCAAAAGTTTTGAGCTAGAAATTCCCTTTTACTTGTTTTTTTTTTTAAACCGCCAATTTTAGCTGCCTATAAATTTATCAATACCGATATACCATCATTATATTTATTAAATTTAAATCATTTAAACTAACTAGGAAGATTAAATTAAGTATAATTACTTCTGATTCCAACAGAGCTCGTCAAGAGCTTTAAAATGAAACCGATCGCGTTACAATCGGACTATAAATAAGGAAGTTTGAAAATTTTTGAATTTCAAATTTGAAAGTATAAAATTCCCTAACTTCCTTATTTCAGATCCGATTTTAGCGCGGTCAGTTTCATTTTAAAGCTCTCGATGAGCTCTATTCACTCCCCGCCTTAAAACTAATTCTAATATTTAAAATGATGATATTTAAATATACTTAAAATCCAGTTAAATTACTCTACATCTATTGAAAAAATGAAAAAAAAACCCCAAATGACGAAAACAGATGAAGACGACAAACACTTCTTCAATAATTAGTGTCAATTTCCACCAATTTCTTATTTACACAAAAATAACTAATTTGCATATATAAGTTAAACCTGTACACGTAATTAAATAATTAACAAAGTCCCTCGATCAAATTTTTTAAATACTTGGAAAGAAGAAAGAGGGCGTACTGACCAAGAGAGTCTCGATTTCTATTGGCCCACAGAGAATTAGCGCAATTATCCATGCACAACTACAGTCTTAATTAAACACCATTAAATTAAAATAACCCCCCTCCCTTCCGCACATTAAAAACTCAAACCCCGCTGGCACATAGTTCCTCCTAAAAAAACCCCAATACTTTAAAATTTTGATTAAATAAACGATAAGTAATCTCCATTTAAAGCAGCTGACATTTATATCAACACGTGTGTCATCAAAATTTTTGTCCAACGTTAATTAAGTTGATTTCAAACTCCAACCTGACATCTTCCAATTTAAACGTTGTTGTTGTTGTCAAGTTTCGCATGATAATTGATATTTCAATTCAAAAACGACAAAATTAGTTCATTTAGTTTTTTCTCTCGCTGAATTCCTCGACGACACTAATTATTATTTCATTTCTTCATTCCAATTTTCATTAGAGTCGTTAATTAATTTCCGGCGACCAATTAACATTAACGAATTCCCGTCCAGTTTATATTAATTCTTAATTGATTTTAATTAATTAATTCGTAGCAATTAATTAAATTTTCTGAGATCTTATACGTTATTATTTTTTTTTTTTTGGTTTTTCTAAATTCTTTTTTTTTTGGGATTTGTTTTTTCAATATTTTATATTTTTGGTTTGCGTTCTAGATAATAATTCAAACAGATTTGAGCCTATGCCATTGGGGCACCATTGTACGAGGTTTGCTAAGCATATCGGTCCAATGTTTGGTCTCTGTGGGACCACTTCGTGAGGAAAGGATAATTTTACCGATCATTTCATTCCTACCTATTTGATCGTAGTCCATCACGGTGACCGATAGCGACGTTTCGCGGATGTGTTCCCAAGGAACGCTAAACTGGAACGTTTCGTTGAACACCGGGTTCAACGAGACTTTGATCACGCGTGTTTTGCGTTTCTCCATTCGCTTATCGCCTTTGTGCAACCAGATTTTGACGTAAGGATCTGTTCAATTAAACAACAAAGAAACAATCAAGATTATTTCAAACATTATGGTCAATTGACATAGTAGGAACATCGTCTCGTGTCCGACCCCTCAGGCCAGGCGGGTCAGGACCTCCCCCTCCCCCCCAAACAAACCATTTGAAGTGTCCATTTAATAAGCCGCTTTCAAAGTCAAACTAGACTTCCCTTTAATAACGGTACGGTTCCCACCAATTTTTACACTCCAATTCCCTTAGTTTCAATAAAATGTTCAGCATTTGGAGAAAAACTTTCACGACCCCAGCAAGGAGATTTACGCAAATGCAAGAACCAAACTTAGCTCGGTTTGGCGTTAATTGCATTGCATTCTCAAGTGGAAATGCATCCGCCGACGGCTTGTCCAAATCAAACGCCATTTAATTTTAAAAGTCCTGAAGTTGATCTCCGTTTTAAACGTGTTAAGACAACCGTTAATAATAACACGTGGGGGAGAAAGCGCGCCTTAATTCCAAAGTTCCCCGCCAAATACGGGACATTTTCGCGCGCAATAAACTCGCAACCTTACCTTAGGACTTAAACTTAACCGCCTTAAAGCGCTACGAAAGTAGGGTAATAAAACGGCGCGACTATAAAATCGAAATAGTCTATCGTAGCGCGCGCGCCGCGCCTCGAGATGAGCTGGCGCGTGCCGGAAAGGTTTGCCTCATAGACATAATAAATAAATAAAGATTATATTAATAAATGTAATGGTAAATCAGCTGGAGTCGAAAGGTATCATCAGAAGGTATTTGGGGTATCTATGGCAAAAGGATAGGTTATCGGTTATAAGCGACAAGACGTTGTGTAATGGGGCGTTACCAAGGAGTTCTTGAAGTTGACAGAACGGGAACAATATTAACATTTAAAGATAAACACGGGACAGAACATGGGCACCAAATTCCGACCCCCTCCCTACCCCCATATCCATCCCAAATTCCAACCGTAAATTGTCGCCATAGCAAAATAAATAAATAAGTACGGAGATCTTAATTTACGTACGCCCAAAATATCGCTTCAAATTGAGAAAAGGTCCTAAAGTTTTAGTTATAAAAGACACGATTTTCATTGGTTGGTCCTGATAATTAATTCGTTTCTATAATAGAGTGCTGTCAGTTGTGACGTCAGATCCAAGGTTAAACGTCACGAGTCTGCCTTTAGCAATGGGCGGCCATGACAGTTACCGTTTTTTCTTTATGGGAAAATCGCATGGGTGACGTCACACCGGCGCTTCTGACAGCACTCTATTGTAAATTAATACACCATTCGGCGGGCCACGTAGAATTCTACCTTGACAAATTACGATTAAAATGTAGTTTAGAATAAAATTTAAGCGTATAATTAAAGTTAAAATGATTTACGACAAAGTTGGGCTAACAATATAAAAAAAAACCACGAAATGACATTAAAAAAGTGACGTAACATCACAATCATTATGGCAGCCATATACGCCAAGGCTTACGTTTCATACGTATTCTTAGTGACTATGAATGGGATTCCATGTCCCATTATGACGAAAGTTACTTGACGATATAATGACAGGGTACAATTTCAACTATACAAAATGCTCCATATCATTAATCAAAATACCACACCTCCCTGGTTAACAATTACTATTCTTAATTTCGAATTTAAGCTAATGTCAAATTAAGGTTTTAAATATAAATAGGAGGATCTAACGATGGTAAAATCGTATTCCGCTAACGGTATAACATGAACAAACTGGTATATTCGTAGTTTTGGCTCTCCTTGTTGGTAAGTAAATACCTTTTTTTCTGCTTTTTTTAACTTTTCCCAGTGATTTTCAACACCAAACTTTTTAATTTTCTGAATTTCCTGATTCAGTTGGCCTGATCTCAAATCAGGTTGAAGGCGTAAAAATGGGTAAACTGAAGCCACTCGAAGGGCTGAATTTTACTAATTGGAATCGTCGTAAAGACAACAAGCATGTCGATTGTTATGGCAGCTTTTTTTGCTTTTTCAAAAAGGAATAAAATAATAAAGATGAATTGTTCAATACAATAAATATAATAATTGTTGTTCTCATTAATTTCATTATTAATTGCACCTCTTTGAATTTTTTAAGAAATAATTAAAATGTGGGTGGACACTATAAGCGTGCACTGGTCAACCCTTGTTAGATAAAGCCTATCTAGATTATTATAATTATTATTCTTATTCTTGATTGAAGGAAAAGATCAGGTCAAGTAACATCACTAATTATACCTTTTTAAAAGAAAGGGTCTTTTCTAAATATAAAAGGAATTTATAATTATTATTATTATTAAATAACTAGCTTTTAATTAGTCTTAAAAACTATCAAGGACTATCGCCATTGCTTAAGAGGCGTCTGCTAAATCGAACCTCTTACCTCTACGGGATTGGTTGAATTTTCACAGATAAGCTAACACGAATATAATACTGAAAAATTCGGAGTTTTTTTTCATCTACCTTGACAAATTACGAATAAAATGCAGTTTTGAATAAAATTAAGCGTATAATTAAAGTTAAAATGATTTACGACTAAGGCAAAACTTAATTTTCAAGCTCTTATAGTGACTTTGAACGCGATTCCACCCATGCACTACTGCGCCAGTTGCTTTGTGATGCCACGAGAGAGTACACGTTCAATTATACCAAATTGCGTTTCTCATTAATCAAAGTAAAACGCCCCTTGAAAAAAAATTGCATTCTTGACATTTATATTTTTATTTTTAAACTTAAATTAATGACGCAATTAAATTTTTAAGTATAAATACGGGAGGCTCGCGATGGTAAAATCATATTCACCGCAGAATATTCCTCTAACGCTATAACATGAACAAGCTCGTGTTCGTCGCCTTCGCTCTCCTCGTCGTTGGTAAGTATAAACCTTAGTTTTATTTTAAATGTTTCCCAGCCTGTTTTTGTTTTTTTTAATCCAAATTTCATTCCCATCTAGTTGGCCTGATGTCAGATCAGGTTCAGGGAATGAAAATCGGATTTAAAGGGAAACTGAAGGCATCCAAAATTGAACCTGCAGAGAAAGAGGCCGGTTTAACCAGTCGCACCAAAAACTCCAATCCTGCCGGAACAATACGGGGCAAAGGCTTACGCCGTGTATATTAATATAGTTCATAGTGTAATAAAGATGAATTGATCAATAATAATAATAATTGTTCTCATTAACTTCATTATTAACTTAATTCTCTTAGAAAATTTTAAGAAATAGTATGTTGGTTTTGACTCGTTATGGACATTAAAAATTAATCAGTGCTTATTACGCTTAAATTAGTAAAACAATAACGGGACTATCTATCTATTTATTTATTAATAAATTAATCAAATAATCTGTTGCATAATATTATTGGGGCCAGCTAAGTGAAGTGACCGGTCCCAACAAAAATAGAACTGAGACTGCAAACTAAACACGACCAACCATTTAGTTAGCTATCTGATGACGCCAACTTGGCTACTCCCCCTATCTTATATCTGATATATTCTGGTCAAATCCTACAAGGTTTATTTTTATTAATTTTTCATGTAATATAAAAATGTGGATAACCTTTAGAGAAGGGACACTGGTCCGCGATGGACACAATAAGCGTGTGGTCATCCCTTGGTAGATATAAGCCTATCCAGATTATTATAATTATTGTTGTTGTTGAATATCAAATGACATTTTTCACGAAAATATTTGTCAAAAAGGAAGAGAGAAAGAGACAATAAGTCGAGACTCAATCTTATGCGTGGTGATTTTTCATTCCAATGACAGTTCAAAAGAATTAAAATGTTAGAGTTGAAATGAAACGAATAAACAAAGTAAGATACAGGTCACAAGAAGGCGTCATGGCCGCCATACGCCGCGTAGCTTCGACGTCTTAACAGCTCTGTATGGCGTGACTTCTAGCACGCAAACCAAGTGGTGTCATTCGTCAATTCTCATCAAAATTGGTTTTACAATTTAATTGCAAATTTCAAACAAAACAATCGGGTGTGATCAATCAGTATAGCTTAAGGATTTGTATAAAAACGAGGGTCTAGCGACGGTACAAACATATCCACCGCAGAATATTCCGCTAACTCTATAAGATGAACAAACTGGTATTCTTCGCTTTCGCTCTCCTCGTCGTTGGTAAGTACACACCTTAGTTTTATAATTTTAATAAATGTTGCCCTGTTTTTTTTTTTTTTTAATAATTTATTGTATTCCCCGTCACCTGTTGGCCTGATGTCAAATCAGGTTGGGGGAATGAAACACTCGGTTGAATATGAACTGAAGGCATCTAAAATTGAACCTGTACCGAAAAATCCCGGTTTAACCAGTCATCGCGGAGGCCTTGGTAAATTCGATCCTGCCGATTGGGTGATTGGCTAACGCAATGTATTCGTTCATAATGTAATAAAGATGAATTGATCAATACGATAATTATAATAATTGTTGTTCTCATTAATTTCATTATTAAATGCACCTCTTTGAAATTTTTAAGAAATAGTATGCTGGTTTTTTTGAATCATTAGGGACATTAAAACATAATTAGTGTTAATTATGGTTAAATTAGTAAAACAATAACGCGACTATCTAATTGATAAATTTATCTACAGCATAATATTATCGGGGTCAGCTAAGTGAAATGACCGGCCCCAACAAAAAAGAACTGGGACTGTAACCTAAACACGATTAACCATTTAGTTACCCTATCTGTTGACGTCATCTTGGCTACTCCCCCCATCTTATATCTGATACATTCTGGTCAAAGCCCAAAAGGTTTATTTTTATTAATTTTTCATGTAATATAAAAATGTGGATAACCTTTAGAAGGGACACTAGTCCGCGATGGACAATAAGCGTGTGGTCATCCCTTGGTAGATTTAAGCCTTTCCAGATTATTATAATTATTATTATTGTTGTTGAATATCAAATGACATTTTTCACGAAAATATTTGTCAAAAAGAAATCAAAGTAACAATAAGTCTAGACTCAACCTTATTTTTTTCATTCCAATGACAGTTCAAAAGAATTAAAACGTTAAGAGTTGAGATGAAACGAATGAACAAAGTAAGGTACAGGTCACAAGAAGGCGTCATGGCAGCCATACGCCGCGTAGCTTCAATGCTTTTACCGCTATATGCCGTGATTTCTAGCACGCAAACCTCGTGGTGTCATTCGTCTTCAAATCAAAATTGGTTTTATAATTTATATGCAAATTTCAAGCAAAACAATTTGGTGTAATGTCGTTGGGTATAGCTTTAAGATTTGTATAAATGCGAGGGACTCTCTACCATAGAAACATTATTCACCGCCGCAGAACATTCCGCTAACTCTATAACATGAACAAACTGGTATTCGTCGCTTTCGCTCTCCTCGTCGTTGGTAAGTACATACCTTTGTTTTATAATTTTATTTAAATGTTGCCCAGGGTTGGTTTTTATTTTACTTGTTTATTTACGCCAAATTTTATTCCCATTGATCAGTTGGCCTGATGTCAGATCAGGTTGGGGGAATGAAAAACGGGTATGATTTGAAACTAAAGGCATCCAAAATTGAACCTGTACCGAAAAAGCCCGGTTTAACCAGTCATCGCGAAGGCCATGCTATGCACGCTGGGATGATTTTGTAACTCCGTGTATTCGTTCATAATGTAATAAAGATGAATTGATCAATACTATAATTATAATAATTGTTGTTCTCATTAATTTCATTATTAAATGCACCTCTTTGAAATTTTTAAGAAATAATTAAAATATGGGTGGAGACTATAACCGTGCACTGGTCAACCCTTGTTAGATAAAGCCCATCTAGATTATTGTAATTATTATTCTTGATTAAAGGGCCTTTTTCTAAATATTAAAGGAAATAAATATTAAAAATAAAATGAATTATCTCTTATTATTATTATTATTAAATAAGTTGCATTGAATTAGTCTAAAAAGCTATCAAGGACTACCACGCCCCTCCCCGCCATTGCTTAAGTGGCGTCTGCTAAATCGAACCTCTTACCTCTACGGGATTGGTTGAATTTTCACGGACAGTAAGAAGTTCGATTACGGTATAAGTTAACATGAATATAATACTGAAAAAAAAAATCCTTTTTTTTTCATCTACCTTGGCATATTACGAATAAAATTAAGTTTCGAATAAAATGAAGTTTTGAATAAAATTAAGTTTCGAATAAAATTAAGTTTTGAAAATTAAGCGTATAATTAAAGTTAATGATTTACGACTAAAGCAAAGCTTAATTTTGATGCATCTTCTAAGTGACTTTGAACGCGGTTCAACCTATGCACTACTGCGCCAGTTGCTTAATTCATGATGTCATGGGATGGTACAAATTGCGTTTCTCATTAATCAAAATACCACGCCCCCTCCCCTTGAATCAAATAGCGTTCTTGACATTTATATTTTTATTTTTAAACTTAAGTTAATGACGCAATTAAGATTTTAAGTATAAATACGGGAGGCTCGTGATGGTAAAATCGTATTCACCGCAGAATATTCCGCTAACGCTACAACAACATGAACAAGCTCGTGTTCGTCGCCTTCGCTCTCCTCGTCGTTGGTAAGTACACGCCTTAGTTTTAATTTTAATGTTTCCCAGAATTTTTTTTAATCCAAATTTTATTCCCATTCAGTTGGCCTGATGTCAGATCAGGTTCAGGGAATGAAAATCGGACATTATGTGAAACTGAAGCCATCCAAAACTGAACCTGTATCGAAATTGTCCGGTTTAACCAGTCGTACCAAAAAATCTGGTATACAAGATGTGCTCCAGGGAATGATGGGCGTATATTAATGTAGTTCATATAATGTAATAAAGATGAATTGATCAATAATGATAATAATAACAATTGTTCTCATTTAACTTCATTAGTAACTTTCCTCTTAAGGCCAATTCAGATACGATACAACTCAAGTTGACTCAATCAATTTAGATGAGTCAATTCGAGTTGAGTAAAATAGTTGAGTCGTGTTGTTTACAGATGTTGAACCACCAAATTAAAATTTGATCACCAAGTTAAAATGATTTAAGACTAAGCCAAACTTAATTTTCATGCACTTTGAACGCGGTTCCACCTATGCACAACTGCGCCATTTGCTTTGTGATGTCACGAGAGAGGGTACAAGTTCGTTTCTCATTAATCAAAGTCCCACGCCCCCCTTTAAAAAATATTGCGTTCTTGACATTTATATTCTCATTTTCGAATTTAAATTAATGCATCATTTAAAATTTTAAGTATAAATACGAGGGTATAGCGATCATAAAATCATATTCACCGCAGAATATTCCGCTAACGCTATAACAACATGAACAAGCTAGTGTTCGTCGCTTTCGCTCTCCTCGTCGTTGGTAAGTACACACCTTAGTTTAATTTTAAATGTTTCCCATTGTTTATTTATTTATTTATTTATTTACGCCAAATTTTATTCCCGTCCAGTTTCCCTGATCTCAGATCAGGTTCAGGGAATGAAAACCGACCCTGGTTATTATCAACTGAAGGCGTCCAAAACTGAACCTGCAGTACCGAAAAGGTCCGGTTTAAGCAGTCATCCCAAAAACTCTGATCTAACAGATCGTGAGGAAGGAAAGTGGGGGTCAAATCAGTCATAAACTAGTAATAAAGATGAATTGATCAATAAAAATAATAATTGTTCTCATTAACTTTCATCTTAAAATGTTTTTAAGAAATAATATTAGGGACCTTAAAAATTAATTAGTGTTTTTATTAAGGTTAAATTAGTAAAATAATAACGCGACTACCTATCAAGTCAATTAATTAATATGTAGCATAATATTATCGGGGCCAGCAAGTCACATTGATCGGTCCCAACAAAAAAGAACTGAGACTGTAACATAAACACGACTAACCATTAAGTTAGTCTATATGATGACGTCATCTTGGCTACTCCCCCTATCTTATATCTGATATATTCTGGTCAAAGCCTACAAGGTCTATTATTTTTCACGTAATATAAATGTGGATAACCTTTAGAAGGGACACCGAGCGTGTGGTCATCCCTTGGTAGATTTAAGCCTATCCAGATTATTTTAATTATTATTATTGTTGTTGAATATCAAATGACATTTTTCACGAAAATATTTGTCAAAAAGAAAACGAGAAAGAGACAATAAGTCGAGACTCAATCTTATACGTGGTGATTTTTCATTCCAATGACAGTTCAAAAGAATTGAAATGTTAGAGTTGAGATGAAACGAATAAACAAAGTAAGGTACAGGTCACAAGAAGGCGTCATGGCCGCCATACGCCGCGTAGCTTCGACGTCTTTACAGCTCTGTATGGTGTGACTTCTAGCACGCAAACCAAGTGGTGTCATTCGTCAATTCTCATCAAAATTGGTTTTACAATTAAATTGCAAATTTCAAGCAAAACAATCGGGTGTGATCAATCAGTATAGCTTAAGGATTTGTATAAAAACGAGGGTCTAGCGACGGTACAAACATATTCACGGCAGAATATTCCGCTAACTCTATAAGATGAACAAACTGGTATTCTTCGCTTTCGCTCTCCTCGTCGTTGGTAAGTACACACCTCAGTTTTATAATTTTAATAAATGTTGCCCTGTTTTTTGGTTTTTTTTTTAATTTGTTTATTGTATTCCCATTCACCAGTTAGCCTGATGTCAAATCAGGTTGGGGGAATGAAACACTCGGTTGAATATGAACTGAAGGCATCCAAAATTGAACCTGTACCGAATGGGCCCGGTTTAACCAGTCATCGCGAAGGCCTTGGTAAATACTATCCTGACGATTGGATGGTTGCCTAACTCCGTGTATTCGTTCATAATGTAATAAAGATGAATTGATCAATACGATAATTATAATAATTGTTGTTCTCATTAATTTCATTATTAACTTTTCTCTTAGAAATTTTTAAGAAATAGTATGCTGTTTTTTTTTTGAATCATTAGGGACATTAAAACATAATTAGTGTTAATTATGGTTAAATTAGTAAAACAATAACGCGACTATCTAATTGATAAATTTATCTACAGCATAATATTATCGGGGTCAGCTAAGTGAAATGACCGGCCCCAACAAAAAAGAACTGGGACTGTAACCTTAACACGATTAACCATTTAGTAACCCTATCTGTTGACGTCATCTTGGCTACTCCCCCATCTTATATCTGATACATTCTGGTCAAAGCCCAAAAGGTTTATTTTTATTAATTTTTCATGTAATATAAAAATGTGGATAACCTTTAGAAGGGACACTAGTCCGCGATGGACAATAAGCGTGTGGTCATCCCTTGGTAGATTTAAGCCTATCCAGATTATTATAATTATTGTTGTTGTTGTTGTTGAATATCAAATGACATTTTTCACGAAAATATTTGTCAAAAAGGAAGAGAGAAAGAGACAATAAGTCTAGACTCAACCTTATTTTTTTTCATTCCAATGACAGTTCAAAAGAATTAAAACGTTAAGAGTTGAGATGAAACGAATGAACAAGTAAGGTACAGGTCACAACAAAGCGTCATGGCCGCCATACGCCGCGTAGCTTCGGCGTCTTTACAGCTCTGTATGGCGTGACTGCTAGCTACAAACCCACGTGGTGTCATTCGTCTTCTCATCAGAATTGCTTTTATAATTTAAATGCAAATTTCAAGCAAAACAATCGGGTGTGATCAATCAGTATAGCTTCAGGATTTGTATAAAAACGAGGGTCTAGCGACAGTAAAAACATATTCACCGCAGAATATTCCGCTAACTCTATAAGATGAACAAACTGGTATTCGTCACCTTGGCTCTCCTCGTCGTTGGTAAGTACATACCTTTGTTTTATAATTTTATTTAAATGTTGCCCACAGGGTTGGTTTTTATTTTATTTATTTTTTTAATCCAAATTTTATACCCATTGATCAGTTGGCCTGATGTCAGATCAGGTTCAGGGAATGAAACACCGAAATTATGGTGATGAGTTGAAACTGAAGGCATCCAAAATTGAACCTGCAGCGAAAAAGCCCGGTTTAACCAGTCATCGCGAAGGCCATGCTATGCACGCTGGGGCGATGTTCTAACTCCGTGTATTCGTTCATAAAGTAATAAAGATGAATTGATCAATACGATAAATATAATAAAAGTTGTTCTCATTAATTTCCTTATTAACTACACGTCATTGAAATTTTTAAGAAATAATTAAAATGTGAGTGGACACTACAACCGTGCACTGGTCAACCCTTGTTAGATAAAGCCTATCTAGATTATTATAATTATTATTCTTGATTAAAGGAAAAGTTCAGGTCAGGTATAGATAACTGATTATACTTTTTTAAAAAAGGGCCTTTTTCTAAATATTAAAGGAAATAAATATTAAAAATAAAATGAATTATCTCTTATTATTATTATTATTATTATTAAATAATTTGCATTGAATTAGTCTAAAAAGCTATCAAGGACTACCACGCCCCCTCCCTGCCATTGCTTAAGGGGCGTCTGCTAAATCGAACCTCTTACCTCTACGGGATTGGTTGAATTTTCACAGACAGTAAGAAATAAGTTAACATGAATATAATACTGGGGGGGGGGGTTTCTTCTTATTTTTTTTCATCTACCTTGACGTATTACGAATGAAATGAAGTTTTGAATAAAATTAAGCGTATAATTAAAGTTAAAATGATCTACGACTAGGCCAAAACTTAATTTTCGAGCTCCTAGTGACTTTGAACGCGATTCCACCCATACACTACTGCGCCAGTTACTTTGTGATGTCACGAGAGAGAGTACAAGTTCAATTATACAAAATGCGTTTCTCATTAATCAAAGTAAAACGCCCCTTGAAAAAAATAGCGTTCTTGACATTTATATTTTTATTTTTAAACTTAAGTTAATGACGCAATTAAGATTTTAAGTATAAATACGGGAGACTCGCTACCACAAAATCATATTCACCTCAGAATAATCCTCTAACGCTACAACATGAACAAGCTCGTGTTCGTCGCCTTCGCTCTCCTCATCGTTGGTAAGTATAAACCTTAGTTTAATTTTAAATGTTTCCCAGTATTTATTTATTTATGCCAAATTTTATTCCCATCCAGTTGGCCTGATGGCAGATCAGGTTCAGGGAATGAAAATCGGATTTCATTATGATGATTTGGACAAACTGAAGGCATCCAATACCGAACCTGTACCGAAAGCGTCCGGTTTAACCAGTCGCACCAAAAACTCTCGTAAATCCAATCCTGCCGAGAAAGTACTGGGCTTACGCCGCGTATATTAATTAGTTCATATAATGTAATAAAGATGAATTGATCGATAATAATAATAATGGTTCTCATTAACTTCATTAATAACTTTTTTTTTTTAGAAATTTTTAAGAAATATGTTGTTGGTTTTGAATCGTTAGGGACATTAAAAATAATTAGTGTTAATTAAGCTTAAATTAGTAAAACAATAACGCTACTATCTATCTTTATAATAATTAATATGTTGCATAATATTATCGGGTCCAGGTAAGTCACAGTGACCGGCCCCAACAAAAAAAACTGAGACCGCAATCTAAACACGACTAACCATTTAGTTAGTTATATGATGACGTCATCTTGGCTACTCCCCCTATCTTATATCTGATCTATTTTTTTTACATAATATAAACGTGAATAACCTTTAGAAGGGGACACTATAAGAGTGTGGTCATCCCTTGGTACCACAAAGCCTATCTAGATTATTATTATAATTATTGTTAAATATTAAATGAAATTTGTCTTCGTCTACGTTATACCATTTTTCATAAAAATATTTGTCAACAAAAAAATTATAAAAAACCAAAGTAACGTGATGGCAGCTCAAAATAAAATGTTCGAATTAAGATTAAACGAATAATAAGCAAGGTACAGGTCACAACAAAGCGTCATGGCCGCCATACGCCGCGTAGTTTCGATGCCTTTACAACTCTATATGGCGTGACTGATAGCTGCAAACCACGTGGTGTCATATCATCAATATTGGTTTTATAATTTATATGCAAATTTTAAGCAAAACAATCAAGTGTAATCTCGTTGGGTATAGGTAAGTTTTTGTATAAATAGCAACCATAAAATATATTCATCAAAGAATATTCGGCAAACGCTATAATATGAACAAACTGGTATTTGTCACCTTCGCTCTCCTCGTCCTTGGTAAGTACATACCCTTTTATTATCAAAACTATACAGACTGGTGTTTCTGATAAATCTAGCCTAAATTAAGGATCAGTGTTATTTTTGAGTTGAAAATTTAATTTCTATACATGAATTATTTTATAAGTCTCTGAGCTATGGTCATCCCCTATTATTCAAATGCCCCCTTCATGGTCTTAACGTGATATTTCATTTCAGTTGGCCTGATGTCAAATCAGGTTGAGGGAATGGACAGCCGCCCTCCTGGAAAACCCAGATATAATGGTGTCCAAAGGTTTCCGAACTTAAAACCTCAACCCAAATTTCATCGTGGACCGGCGCTAAAAGTTGAACCCAAATTTCATCGTGGACCGGTGTTGAAAATCTAACGCTACCAAAAACTAACCAAAGCCACTCCGGGCAGTTTTCTTTAAATAATAGATAATTATGTAAAGCATCGATATAATAATTAATTATAAAGAAATAAAGATGAATTAATTTAATTATAAAAATAAATAATTTTTCTTATTAACTTTTCTCTTGGAAATTTTTAAGATGCCGAACCAAGTTAGGTATAGCTGATGACGTCATCTTGACTATTAACCCCCTATCTTAGTCTGGTCAAAGCCTACAAGGTCTATTTATTATCACACGATATAAATGTGCACTGGATAACCTTTATAAGGGACACCATTTCGCGATGGACACTATAAGCGCGTGGTCATCCCTCGGTATTAGTTAAATATTCCACGACATTTGTTTACGTCAATCTGACAAATTTCACGAAAATATTTGACTACGTCATACGGAATTCACGGTACACACTTACATAAATATAATAATGAAAACCTCGCGTGCATTATTTTTCTCTATGCAAATTTAAATGCAATTTAAAATAAAAGTGAGAGTATAATTAAAGTAAGGAAAAGTTTTTCCATGATTTACGACTAAGCTAAAACTGAAAAACAAGTCACGTTACATTACGTCACAATCCATTATGGCGACCTAAATTTTCACGCGTACTCTCAGTAACTTTGAACACGGTTCCGGTTCCACCCACGATGTCATGGCAGGGTACAAGTTGAACTACACACAAATTACGCTTACCATTATTGAAATTAATGCCCCTATTATAATTTTAAGTATAAATACGGGAGGCTCGCGCCAGTAAAATCATATTCACCGCAGAATATTTCGCTAACGCTATAACAACATGAACAAGCTTGTATTGGTCACCTTCGCTCTCCTCGTCCTTGGTAAGTAAAATTTTGTTTTCACCGGGTTATTTTTTTTTTAATCCAAATTTTATTCCCGTCATTCAGTTGGCCTGATGACAGATCAGGTTCAGGGAATGAAACACGGATATGATTTGAAACTGAAGGCGTCCAAAATTGAACCAGTAACGAAAACGCCCGATTTAAGCAGTCATCCCAAAACCTCTGCTCCATTACACGAACTTCCGAGATAAACCCATTCGCCTAACGCCGTGTACTCGTTCATAATGTAATAAAGATGAATTAATCAATAATAATAATAATAATTGTTCTCATTAACTTCATTAATAACTTTTTTTTAGAAATTTTTAAAAAATTTAGTATGTTGGTTTTGAATCGTTAGGAACATTAAAAAATAATTAGTGTTAATTATGGTTAAATTAGTAAAACAATATTAATTATGTAATCGGTTGCGTAATATTATAGGGGCCAGGTAAGTGAAGTGACCGGCCCCAACAAAAAGAACTGAGACCTGTAACCTAAACACGACTAACTAAGTTACCCTATCTGATGACGTCATCTTGACTACTCCCCCTATGTTATATCTGATCTATTTCTTATCAAACAATATAAACGTGGATAACCTTTAGAAGTGGACACCCGTTAGTAAATAAGTCGCGATGGACACTATAAGAGTGTGGTCATCCCTTGGTACATAAAACCTATCTATATTATTATAATTATTATTATTACTGTTTAATATGGAAATTCTGACATTTTTCATAAAATATTTGTTAAAAAAAACCCCAATGGAACATGGCAGTTCAATAGAATTAAAATGCTCAAATTGAGTTTAAACGAGTAACAAGTAAGGTAGATGTCACAACAAAGTGTAATGACTCCCATACGCCGCGTAGCTTCGATTGCTTCCTTTACTGCTACATGGTCTGACTGATAGATGCAAACCACGTGGTGTCATATCATCAATATTGATTTTACAATTTATAGGCAAATTTCAAGCAAAACAGTCCAGCATAATCTCGATGTGTATAGCTTTAGGATTTGTATAAATAGCGACAATACCGCTACAACAACATGAACAAGCTTGTATTGGTCACCTTCGCTCTCCTCGTCCTTGGTAAGTACATACCCTTTTATTATCAAAAGTATACAGCCTGGTGTTTATGATAAGTCTAGCCAGCCTAAATTACGCTGCAGTGTTCTTTTTGGGGACACGATTTTGGGTAGAAAATTGTCACTGAGCTATGGTCATCCCCTATTATTCAAACCCCCCCTTTCATGGTCTTGACGTGATATTTCATTTCAGTTGGCCTGATGTCAGATCAGGTTGAGGGAATGGACAGGGGCCCTCCTGTCAAAAGAAGATATTATGGTGTCCAATGGTTTCCGGACTTAAAATTTCAACCCCAATTTTATCATGGACCGGCGCTAAAAGCTCAACCCAAAGAGATGATTATGTAAAAAACTAACCAAAGTCTCCGGGCAATTATCTTTAAATAATAGATAATTATGTAAACCAGCGAAATAATAATTAATCATAATGAAATAAAGATGAATTGATATAATTAAAAAAATTATTTTTGTTGTTATTAACTTTTCTTTTTGAAAATTTTTAAGAAATAATATGTAGATTATGAATCGTTATACACGTTAAAAATTAATTAGTGTTAATTATGGTTAAATTAGTAAAACAATAACGCGCCTAACTAACTAGTCAATCAATTTATTAAATAATCTGTTGCATAATATTATCGGGGCGAGCTAAGTCACAGTGAATGACCGGTCCCAACAAACTTCTGAGACTGTAACCTAAACACGACTAATCATTAAGTTAGCCTATCTGATGACGTCATCTTGACCACTCCCCCCATCTCATATCTGATATATTCTGGTCAAAGCCTACAAGTTCTATTTTTATTTTTCACATAATATAAATGTTGATAACCTTTACAAGGAACAGTAAATAAGACACTAAGCGAGGGTCATCCCTTGGTAGATAAAACCCATAGATTATTATAATTATTATTGTTAAATATTAAATGACATTTTTCACGAAAATATTTGTCAAAAAAATAAGACAATTTTGTGGTGATTATTCATTTCCATGGCAGTTCAAAAGAATTAAAATCATCGAAGTAAGGTAAAAGTCACAACAAGGCGTATTGGCTTCGAAGCTTTTACCGTTATATGGCGTGACTTCTACCCACGTGGGGTCATTCGTCATCTTATCAAAATTTATATGCAAATTTCAATCGGGTATAGTTTTAGGATTTGTATAAATACGAGGGTCTAGCGATGGTACAAACATATTCCGCTAACACTACAACAACATGAACAAACTGGTATTCGTCACCTTCGCTCTCCTCGTCCTTGGTAAGTACATACCCTTTTTTATCAAAAATATACAGCCTGGTGTTCCTGATAAATCTAGCCAAAATTAAGGGACAGTGTTCTTCTATCAAAGACCTTTTGACCTGACACTGTTATCGAGAATTAAGATTTGACCTCTTAATTAATTTAGTAATAATTGACTTCAAGTTTCTTAATTAAGGTTTATTTGTTCAATCTTAACTCTTAAACAGTATCCCTTATAGGTCAAACAAAATTGAGATAGAACATTTTAGATTCAAAATCGATTTCCCAAAGAACAACACACTTGACCCCCTTAATTTATGGATGCAGACTTTATCAGAAACACCCTGTATCTTTTATCACCCCCAGATTTTTTTAACACCTAATCTTATTTCCTGGTTCAGTTGGACTGATGTCAAATCAGCTGGTTCAAGGAACAGAATTCAATTTTGAAAACCCGAAGGGGTTACGAAAAATTGAACCTGCAGGCAAAGCGTCCAGTTTAACCAGTCGTACCAAACACCCTGGGCTACACGAATATATTCGAGGCTAAAGCTATGTATTAGTAATATTATAAAGAAATAAAGATTGAATTGAAAAGGTGTTTAATGTGTATAAAAAGAATCATACAAAGATTCACGAGAATATACACTTAGTGATAACATCATAGCATAATAACGAAAATATTACATATATACAAGACGATGAACTCGAAAATTAACAGTTGCATTTATAATTATGTATTTGTGCAAAATTGACAGAGAATATGTCTAACTTTTCTTTCAAAAGATTGCAGGACCTTTGCATCCTGTTAATAGGGATTAGGCTTGAGCCTTTAACATAGAATGTATCAGGGTTGATTCTTAAAAGTCGAGGAACATTAAAATTTAATTTTTCTAGCAGAGAGGGTTTTGGCATTAAATTATGTAACAATTTGAACATTAATTTGAAATCAGCGAGTAAACAGACACTTTTTATAGTAGGGAGTCCAAGGTGATTAAGGATACCTTCATAGTTATATTCTAAATTTTTAAGATAATTTCGAAAACAATACTCTACAAATTTTTTTTGAACACCCTCTATTTTAGCGAGAAGGTAGGCGCTACAACCCCCCCAAGCAATCCAGCCAAATGTTAGTCGCGATCTGACCAGACTTAGAAATAGAATCGATGACGTAATTCGTGATCACTTTTCGGCAAAGTGATCACGAATTACGTCATCGATTCTAACAAAATACCTCGAAAAGATCTTATTAAAGATCTGGGCGTACAGTTTGACCACAGACTTTATTTTTATGAACATATTCACTTGTGCGTAAACCGTTGCCGGCGAACACTCGCGGTTTCATACAAGATGAATATGATAATAATAATAATAATAATAATAATAATCGTTGTTCTTATTAACATCGTTGATAACTTAAATCTAAGAAATTTCTAAGAAATAATTAAAACGGGTAACCATGCCCCCAAATAAGCCACCGCGGTGGTGGTCATCTCTTCCTTGACCAATCCTATCTAAATTATTATAATCATTATTATTGTTAAATATTAAATGACATTTATCTTCGCGCCTACATGATACCATTCTGACATATATCTTATGCAAATATCTTTGTCAAAAAACCCAATAGAACAATAAGACTAAACTAAACTCAAAACCATAGTATACGATAATTTTTCATTCCAATGACAGTTCAAAAGAATTAAAAATTCTTGAATTGAGATTATACCAGAACGAATAACAAGTAAGGTAAACGTCATAACAAACAGTAATTGCTGCCATAAATCGCGTAGTTTTGATGCCTTTAAAGCTAGGTATATGGCGTGGTATGATTCGACATATCATCAAGATTGGTTTTACAATTTATATGCAAATTTCAAGCAAAACAATCGGGTGTAATGTCGTTGGGTATAGCTAGGTTTTTGTATAAATGCGAGGGACTCTCTGCCATAGAATCATATATTCATCGCAGAATATTCCTCTAACGATATCCTACAACATGAACAAACTGGTATTCGTCACCTTCGCTCTCCTCGTCCTTGGTAAGTACATAACCCTTTTTTTTTTTCAAAAGTATACAGCCTTAATTAAGTCCCTAAGCTATGGTCATTAACCATTATTCAAATCCCTGCCCCCCCTTCATGGTCTTAACGTGATATTTCATTTCAGTTGGCCTGATGTCAAATCAGGTTGAGGGAATGGAGAGCCCCTCTCCTGGCCAACCGAGACATAATGGTGTCCAAAGGATGTCGGACTTAAAAGCTTATCCCAAAGAGATGCTCATGTTAAAAACTAGCCATTCCAAAAAGGCCATAGCCGCTCCGGGTTATCTTTAAATACGAGATAATTATGTAAACCACCGACTTAATTATTCATAAAGAAATAAAGATGAATTAATTTAATTATAAAAATAAATAATTTTTCTTATTAACTTTTCTCTTAGAAATTTTTAAGATGCCGAACCAAGTTAGGTATAGCTGATGACGTCATCTTGACTATTACCCCCTATCTTATATCTGATATATTCTGGTCAAAGCCTACAAGGTCTATTTTTCTTTCGCATAATATAAATGTTGATAACCTTTAGAAGGAACAGTAAATAAGCCACGATGGACACTAAGTATGTGGTGGTCATCCCTTGGTAGATTTAAGCCTATCCAGATTATTATAATTATTGTTGTTGTTGAATATCAAATGACATTTTTCACGAAAATATTTGTCAAAAAGAAAGAGAGAAAGGGAGCAATAAGTCGAGACTCAACCTTATACGTGGTGATTTTTCATTCCGATGACAGTTCAAAAGAATTGAAATGTTAGAGTTGAGATGAAACGAATAAACAAAGTAATGTACAGGTCACAACAAGGCGTCATGGCTGCCATACGCCGCGTAGCTTCAATGCTTTTACAGCTCTAAATGCCGTGACTGCTAGCTACAAACCCACGTGGTGTCATTCGTCTTCTCATCAGAATTGCTTTCACAATTTAATTGCAAATTTCAAGCAAAACAATCGGGTGTGATCAATCAGTATAGCTTAAGGATTTGTATAAAAACGAGGGTCTAGCGACGGTACAAACATATCCACCGCAGAATATTCCGCTAACTCTATAAGATGAACAAACTGGTATTCTTCGCTTTCGCTCTCCTCGTCGTTGGTAAGTACATACCTTTTTTTCTCAAAAGTATACAGGGTGTTTCTGATAAGTCTAGCCAGCCTAAATAAAGGGGCAGTGTTCTTTTTGTTGGGTGCTCGATTTTGAGTAGAAAATTGTAACTTCTATCTGAATTATTTTATAAGTCTCTGAGCTATGGTCATCCCCCATTATTCAAATCCCCCCCCCTTCATGGTCTTGACGTGATAATTCATTTCAGTTGGCCTGATGTCAAATCAGGTTGAGGGAATGGAGAGCGGCTCTCTTGTCAAAACCAGATTTCATCGTGGACCGGCGCTAAAAGCTCAACCCAAAGAGATGCTCATGTTAAAAACTAGTCATGCCAAAAAGGCCAAAGCCGCTCCGGGCAGTTTTCTTTAAATAAGAGATAATTATGTAAACCACAGACTTAATTATTCATAAATAAATAAAGATGAATTAATATAATAATTAAAATAATAATGGTTCTTATTAACTTTACTATATTAGAGCTTAATAAATTTGACTCGCGCACGTTACGTATTTCTCGAAGTTAATGAATAGCGTTTTGTTTAGTTCAATTTAATTTAATGCCTAAACCCAAATCATTTAAATTAATTTATTTTCTGAAATAATAATATAAGGCATTATAAGTTAAATATAATTCAATGGATACTAAATTCTCAGCGTTCGTAATTTAACTATTGAAAATTCAACGTGTCCTTAATACAAATCAAAATAAATTAAATCCGAATCGTCGCATCTCTTTAAAACTCAACAAGTACTCGAAGGAAGTCGGACCGCGTCCTGAAGTTCCACACAAACAATAATGAATTCCCGCCTGTTTTTGCTCATTCTTGGCAAGTCGAATTTTAATTATATTATTTTCTAATATCAACTGACTCTACGATTAAAATTATTTTTGAAAAAAAACCCTTTTCTCCCTGAGTCTTTTTTGTCAAATATTTATTTCCCGAGGGGTTTTTTTGTCAAATATTTATTTCCCGAGGGATTTTTTTGTCAAATATTTATTTCCCGAGGGGTTTTTTGTCAAATATTTATTTCCCGAGGGGTTTTTTTGTCAAATATTTATTTCCCGAGGGGTTTCTTTGTCAAATATTTATTTCCCGAGGGGTTTCTTTGTCAAATATTTATTTCCCGAGGGGTTTCTTTGTCAAATATTTATCTCCCTGAGGTTTTTTTTTGGAAAATAATATCTCCCCGAGTTTTATTGTAAAATATTTATCTCCCAGAGTTTTTTTTGTAAAATATTTATCTCCCCGAGTTTTTTGTAAAATATTTATCTCCCCGAGTTTTTTTGTAAATTATTTATCTCCCCGAGTTTTTTTTTTGTCAAATATTTATTTCCCAGAGTTTTTTTTTGTCAAATATTTATCTCCCTGAGATTTTCGCAGGTTTGTATGAACCCTGGAAAAAAATTCCCCGACTTATCCAAGTTATTCCCGAATTCTTCAAATTTTAACTATAGGCAAATAAATAAAAAACCCCACGCTTCATAACTCATTTTATCCAAAACTTAAAAACACCATAACGAATAATATTTTAAAATCTAATTAAACCACGTATATAGGTAGCCTGATAATGGAGTCGGTTTTAAGCAAACCATTGGATCCTCACGAGGCTAAGACGGCATCTTTAAAATCTAAGGTCCCTATTCCCCGGGCCAAGAGCAACTGGTTCTCGGGCTTGGTCAAGGTGCCATATATTGAAATTTTCGACCCCTTTTTATACATTGTCGATGCGTTCACGGGATACACGGAGAGACAAAACAGGCATTAATAGAAAGTTAACCAATCCCACTACAACAACAACAACAACAACAAACATCCCCTATTTAAAATGTAGAATAAATAAATAAATAAATAAATAAATAAATATTACGAATACATTTGTATTATAATTAAATATCCGAATGTTAGAGTGGGGGTGGGGTTCAAATTCACGCGCTGCGTTTGTCTCACGCTCACGTGATTAATTTTGGCGCCCTTTTTATACATCACATCACACCTATACTAATCTAAGACAGAATATATCTCGCGAGGTTTGGCGCCAAAAAACATCTCGTGGTTTATCATCATAAAGATGGATCGGTTCTAATATCGCCCCAGATGGTTGTCATGACAACGCCTTTCATTAAGAAAAGAAAATGCAACCCCCCCCCCCTTCAACCCAACCCTATTTCATACAACTATATTAGTTTATCAACGCCAGGGTCACGTGGTAGGCAAAGTCACCAAGGGGGGATGAAGGGGTTTTGGAGGTATTTCCTATTCAAATTAGATCCCGTTCTTATCGACCTATTTTTAAAACAAAAGCCGGAACGCTTCCCTCGACCCACAATTCCCCCAAAAGAGTAAAGAAAAAAATTGTAAAATGACACTTTCGGAAGTAATATAACGAAGGCACTTCCGGTTAAATACCGGAAATTGTTTCACCAGAATAGAGACTTTAACGGGGGACACGTTTGACGTTGACAAATATAAAGGCGAGATAAAAATATTCTTTTTTAAATAAAAAATACCAAAAATAAAAATATAGAAAATTGGAAGAAGTTTTTGGCTTCTATGGAAAAATAAATTCGCCAGAACTTTACCTTTAAAATTATATATCATATCTCGCGTGCATTATGACGTCACAAAATAATAAAAAAAATTGCGTGATGAACCACGCACGTCAATTCGTGTCAAATTCACTTGTCAAAAAGAACGATGACTTACTACATTGGCAGGTAGCTTACTTAACACTGACAAGTTAGGTTGTCTTTAAAAATCTCGCGCGCTAAAAGATTTCCGGCCAGCGCGTGAAAAAAAAAGAAAAAAAAGGGAAAGTGAATGAATTACCTGAAGATCCCGTAATGTCTTTGGCCTTTAAATTCCGGCATTTGATGATAGATACCGTCAATTCGCTCGTCCGTGGAACGTACAATAAACTCATTAACATTTCTCCCAGCTAGAACGGAAGAAAAAACGAACGAAAACAAACAAAAAAGTTAATTAGACATTTAATTAACTTTGTAACACTTACGTTATCCCTTTAATATAATAAATAAGATTTATCCCAATTTTAAAAATCGCGCGTGATACTGCACGAGATTGGGTGGGGGGCGGGTGGGGGGGGGTAAGAATAAAACTTGGCAAGCTGTCAATTAAACGAAATTATTCTGACAGACGTAAATGGCGGGAATATGGCACGTGCCCCGAATTTGTATAAAGGGCCACGCGAGGCGGTGGGGGGGTTAGTATCTCGCGCCAATTTCTCTTTCTTTTTCCCGCCAATTGGAAATCATTAGTAACCCGAGCACGTCTCCTGCCTTTGCTAACAAAACCCAAAAAAAGTAAAAAAGTAAAAAAATAAACACAAAAATAGAAAACTTCGCTGCTCTAGTTTCTTTCTTTGGGGCATCAATTCCAGAAGGTGTTAAGATTAAGAGCGTTTCGTTATCCCGAAGTGTTTTACGATAAACAGTTAAACACTAAAATAAGATGGCGATTTTTTAAACACCCTGTATAGGAAATTATTGGCGCTAATTAAATATATAATTAAAAGAAGAAATTGGATTGGGGTGTAGTAGCGATCATCAACTTGAATTATTGCTAAGTAACATTTCACGTAATTGCATCAAGTGTCCCCCCCCCTTAAAACTGAAGAAGAGTATGTATACAGCTGAACTACTTTCAGGAATCCCATAAAGGGAAGGTGAAACGTTATTTAATCGAGGAGTGATATTTTTAATCGATTCTTCTTCTACTAATTAAACGTGAGTATTGTAATCATTAAAGGTAAATACCACTTAGGAATTGTTTTAAAAAATAAATTCGTTTCACACTCCCTTTAAGAATTAAAAGAAAAGAAATGCGGCAAAAAAAGGAACCTGATTGTTTCAAATTGAAGAGTCAGCAAAAAGGCTCTAAAAAAACGTACAAATTGAATGAAAAGGCAAAGACTAAGAGAAAAGACGGCGGACCATACTGTTGAATCAAAAAATTAAATGGAATAAAAATTGTAAAAAGTTGGCGGAAAATACTTTGGATTCTTTTCTTATTTTGAAAAAAAAAAAAGAAAATTAAAGAAATAAAATAAAATTTGGGCCACTGTTGAAGAATCAATAACAGACAAGAAGCTCATAATTGACCAGTAGAAAAGTCTACGAAATCCTTTCATTCCCATGGCCTTTGACCCTCGAATAAATATCTCGATCTCATTTTAAACAAATTTACTTCTAGTTTACGACCTTCTAAAAAATCTCCTCTATTGAAAAGCGGCTAGCTGAGGCATTTGGGGGTGAGAGGGGGGCTACAATAGTTGAACCACTCAATTTTTGATATCGAGGTCAAATTCGAGTAATGGTCAAGCAAGCGCGGTCAATTTAACCCGAAATTTATTGAGAAAAACTGATTTTATATGACAGCTGATATTACGCTGTTGGTTTCCATATTGTTCCTATTGATCGATTGAAGAACAATATTTGACCAACGGTCAAAAAATAAAAGAACCTCCGTATAACAACTCGCTGACCAATATGAAAACCTAAACCTATATTACAACGCCAACGTTTCTACCTCATAGACATCACCCAAGCCCTGCCAATACTCCACTGACCACCGAATGACCACTGACCATACGTGGTATTTTAACCAAAGCGGTAGGGCAATAAAAGTTAATACGATATTCGCAGTATTGGTCAAGTTAAGACTTGAATTTCCGCACGATAAACGTTTAAGGCCCAAGTACTAGATGAACTGTACAGCTTGACCAATCGATACCGGTCAGAAGCAATTGTTAAAACGTTGCGTGCATTAAATTACGCACTACATACTACGCGGTATGTTTAATCAAAGGGGAGGGATACGTCGCGTACTTTATTCCTGGTTGTTAATAAGGTTAATAAAGATTTAGGACAATCAATCGCGTGTTAGTTAGTGTCGAGCCCCTCGAAAGACAACAAGAAACCTGAGTTCCTTTCAGTTGGTACCGTGACGCGCTGCGTGACAGTCGCTTGAGTTTAACGCTCGGCAGCTTTAGATTCTATGGTAGAATATTAAGGGAGAAGCCGCCATTAAGGGGTTTCGAACGCTAGTAAATCTCCATAGCCCCTGTAGAACTGTTTCACCCGCTATACATCGGTGTTTGCAGGGAAAAAACCAGCCCCTTTGTTCTTTTATTTATTTTATTTAATTTCGCGCGTGCTTTAATGTCACGTGTTTAATAATTGCACGAGCTTTATCATATATAGATTAGTGTCACGTGATTATATTGTATAGGAATTTGTCTCGTGCGCACGATTTAAAAACCAAGCGCGCGCGCGCTTTAATCTCATGTGTTTAATAATTGCACGTGCTTTATCAAATATAGATTAAAGTCACGTGATTATATTGTATAGGAGTTTGTCTCGTGCGCGATTTAAAAACACGCGCGCGTGCGCTAAAAGTTTCTATAGGCCTAGAATTCTATAATGTTGAAATTGGCGGGAAAAATATTATCCGGGTGGTGGTTTAAATTTAAACCGGCGATAAAACCGGAAACGGCGCTAGCAGACGACAGAGAAAGGCGAGAAATTGATAGATCGAGTTACTACGAAGCCGATGACGATAAATATGACTCGATAATACAAAGAATTTGCATAAATAAAGTGATTAACGACAATATTCTTCAAACTGAAGATGAACAATTAACAAACATAGACAGTTTAGAAATTGAACGCGTCATCTTCGAGGGCGGTACCAACGAAAATGACGTACAGATTATACTGGACAATATCGAGACTTTTCAAAGCGCCATTGGACAAGTACTCGATTTCGTCACTTTAGTTGGACAACCTAACACTACGACGGACAGTGGGGGCGAAGGTCAAGATGATGAAGAATGGACAGTAATAATAAATAAAGTCACCATAGAAACCTTCGTCATTGATAAATTACTCTTGGATCAAATGGGGGTCGAAGAATTAAGGCGAGAAGCCGTCCAAATGGACTTACTGGCTACAATGTCCGAAACACCCGTGGTCACGTGAAATAATATACACAAATATTTGTAAAAAAAAAAATTTAAAATGAAATAAATAATTTGGCGAAACTTTGGAATTATTTTAAAATGAAATAAAATAATTTGGCGAAACTTTGGAATTATTTTAAAATGAAATAAAATAATTTGGCGAAACTTTGGAATTATTTTAAAATGAAATAAAATAATTTGGTGAAACTTTGGAATTATTTTAAAATGAAATAAAATAATTTGGTGAAACTTTGGAATTATTTTAAAATGAAATAAAATAATTTGGTGAAACTTTGGAATTATTTTAAAATGAAATAAATAATTTGGTGAAACTTTGGAATTATTTTAAAATGAAATAAATAATTTGGTGAAACTTTGGAATAATTTTAAAATGAAATAAATAATTTGGTGAAACTTTGGAATTATTTTAAAATGAAATAAATAATTTGGTGAAACTTTGGAATTATTTTAAAATGAAATAAATAATTTGGTGAAACTTTGGAATTATTTTAAAATGAAATAAATAATTTGGTGAAACTTTGGAATTATTTTTTCTTCAAAGATATTAAAGAAAAATCTAAAAATGGCATAAAAAATGGAATCCACGATATCAAATACGTTTTTAGGAGAGGGGAGGAGCGAGTCAGGCGTGACATATTTGAAACGGGAGTCCCGGGGTTCGAAATGCATTGTGGGCGGACAAATAACCGTTGTCTTATCTTAAAAAACCAAGCAAACCGAGACGGAGAGCGTGACAGCTCGGGCCAAAGAATAAAAAAAAATTAGGTCGGATTAGGCCTATCTAAAATGGCAAAGATACGAAAAAAATGGCATCAAGTTATCTTGACGTTTCATAGGCAGAAGCGAGTCCTAAGTAATACCAACTTAACTTGACAGTAGGCGCGAATACCTCAAATCCATCTCGCGCTCCGGGCACGTGAGGGGGAAGGGGGGAAGGGGGGGAATTGGTGAAGGCGCGAGATAAAGGCGCGTGAGGAAGATAGAAGAAAGCACTCGCGCGAAAGAAGAAGATCGAGTTACGTGGGCACGAGACCACCCCCCCCCCCCCCATTCACCCTACTCCCGGGTTTGCCATGCCATATAATACTATCGTGGTGGGCGGAGTTCTGACGTCATCGCCTGACAGATTTTTCCCCGATATCTTCTTACAGCGCGAGCCAAAAAAATACATGTATATATGAAATATAAAGAGATTTCTTTTTTTTTCCTGGATATTAGATACGTAAGTTTAAATTAACGTTAACGTAGGCAAAACGAAACGAATGCGTGGGGTTATGAATATTAAAATAATTATTAAGAATAGCATTAGCAACGTTATATGGCTTCCATGGACTGGGCTCATATTCGTCTTGGTTTCAATAAATTAAGGCCTTTATAAGAGCGTGTAATTGCAATGAGCGTCTTACTTGTGGTAAGACGAAGAACCTGACCCCTAACCCTTTTAAAACCAAACTTTAATCTAATCTAACCTCCATTATCCCTACCTCGAAATCACGTACTAATAATTAACCCACGATTCTCAATTTGACCTTAACAGAGGTCAATCTCGGAACTGGTAAAAAAAGGCTAATAAAAAATACCAAAAACATAAAAAGAATCGATGGAAAATTAAAATTAATAGTTTCTAAAAATAAATAAATCCTTTGGAATAATGGCAGTACCCTACCTTCCACTGTATTAAACATAATTGGGAAACTAACACGGGGTGTCACGGGGTGTATATCACGGTATACAACAAATAGAAAAAAAAATAAATAAATATTTCGGAAACCCATCCCATTCATTTCCTCAAACAATAAAGGGTTAGAACCACGATATCAAAAAAAAAATTCTTAGTTTATAAAAAAAAACCCAAAAAAACAAAAGGGATATCAAAAATATGTGGGGCTCACCCCCCCCTTCCTTGATATCACAGAATTCCTGGGGCGTGATGAATCATGACAGTTATATTGCCAGCAATGCTGCTGCTTTCCAGCCAAAAAAATAAAAAGATAAACCACCACTAAGTTTTGGCCGGACTCTATATATATATAGAGAGAGGTCACGTGTACTGGTCAACCCAGAAGCCCAGAATAATATCGAGATAGAAAATTCGATATAGCGGAAGAATCGAAATTGACACGATTTCTGTGGCAAATGTAATTCCAAATGAAATAAAACTGACAACATCGTCTCTCCAAGTCAGGCCGGGGGGAGGGGCTAAGGGGGGGGGCTTAAGTCGGTCAACCAACCGGAGAAGTCAATACCGTGGAAGTAAGACTACCAAAGATCCAAAGTTGTCAATTTCACTTTTGAAATATCACAGCGGAATGATACTATTATTGTGGGGACAAGAAAGTAGTCTCCGATGTTCCTAAATCTGCAGAATGGTTTGATTTTCAGGCGGTTTTTACTCCCCCCCCCCCCTAACCAAAGTATGCGGATTTCGAGGGGATAATCACTATTCGAGATTTTACGTTAACACGATAGTAACGTAATTATTTTTGCATGTACTGTATAGGGTTTTTTGATTTAAGATTGAGCTGTGATCTCCGTTTAGGATTAGGGGTGCAACGAACACCGATGTAAGCTGTGAATAGCCCCTCGGTAGATTCCATCGAATTTGACAGAAAATAAAGACACGGTAAATCCTTCTGTTACGTTTTGACGCAACGGGATTTGGATTTCAAAAGGGATTTCACATCGGTTCACGGCAAATAATATCATATCACATAAGGGTTTTCCAACGAGACGACGTTTATGAACATTTTGCTTAATTACTCGGGCCCTGATTGTTGCAACCCCCAAGTTTCTAGTATCATTGGTAAGCTAAGAAATAGGGCTATAACATACTCAAAGTACATCCCCCGTATCTATTATAGAACCATAGTTAATAGGTATCTTGTAATTACCCATGTTAACGCTATGGAGATTACGTTAATTAACATTTTGCTTAATTACTCGGGTCCTAATTGTCGTAACTCCAAGGTATTATGTATCAATGGAAAGCTAAGAAATAGGGCTATAACATACTCCAAGAACATGCCCGTACCTCTTATAGAACCTGAGTTATACCCCTCCAAAGTTGCCTATCAAAAAATCCCTTAATGTTAACACTATGGTTCGAATTATAAAAGAACATTTTGTTTAATTACTCGGGTCCTGATTGTTCTAACCCCAAATATATAGTATCTCTGGAAAGCTAAGAAATGGGACTATAGCATACTCAAAGGACATCCCCGTATCTCTAATAGAACAAAAGTTATACCCCTCCAAATTTGCCTATCAAAAAAGCCCTTAATGTTAACCCTATGGTTCGAATTATAAAAGAACATTTTGTTTAATTACTCGGGTCCTAATTGTTGTAACCCCAAAGTATTTAGTACCATTGGAAAGCCAAGAAATAGGGCTATAACATACTCAAAGGACATCCCCGTATCTCTAATAGAACCAGAGTTACACCCCTCCAAAGTTACCTATCAAAAAATCCCTTGATGATAATTAACCCTATAAATGGTTCGAATAACAAAAGAACATTTCAAATGCTTAATTACCCTACCCACTAATTATCGATTATAAAACGTCTAAAACCCCATCCATGAAACTTTAGCACGGGTTACTTACTAAGCTTGTACGAGGAGTATACGGTGTACTTGTAAGTAAAAGTACTTGAATAACAAAAGACTTAAGTCAGCATAAACCTGACTTTAGAACTAGGGGGGATGGGGATGTTGATCAACTTTGGTCTAACACGGTAACAATAGAATTCCACTCGAGAAACTTTTCTAAAAAACAGTCTTGCATCGAGACCACCGCGGTTCCTCAAATTTCGCCTGAGCGGATATTTTAACCTCAAGGGCCTAAATTGATGCGGCATCAGCGAAAAATCTCCAACGCGACAATCAATGGTCGACCCACCGACCGCCGAAGTAATGGTAAGAGAAGGCAAAGGCAAAGGGTATGTCTTACCTTTTCCGTGGGTTTGAGTGTCTTCCAGAATGAGGGCTTCTGCGTGAAGTCGATGGTGTTGAGGGGAACGAAGACTTCGCCGATGGAATCGTCTCGACTGAATCTGTCGTAGTCGAAAATGTGCAAATGAAGAACAGACTTTTGCAGTTTGTACATTGGATAACCTGAATAAAACAAATAAAAACACAAAGATTTTTTAGATAAAAACACAAAAAACAAATAAAAACAAAGATTTTTTAGATAAAAACACAAAAAACAAATAAAAACAAAGATTTTTTAGATAAAAACACAAAAAACAAATAAAAACAAAGATTTTTTAGATAAAAACACAAAAAACAAATAAAAACAAAGATTTTTTAGATAAAAACACAAAAAAACAAATAAAAACAAAGATTTTTTAGATAAAAACACAAAAAAACAAATAAAAACAAAGATTTTTTAGATAAAAACACAAAAAAACAAAGATATTTTAGATAAAAACACAAATAAAAACAAAGATATTTTAGATAAAAACACAAAAAACAAATAAAAACAAAGATATTTTAGATAAAAACACAAAAAACAAATAAAAACAAAGATTTTTGATAAAAACACAACAAACAAATAAAAACAAAGATTTTTTTAGATAAAAACACAGAAAATGCACGTACAATCATAAGTTTATAAGTGATATGTTAGCTCCATAAGTATGATATGCACTACCAATACAGTTCGTAATGCTACTGAGAGACTTACAAGTACTCGAGATAACTAGTTCGATTCAAGGAGAACGACGGAAGCGAGAATTGAATTGAAGTCCTAAGTACACTCGGTGGTGGTTAATTAATTTTGCAGCTAGGACCTATTCCATGATCTAGGCACTCCTATTTAGTCTATGCATTACTAAGCCCCCTTTGACAGCAGCGCCCCCCTCACTCACCAACCAGGCCTCCCTCCCTCGCTTTACCTCTCGAAAGTATGACCTCACTCACTCACTCACTCCAAATTCATTACAAGCCTTTAAATTCAGTTTGTCATGACCAGATATTAACAAAACAAACTTATGATAGGAACATATCACTTATAAACTTATGATAAAATATATAACAAGGATAGAAATCCCCAAAATTTGTAAAATTTAACTGCAGCTCCCCATTTCAGTTTGTAAATAAAATAAATGACTAGTAACTTCGTAAGCCATGCCAATTTTCTCCTCTAAGAAGACTACGATTTACTTTTTTAGGTCAAATTTAGGTGTAAAGTCTTTAGAGGGTAAACAGAGTGAGTGTTGTATGTAAGAAACACTTTTGGAATTTTAAAGCGGATCGTCAAAGTTTTTATCGACTTTCTCTCTAACTCGCTTGCTTCCCGCCTAAAAGATATATATTTTATTCAAAGCTTGATTTTCCCGAAATCCCTTTCGCTCCTTATTTTTATTTTTAGAATTTATCCACGGGGGAAATCAAAGCAGCAAAATATATTAGTCCCCCATACATAAATAAATATACGCGTTAGACATTGTAGCAAACTGATTTTAGACTTAACTCCAAATTAACAAACTGCATGCACACCTATAAAGATCAGTATGAAGATAAAACTCCTTTTTTTCTAATCACTTTATTTATATCTTGAGTTTAGCTTACATTTGGTCTAATTTTTTGATTCTTATTACGTAATTTGAATAAATCTGGCCTATTTTTCAGATTCATAAATTTTAAATTTGATAAATATGGCCTATTTTTAGTTTCATAAATTTTAAATTTAATAAATTAGGCCTATTTTTAAGTTTCATAAATTTTAAATTTAATAAATTAGGCCTATTTTTAAGTTTCATAAATTTTAAATTTAATAAATTAGGCCTATTTTTAAGTTTCATAAATTTTAAATTTGATAAATCTGGCCTATTTTAAGTTTCATAATTTTTAAATTTAATAAAACTGGCCTATTTTTTAGCTTCACAATTTTTTAAATATAATAAAACTGGCCTATTTTTAGATTCGTAATTTTATAAATTAAAAAACAGGCCTATTTTTTAGATTCAGAATTTTTGAATTAACAGAAATTTTGAATTAACAGAATTTTTGAATTAAAAAACTGGCCTATTTTTTAGCTTGACAATTTTTGAATATAATAAAACTGGCCTATTTTTTAGCTTGACAATTTTTGAATATAATAAAACTGGCCTATTTTTTAGCTTGACAATTTTTGAATATAATAAAACTGGCCTATTTTTTAGCTTGACAATTTTTGAATAAAAAAAAACTACCCTATTTTTAAGCTCCACAATTTTATAAATTAAAAAAAACTACCCGATTTTTAAGTTCACAATATTTTAAATTAAACTTATTAAATCTGGCCTATTCCCGTTTAAATTAACTCTAACGTTTATAAACCAGGCGGCCCAGGCCTAAAATTCCCAGTTCAAATTACTCAATGTCTAAAACTGAAAGCCTGAAATTTATCAATTTGTCTCTTATTTGAAAATAAATTGAACAGAGAGAAAGAGAGTTAGATAGCAACTAGAGAGAGGTTATCAGAACTATAAACTTAGACCAATGGATGGATGCGTGCGTGGTAGGCCTGGTAGTCTCTCGTTACAGATAGTAAGTCTATCTCTAAATTGCCTCTCTCGCTTATAGGACCTAAATATCTTCATTTCTGGGCTGGCTTTACGATTGACTGAGCAAACATTTGGGAGCCAAGTGGGAAATTAGTCAAAGCCAGAAGGGGAAGATTTTCAATCCTCTAAAGAACCCTTCCAAACCCCAACCCTTTCAACTTTACACTAAAACGTGAGCCGACTTCCAAAGCGACTAACACAAACAATTTCTTAAGTTTCCCCCGCGCATCTTGACCCGATAAAGGTCAAAGTTAAACTCCCCAAACTAATTAACCATGGGCATAAAACGTTTATCTATTGTAAAAACCAAATAAAAAGTTCTACATCGCGGCTATTAATTAAGATTAAAATTAGTTAATTGAGCCCTTGTTTACTTAATTATAGACGGTATTTCATCCCTAATTAGCAAATTCAAAGTCAGAAATTTTACTAAGCTCGCGATAACTTAAATTAGATAACCAAAAATGCATTTAAATCATAGAATAATCATAATTAATGGCGTAAAAACTGTTAATAATGATTAAATGGATCGTTATTTACCTTTTAAGCGTAATTTTTCATCTTAATCTATATTAAAACTGAGTTAAATTAAAATTAAAATTAAAATTAAACCGCTTGATAACAATCGTAACAACATTGACACTCGCGAACTTCACGCGACGAAACGCAACTTCACGCGTGGGCGGGGTTTAGCCAAAAGGGGATCGGCAGCTCCCCGCGTTTGCCTGCGTTACGTTATAGGAGAAATTAACGTGGAGTGACCTAACCACTACCGGAGATTGCGCCAAAATAATAATACTTAAAGGGACAGTGACACGCAAAAAAATTAAAATTTTTAAATTACCTTCAAAATAGAATGTTTCGTTCCATCTGGGGTTGAGAGTTCGGTGTTTTACTTTGGTCTCCAGTTTATTCTTTTTATCTGGCAAAAGGCACACTCTAACGTACGGGTCAGATGTCCCTAAACACATAAATAAATAAATAAATAAGTAAACAAACAAATAATTAAATTAATTGTCGCCAGAAATAAGTCGTAAATAATTAAAGTTTAAAAAAATAATTAAACGTTACCTAATAGATCTTTGGCAGGAATGTCTTTGGCCTGATGAATTTTGAGGATAAGTGTATTTGACTTGAAGTCGTACTCCAAGGTGAAGTGAATCTGACCTGCACTGTCAGTTCCTTCGTGTAATTCCATCGGTAGGTCTTCTACAGTGTCCTGCATAGGTCAAATGACCCCCCAAAAACATCATCACTCCCGGTCCTATTATAAAGTTCAAGGGTCAATTAAGTTACTGACCTCCGTGTTTGGCATAATAGCCGAAAGAAAGGACATGGCCCCCGCCGAATCTTTTTCTTTACTTCCTTGAAGTCTAAATGCCATTTTAAAAAAAGAGTTAAAAAGAAATTAAGTTTAATTAGGTTTGGATGCGATGTATGTGCGGAGTTTGCGTTTTTAGACCAAAAATAATTTGGTGGTAATTTGATTGTTTTTACCGTTCCAGTGTTCATTAAATAATGTTCGTAATTTTAGCACACGTATTTACATAAATACAATACATTTAAGGTAATAATATTTAGTAAAAACTATTATTGAAAATTTTAAAAGTGACGTAAGAAGTGTGACGTTTGATTACAATTAAGTGACAAGACTCTATAGGGAAGCGACAGTTCAGTGCCTTTTATTGCGTTAGGTTCTATGGGGAATATAATACTAAGTGCCAACTCGCTATTTTAACGCAAAATTAATTAAAATTAAATCCGAAATATCTAATCTAGATCAACCAAAAATAATTAAATTAAAAGTCACTATTTCACCAACCTTTCACAAAATTCTGTTTCAATTAACCGTAAATTTTTACAAACTTGAACTTTGACCTTTGATATATAACTATAAACAAAATTTTTAAAACATATTTATAAACTTAAAAGTAATTAAAATTAAATTAAAAACGCCCAAAAACCTGGCTAATTCCGTTTTAAACACTTAACTTTGAACCAAATTAATAACAAACTTACCTAAATTGAAACATATTGACGTTTAAAAACACAAATTTCAAAATAAAAATAGATAAAATCGCTTGGGGTTGTTGTCGTTGTTAGAAACCGGAAGCGTTACGTTGTTTCCTTTTAAACCCTTTCGGAAGTAATGAAAAATTCGAAACAACAAACTTGACCAAAAACTTGGCACCGATTCAAAAAACAAAACGACAACTTTGAGATCAGCTGTCCCGGTTGAAAACTGTCTCTCGGAGTTCGCGACACTACTGTACCTCTCTCGCGTCAAATTGTCCCCGCTCGCCTAGCGCCTCAAAGACACTCTTTCCAGCAGAGCAGGACACTCTCTCCAGTCCAGTCCTGCATCTCGCACGCGCTTTTTTTTTTCCCGCCTGAAATTTACCCGGCGCGTGCGCACATCTTTCCCGCCTTTCAGCCTGGCTTTTAATCCTTACATCCTCATCCACCCCCCCCCCTTTAAAAGCACGAGCTCACGAGCTCGCGAGCTCTCTCCCAACGCGAACCAATCAGCGCGGTCCTTTTTGGCGGGACCCTGAAATCCCCGGTTTGTTTATTTTTCGCTCGTAATAAGTTGTAGCAAAGAGAATGTTTTTAGGTGACTTTTAGGCTTAGCTTAGGAGCTACCTAGATATTTTGAATTGTAAATAAATCTTGGGTAAATATTTGCGGATTAATCTTTACAAAGTTTAAATTAGAACCTGTACTCGATCGATTTCATTTCAATATCAAGTATTTTTAATTTTAAATTTGTGTAGTTGGGGTTGCTGTTGAAACGTTTTTGAAAGAACTGGGTCAATTTTTAAACCAAGGGTCACAGTGTTTTGACCCCTGTCAATATTCTTTGAAAATGTTTGCCCTCCAAATTGCCCAAAATATTATGGCCCGTTCCCAAAGTGTCAGCGTTGAAAACTTCAAACCCGATATGTGTAAACATTACACCCAAAATTTATAAGTGACGTGACCCCAAAACACTTCTTCTTCTTCTTCGAGATTTTGATTTGAAATCAATATAAAAGTTTTGCCGGTCATATTCCCTTTAAATTCTTAAAAGTCACTTCAACATAAACATTAATGATTATTGAATTATTTTCGAATTCAGTTCAGTTTAAAAAAATTATATTTTAGTAAGTAACTTCACCTGAATAATAAATGACTTCACAAACCCGGATTTTTTTTAAAAAAAAACCCCTTGAAAACTTTTAAGGCAAAGTGTTTTTGCAAGTCCGCTTTTCCAACTAATGGCAACTCCATATTGAAGTTAATAATGGCAAAGGCCTATGGTTGCCCTTACTCTATTTCACTCCTTTTAAAAATAGAGTAGCTAGCAACGATAAATCATCTTTGTAATATAATCGTCGACCAAGCCACAAAAAGCCCACAAAAAAAGAATTTTAAAAAAATGTGGCCCCGGGTCGCTTTTGTTAACAGTGTATACGAGGGGGTAAAGTTAATAAAGCCAAAGCCGGGGATAAAATTGTTTAGCTATTATTAACCACACATTCTCAACGCGAACACGATTTAAAGGGAATATTACCCTATCTTGAACTATTTTAAATTTTACCATATGTTAAAGGGCCTATAATTCATACAGCTAATTGGAATAATGTGTAGGGCTCCATTTTGATTCAACGTATCTACGCGGGCTTTGTGGGAGGAGCTATCTAGACTAAACCTTATGAATGACGAATAATCTATCTCTGTTGCTACCCTTCGCACCAACCAATGAAATCGTAGTAAGGAGCAAGACCGGCCAATAAAACCCGAAATCATAGAAGTTAACATGAGATAAGGGGACGCAAATATTCCTGTTAGCTGCATGCATTCCTGTTAGAGGTAATACAGCCTTTAAAGATGATATTTGAGGGGGTTTGAAAATGACTTAGTGGCGGCGGCAACCAACGGTTTGACGTCAGTCTGAATTTGAATACGGTTGAAAAGCCAACCAACCTTTCAAAAGCCTTCCCCCTTAATGTTGGCTTTCCTTTCCCATCGCTATTATTTGGGTAGCTTCTAAAAGCTTTCAAGACACGCTTTATAACGTAGCCTATGATTGAAGTCAACACGTGACTTGGTAATACCCAAACTATAGGATATTTTACAGCGCATGCGCAGTTTCGCCTTATCAATATTGATAATAATAACATTTTTAAATAAATATTTGAATCATCTGTGGAATTCAGATTGACTTTTCCAAGTTGTTCTTCTCCCCCTAAACCCCCAAACGGAAATGACCAATTCCATCGGCCGCAATGGGGTGAGCTAATTACACTTCCGGTTTCTATATTTCCCCAGTTCCTTTTATTCCCCCCTCCCCCACCTCCACTTCCATTTTTATTTCCCCTTGTTCAACACTACCTGACAACTTCCGAATATCCAATCAGAACAATTCGTTCGTTTCCCTTAGTTTATCTTAAGCCTAATTATTACTCTCTCAACATTTTTTGGGGGGAGAAATAGTGTCACGTGATTTATAGAGGGTAGTTACTACATTTACGCAGTAAGGAATTTAAATACTGTATAGTATGTAGGGGAGGGTAGAATTTTCATTAGTCTAATGAGGAAACGTGCGTGGATTTCGAAAAAGTTCGCGCGAAATTAGGCCTTGGCCTTAGCGACACGCGCCTATAATCTTTCGACCAATCATAATATCAGTTTTGTCTCGCGCTAAAACTTTAATTTCCCGCCTTTTTATTTAGCCTTTTTTGTCACGCGCCAAATTATTAAATTCTCGCGCCAAGTAAAAGAATGACCTTGAAATTTCAATAAGGCGGGAATTATTCCTCGCGCTAATTTCCCGCCCATTTTTTTATTTTAATTTTTGTCACGCGCCAAATTAGAGAAAGGTTTTCGCGCCTTTTGCTTATGACCTTGAAATTTCAATAAGGCGGGAATTATTCCTCGCGCTAAAACTTTAATTTCCCGCCCATTTTTTTCTTTTTATAATTTTTTTTGTCACGCGCCAAATTAGAGAAAGGTTTTCGCGCCTTTTGCTAAGTTATATGACCTTGAAATTTTAATACGGCTAATTCTATTTTATTATCCATAAGACACTTGTCGAGCTGGGATCTTGATGTAATATTTAAGGGGAATGTCTGGGTACTTGGTGGTAGTAAGTAATTAAGGGGAGAAGGCTACCCACATCAGGTAACCATAGCAACCCCGGGTACAGCCCGAAGTAAAATCATGGCCCCGAGCAAACTCCTTGAAAGCCAAGTCCCGTTTGCGTTTCACTCCTAGCATGCCTTAGAATTAATACTAGACATTAGGCAAGTATTACGTTAAGGTTTATGGCAAATTACGGTAGAGGTGGAGAAGAGGTTATAAGGCTCTCATCCGAAAACTTGGGAATCCCTGGAAATGAGTTTGATTTTACTGACCATTAGGAACTAATAAAAGTCGGACTTAGGCTTATACGCCGTAGGGGGGATATGTATGAGGGGGGGGGGGAACAGGCTTCTGTGTTAGTAACGCCTGACTTTCTCAGCTAAGTCATGGAGGTTTTAATGGATTTAAAGTTAGGGGAGTTCAAAGGAATAAATAGAGTAGTGGCACTTTATATTAATTAGCCATAGAACTCAACGTAAACACTGCAAGGATGTGCCATTACTCAATATATATTTGTTATTAATTTTACTTGTACTAATTTGTTTTATTTTTTTTACGGTTTTAATTAATGATTAAATAATTAATCAAGTTTATTTTGGGCTTGAAAAAGTGTTTAGGTGAAAAACAGCTGGTAATATTTTTTAGGCCTAAAACATAATTATTTTTCAGGCCAGTGTTTATCATAATCTCGAGCTGTTATAGGATGGTGACGGACATTAATATTCCTAAGCGTATTTAGGCCGGGAGCAAATATTTCCTAAAAATATTTTAAATTAACAGCGGGTGACTCGCTTCATTAAAACTCCTTGCTTTTCCCTACTAATGACTTTTCAGCGCTCAAATTTCATCCAAGGGTTCGCCTACTAAATTAAAATTCTTAGCTGTTTTGGTGTAATTTAAAAAGGTAGGCGAGTATCCGACCCCTTTTTATTTTAAAACATTTTCTCGTGAGTTTTAATATTTTTGAGTGGAACTTCGCCCGAACTTTTCTATGGTATTCGAGGTCACCGAATTAATACGGAAATATATAGGGGAAAGCGAGAAAAAATTACATTGCTACGCCTTTAACCGTATTAACCTAAAGGGGGCGAATATTACCAGGCGCGAGCGCACGAGATTTACAAATGACTTTTAAACTTTATTTAATTTAATATTGTTGAAAGGCGTTAATGAAATGGCTCCGTATCCGTATAGAAATACCCTATTTGCAAGCCTACAATTTTTAAAACTAAAAACGCTGAGAAAGTTATCAGATTAAAAACAGGCGCTTTTAAAATTGAAACCAAGTCAAGCGGAATATGCAGCGAGTGGAAAGCCGAGTTCAATTAGGGTGATTTATTTTATACTTAGCTTTAATATTAGAGCAAACTGGGGGTGACTTTGACAGGAACATTTTTAAAACTAATGGCGGTTCTTAACTTAAAAATGTACTAGAGTCTATACGAAAATTGCCTACAGCGCCATTAGAGTATATACTCGTGTTTACGAGTCGACTTTATTTAAATAGCGACTTTTGGTAAATTCCCTGCCCCCCACTTCCTTTTTATTTTATGTTATATTTATTTTTTAGTTTTGGCAAATAAATTTTGCCAGGATTAAAATTTAAGCAGGGAGGAGAGTTTGCCACTTCGTTATCCTTGAAAGTTCAAAAGCGACACTTTACAAAAGTACACCACTTGAAATATTAGTAATATTTAATTTGGTTTCACATTTATCTTTTAAGTTAAGTAATTAAAAGTTTTACATTAACCAATTAAATTATCTAACCAAATTTGTGATTTAAATTCCCCATTTAAACTAAACTTAAAATTATATTATAGTGTACCTTAGTGCTAAACCAATAAATAAATAATTCCGAAATTGGCCAATCAGAAGAGTCCAAATTTTGAGAATTAAATATCAGACTCAAATAAATGATGATAATTAAATATCAGACTCAAATAAATGATGATAATTAAATATCAGACTCAAATAAATGATGATAATTAAATATCAGACTCAAATAAATGATGATAATTAAATATCAGACTCAAATAAATGATGATAATTAAATATCAGACTCAAATAAATGATGATCATTAAATATCAGACTCCAATAAATGATGATAATTAAATATCAGACTCAAATAAATGATGATAATTAAATATCAGACTCAAATAAATGATGATCATTAAATATCAGACTCAAATAAATGATGATAATTAAATATCAGACTCAAATAAATGATGATAATTAAATATCAGACTCAAATAAATGATGATAATTAAATATCAGACTCAAATAAATGATGATAATTAAATATCAGACTCAAATAAATGATGATAATTAAATATCAGACTCAAATAAATGATGATAATTAAATATCAGACTCAAATAAATGATGATCATTAAATATCAGACTCCAATAAATGATGATAATTAAATATCAGACTCAAATAAATGATGATCATTAAATATCAGACTCAAATAAATGATGATCATTAAATATCAGACTCAAATAAATGATGATAATTAAATATCAGACTCAAATAAATGATTATGAACCAATATTCAAAATTATTCTAACGCGAACAAGACCGCACTCTGGGAAACTAACTTAGGAGCGAAACCATTAAGGGGTATTTTTTTCCCTTATGGTTGGGGTTGGGGCTGTGGGGGGGGGTGGTCCCCATCCATATTTGGGCGGAGTCGCTGTTTGGGACCCTGCATGCACGATTGTCTTTTTTGGGTGGATCTCCTCCTAACATTCGTTTCTTTCTTTTTACTATACGCATTTAGAATTATTAGTTCATAACTAAAGTCCGTATTCACTATCTGCAAGGGCCTAAATTCGGACTTCCCTTCTCCCGCCTTAAATAGCGCTGCACACTCCGCTTGATTCATTCATTTATTACCACCACCACGTCGGTGGTATGGTTTGGTAATAACCTAGGACTACACCTTTAATGGAATATTTTAACCTAAAATCGATTTGGGTTTGATTAAATGATATCTTTAACACTTTGTAACAAGTTAGTTGCAAAACTACGTTAAACCAATTTAGTTTTGGGGATAAATTTTTCGCAAAATTGTTTAGAAAGAGATTGTTTATCCACGAATTTACCGGTTTGTCGATGACGTCACACGCCGGGGCGTTCAGTGCGCTTACCAAAGAGTGATCGGTTTTCCCACCGGTTACCTCCCTGAACGCCCATCAAAAACACGTCCCACTCTTTCCTTAATTAGTGTGTTAATTAGTTGGCCGTCAATTTAAATAAACACGATTGCCAGTTAAGGTTAAGGGTTTCCAAAAGTACGAAATTCAGTAAAAAAATTTACCTTGAAAAGGATTTTATACAACTGGTCTATTTTAATTTAAAAATAGGTCGAAAATTCACGGAAGAAAGATTTAGATGTATCCAAGTTTATCCGCGCATTAAATATTATTTTATATACATAACTCTGTCCATAATCCTTTGATTTAGTTTAGCGCTTTTTGTGCTGCCGTACACTATCTACTTTATAGCTAAGCCTTGGCCCACTCCAATCCCCCTTTTAGTTACGAGGTTATAAAACAAAATGCGGTTTCGCTTTTATAGTCAAGTTATTCTAGAGAGAAGTTTCCTGCATGCATAATAAAATATTTAGCACTTCATGCACTTACGCTAATACGAAAGCTAATTAGCTTAAATTGAATTTAAATATTAATATTAATAAAGAAATGATAACAGTGGACCTTCCTCTACTGTTTTTAAATTCGTAGTACAATTCTCAATTAGCTCTAATTAAATTAATTTAATTTAATTATTAATAAAAGAAATATAATATAATATAAAGTATATAATTTTAATTCAGGCTCTAGTGCGAACGAAACCCCTAATCGGATAAAAAGCATCGAGTTTGAATATTTGCTACGCGGAATTCTTCTTTTATTCAACAAATAAACATAATTAATGCGGCATATCTCTTCCCAGGGGTTTCTGTTACAACCCCAGTGCAGTATTAATACTCCTAGCTTGAAAACTATGCTATATAATTCAACTTTCTTGCCACACAAATAAGAAAAAAAGAAAATTAAATATTAATTCAAGAAATAATTCAATAGAAGAATTCGGAAGTAAATAAACTCGAAGTTATTTACACGATATAGTATAAGCACTCGCCCATAATTCCTCGCGAGGCGCAGAGTTAATTTTCTTTAGGGCCCAAAAAACATTTGGAAGGAATTATTACACTAGCGCTCTGATAATCGTGTTAGGGGCGTGTCCAAGAAGATGATAAGGCCCGGGCAAACAAGGCCCGAGCTCTCCTTTCGGGTTTCATATCCCTAACTCCTTCAGGCCAAGAAAGATACGATTCTCGAATGCTAAGCACGTTACGGCTCGTTAGGCCCGAGGCAAAGGCCTAGAGGTTTCTCCAAAAACTATTCCATTACAATGTAAAAAGGAAGCGGCATGCATTGCCTTTGACCTGAAGGCAACGCGACTTTAGTTCTAAATATTTGACGAAAAACCTAGCCGCGCTTGCTTTGAATTCAGACCGGCGAATTTGACCTTTGAACCTCGTCCGCGTGACCCCTACACCCTAGGCTATAATCCTTAATCAGGTTCGTTTCGTTAACGAAGTTATTCGCCGAGATCTAATTACTTTTGCCCAAATCCTTTCTTTACCTATGCGCCTGGAAATGGAAAAGTTCGTCAACCTTAGTTGGCAGTGGGTGCCAAACCTGACTTTTGTGGCGCCCTTTCATGTTAGCCGCTAGCACGAGCGCCAGTTACGTATTAATTCCAATTATAACACCCACTTTCGTATACTAGCTTTGGTAGAAGAACTAGTTTTAACTCCATTAAAGTTGGAAGTTAGATAGCTTTGATTTTCAATCGGATTACCCAGTCGCACGAGATTATTTTGGCAGCGCGCGCGAGACATCCCATTATTCAAGCTCGCGCCTGAAATTTTGTACTTCACTTCAAGCACGCGCAATGATAGAAGGCGGGAAAGGCGAACACGTGACGGCTCCCGCTTTATCTCGAAAACGTCTATAAAGATTTAATTCCGGTTGGAAAACAATGGGGCTCTTTTATAATTAAAAGATTTAACCACAGACCTAACTTCATTTCAAATCGACCACTAGACTACTAGAACGCGGCGAACTGAATATAAAACACACTAACGCGTATAAAAGTGGATAAGCAAACCCTTTTTTTAGGTTAAAACCCTTTTAGAATGCAAAATAGTCAAAGGATAAAGTCTTACAATTTTTTTTTTTAACTTTAAGTCAGTGGTTTTATTCCTGCTTTAGACCAAGGCTTAAGGAAAAAAGGCTTCCTACTCGCTGTCAAGTTAAACTGTCAAAAATATATACGTTTGACGATTTGAAACAAAAACCCTTGGGTTCGTATCAGTCAAAAATTTGCATTGGAAATTACTAGGCTTACCAGGGGTTGGGAGCCCTCTAGCGGTTTTTAAGGTAAACACCGTATATAAATTTTTTTTCATGCGGATTAAATACGAGTAGTGGCACCTAGCGTTATATTCCTTATAGAGATTAAAGGCAACTGCCATTACCTTATAAATATATAACTGGGGGATAACCAGACTGTTGATTTAACGAATTGGCTTAATTTAAATATTTAATTTTATAATAACAATTAACGTCGCTGTCTTAAAAGGAACACAGTTTTGGGTTGAAAGTAAAGTGAAATTAGGTACCTTTTAAGATTGCAACAGAGGGGCATGCTGAGTAATTCGGAATTAGCTTTGATATTTAATTCAAATTTAATTTAAATTAAATTAATTTAATTCAAAGCTAAAAGTTTTAAAAACGTACCAACCAATTGGACAAGGTATATCCGTACTTGCAGGGGGAGGTCAAGGGTCAAATTAATAATAATTTGTCATTATTATTAAATAATTCGTCATTATTATTGTAAATTATAAATATACGATATTCAAGGGTGGGGGCGGGGTTAGCGTGGTGACGTCACTACGGAAGACTAATGTTCTAAACTACTTACGGCGGTAAAGCGTGTAAAGCTACTGAAGAAACTAAGGGAGGGATTAACCTTAGCGTAGTTCCGTGTTGAACGCGATCCTCGACGTTGTGTCTAGTCAGTTCCACGACGCTGCTGCTGCCGTCCACTCCTTGACCACCTCCGGGAGTGCCCGCTTGACCAGGAGGAACGGGAGGACCCACTTGCAAAGGTTCCAACTCGTCGCCTTTACTCTTCTTGGCGGAACGCTTCTTCCAATACAAGTAGCACAGCACCAAAGTGACCACCATGGACACGACGGCCGCGATCGTACCCAACACCCAAGCCAATATGATCGTCGTGTATTCCATCTCAACCTGTTTTAAAGAACCAATGAAGAAAAAATAATGATAGATAAGATTAGCAAATTTTCATTATTAATAGCAAAAGTTTATAGGTGAAAACATAAAGTGTACTTCGTTCAAGTTTGCTAGCGATGTGTAATACAAGAAACGCCCCCTTACCCTCAGAATAGTGCCGACCCCCCCATCCTTCACTACCGTAGCAGCGCAAGTGAAAAGGCTCAATATAGTAGCCGGTGCTAACTCTAGTACCAAGAATTAACGTTTGGGTCGCCACCATACAGTACTATTTTCTATAAAACTTTTACCTCAAATAAAAATCTCTTCTCTGATTGGTTAATTCGCGTAGAGGTTGTTGAGAGGAAGGTCTTTTACTTTTCATTTTACACTGATTGAGTCAACAGGAAAAAGAATGGGAACTGCGAACGAGGTAGGTGGGTATACTTTTTGGTTTTTAATCTATAAACTTTTGTTAATAGATATTAGCTCCGTTATTAACCGTCTGTTATAATCTAATGTCTTGAGCTTCTTGATAAGCATATATTGCGTCCACACTTGTGTATTCAAACACTAAATAATTCGGTTTTGTTAAAAATTAAAAGTGAATTTCAAAATATTTTTATAAACCATTTTTTTATGACAGATAGACAGACAGACAGCAATGGGGGCCGGGGAGATAAAGATAAGCCGGATTATTTTTCTCTCCGAACTTTCTTGGAATATTTTGCAAAAACATGAAAGTTAATCCATGAAGCCCCAGCCGAATGTCACTCTATCAAGATCAGTGTCACCAACACTGGGTCCTTCTTTACCCCCCTTTAAACGTAATCCGTTTGGAGAGTGCACCCAGCAAAGCTACACGCTACTGAAATATTAGTACACCCACTACATATATCTATATAGCTACAAGCATTAATATAAGCACTGTACATAAAATACTTAAAATAATTTTTTTTTATCTCAAAAAGAAAACATGAAAAATGTTTTTCAGAATTTTTCACAAAATTTTGAACAACTTCCATCGAAAATAGAACGAAAATTTAAATTTAAGGTAAATAAAATTCCAGGCTTAATTTTGACCGAGGCTTAGCATGGGGGCGGGGGGGGGGGAGTTTACTTTTAATAATATTCCAGGGAAAGGGTTAAAGGTTTCTCGACGAGAAATTTGAAGTGCTCGGTACATACGACTTTAATTGCTAAAGTTACTTTGATCAGTGTCTTCCCCCATTTACAAATACCGCGCATCTAGAGGCCAGACATTGTAACTGAAGTATTTCTGTGCCCGATCAATAATAGGGATGAATTAAGTCACTTAAGACGTTTTGGCTCTAAGTTAATATAGGTTTTACGTCTTCATGAAGTTGTTCTTCTACCCCTTACCTTTATTTAGTTAAGATAAAGATTATTTTAATGTACATGAGAAAGGCAGAGAGACGCACGCTGCCATTTCCCTTCTGGGGTTTTATTTTTTATAAAGGATTAAAGTAGAAGTTAATTACTTTAAATAATTAAATAAATAAATTAGTTTTTCGAAATATTAATAAATTAGTCGATTATTTTATATAAATGTTTTGAAACGAGGGACTTTTAAAAACAATGCTTGGAATCAAATTTAAATTATCTTTGGTTAGTTTAATAATTAAATAAATAAATTAATCGAAACATTATAAAAATTAATCGATTATTTGATATAAAAGTTTTTTTTTCCAGGAACTTATTTTTTTTAATAAAAAAAAGTTTGGAATCAACTTTAAATTATCTTTGGTAAGTTTAATAATTAAATAAATTAATCGATTATTTTTATAACGAGTTTAAATTATCTTTGGTTAGTTGAATAATTAATTAAATTAATCGAAACATTAACAAAAATTAATCGATTATTTTATATAAATTGTTAAAGACGCCAGGAACCCTTTTTTATATTGAAAAGAAACGAAGGCAAGCTTAAGAAGATTTTTGTCTAAGCCCCAAATTTATTTTTTCTTAAATTTGATAATAAATGGATTTGGCCAAGATCCATTTTAGGGATCAATAAAATGGTGGTAAGGAAGAGGGAAGGGGTAAGGGAAAATCGCGCTTTTATATCGAGGCAAGCTTAATGCTTAACAATATCCAGAAAAAATGGATTTCAAAATCTAAGAAGAAAAGTATTCCTATGCGAAGGAGTAAAAAATATTGTAATACCGAAACACATCGAAAATCAGAAAAAAAAATCCAAAAAAATGGAAATATTCGTCGAAAATGGCTTTTAATCTTTTAAGTAGCCACTGTAATATATAATGGATACTACCACCACCAGTACAAGTACTTGGAAAAATCAAAAATGACCTTTTAAAGGGAAGGTCAACGCGAAACTAATTTTTTCTAATATTTTTTGCAATTATATTATATTAGACTCTTTCATTAATGGCTGATAACCTTTGACCTATTATAGATAGGGTGAAACTAAAAATACCATTATAAAGACCGTATTCCATATAGTAATTACACCGAGTTTCGTGAATAATAATTACGAATCAAATTAAGATTAAAAAATAATAATAATAATCTCGATTAGAAAATAAAAATTCATTTTACTCTTTTTTTCAATGGCTGATAACCTTTGACCTATTAAAGATAGGATGAAACTAAAAATACCATTATAAAGACCGTATTCAATATAATAATTGCACCGAGTTTGGTGAATGTAGTCCAAACAGTTACGAAACAAATTAATATTAAATAAAAAAATTCTCGATTAGAAAAATATTTCATTTCAATCTTTCTTTAATGGCTGATAACCTTTGACCTATTATAGATAGGGAAAAACTAAAAATACCACTGTAAAGACCGTATTCAATATAGTACTTGCACCGAATTTCGTGAATGTAGCACAAATAGTTTCGAAACAAATTAAGATTAAATAAAAAATAATCTCGATTAGAAAATAAAAATTCATTTTACTCTTTCTTTAATATCTAATAACTTTTTACCTATTATATATATAATAAAATTCGAAATGCTTCAACAATAATTTGGCAAAATACTTTCATTTCACTCTCCCTTTAAAGATTGTGGGTAGGTGGAGTTGCTTCTATACGGGACTAGGGGTATACTATAAAATGCCAAATCTTTGGTGAAAAATGAGCGAGGCCATTTTCGGTGTTAACGTTTTTTACGATCCTGGATATAAAATGGGCAAGAAATGGCGATCGAAGTCGCAATTGCTGGCAATAAGCCTTGACAAAACGCCCTTCCTTTGTTGCCGTGAATTTAACCCCAGTTCCCAATCGAAAAACTTGGACAAAAGCCCACCCAACTAACCAATCTCCATCTGACAAAAAATAAAATGACCACTGAATTTATAACGCACAAAAAAATCATATCCCAATGGATTGTATAGCGCAATTTAACTCATCGGTAATGATTACCGCTAGTAACTAAGACGCAAGGTAATTAATTACTTATCAACACTTTTAATAAATAAGTATGCAATCAAGGTCAGATTTGGTCGAAATTATATCAAATGGGGCTAGTGCACGCTCAATTTTGTTTAGCATACTTTTATTTTGTCCATGGTTCCGACTTCTTTTAACTTCCGGTTAGTTGGTTAGTTACGCCGACTACTGGCTGGCTTCTTCCTAACCGGAAGCGCAGTCAGAAAGACCAGCAGCAGTTTCATCCAATAACACGCTGCCTTACTAGATGTTTTTTACACGTCTTTGTAGGACAAGTCATCAGCCACGATGGATCATTTCAATCTACTCAAGTACCATCTATTCCACATTCTTCCATTACAACCTTATCGAAGGCTACCACGCAATTGGCTCGACTATCGAATCGAAATGCTCTATACACAATAACGGTCATAATAAAAACGCCATAGATTTAAGGCTAACTCTACATAGGAAATAAACCTAAGATTGGTGCCAAGTTAGGTTGTCGTTAAGGCTCGTAGGGGGGGTTACGATGGAGCTGGCTGGCGCTTGTGTCCCAGTTGCGTCAAGTGCACGCTTGAGTTTACTTCCGGTTTGTTGTAAGGCCATCTTAGAATGGCTCTAATTTCAAAGGAAAAGGAGTGATTTTCATTAGGAAATCATGGCTTTCTTAGACTGAATTCGACTCCGTATACCCAGAATTCCCGGAATTCCTTGAATAGTTGGGATGTTTTTTCCAAGTCTAAGAATATACCAAAGGGTTATCGTTGGCTCTATGGTTTAATATTAACATTCCTGCTAGGCTTAATAATGGTGTAAACTTAGGTCGAGAAATGACGAACCAATATTTTTTATTTTGGGTTAGAGCAACGATTTATCGAAGGTAATCTGATTAAAAACGCGTAAGCCTTGGCGCCTTTAAATGGACATGGCAGAGTAGACTACTTTGCCGTAGGCTTTAACGCTATTGAAGGTAGGCTTCCGCCATTACTTCTATAGATAGAATATAGTCCTTGTTTGGTTTCGCTTTGGTTTGGTTTGGTTTACTTTTGGTATCAATATATACTGATTGCGAGCCTTGGTTTCTTGGGATTGTCAGGCCTATTTATAGAGGTGGTATCAAAATAGGCTTTTAAGCTTATTTGATCTTTAAGCTCTTAGCTTTAGTTATCTTTGGATATGGATATTGAAACTACAGCGTCGGGTATCACAAAACGAGCTTGCAACCGTTATTCGGAGGAAAATAGGTCAAATTATTGTTAGTAGGCCAAATAATTTTAATTATAATTGAGGAACTAATTGCGTGAAATGAGTTGTTTAGGGAGCTTATGTTTAATTATTGCGATTTAATTGTTTTAAATTAATAATAGGCTAAATTATTGCCTATAAATTGCTTTAAGGAGAATAATAGACCAAATTATTGCCTATAAATTTTTAAAAGGAGAATAATAGGTCAAATTATTGCGTGTAAATTTTTATGAGAGGAAAAATAGGCCAAATAACGGCGCGTAAATTGTTTTAAATAAATAATAGGCCAATTTATTTGAAGTAAATTGTTAAAATGGGCAAAAAAGTAAGAATAAAATTGCAAAGGAAAAAAAAAATTGGCCAAAATTCTGTTCACAAATTGTCATAATACGCCTAAAAATTGAAATTATATGAAAAGGCGTATTTAAAACATTTTTGGGAGTCATTCCAAAAAGCATTTATCGATTTAGAGTCATCCCCCCGCCCTGCATCCACCCCACCTTTGGTAAAGAAGAAAAAGTAGATCCTGTAAAGGATGCTTTTTCTATTTTCATACAAAACACGACGACGAGTTTCAAAAATAATAAATGAACAAAAAGAAACCCGGCAAATATAAAAACTTGGGTCGAAAGCGATGTTCATTTTTCATTCAGTCTAGAAGTCGAAAGGCGAGGGGCAAGGGAAGGATTGAGCCTGGCAAGGCTTAAGGCTTAAAAAACAATCGCCTCCTTTTACAAGCGATGCAGAACCAAAAATAGAGAAAATTTGTAGTTCGATTCGGTTCAAACTGGCCTAAACAACAACTGTATTTCCAAGTCGCGGCCCGCCTAATTGAATATCGATACAAAAGGACCCTTACTCGGTTACGTAGTATAATATATTTCTTATTAGTAAGGTAGGGCGCGTGCAAAGTGAGGAGCGCCAGACGCCATGGAGGCTCGATAAAACGTTCGCTAACACCCAGTTAATACGCGTTTATAGGGGGGAACGGGGTATTGCAATATTATTTAACTTGTAACCGCTGTAGCTTTGTACGAATTATATGAAGCTGGTTGAACATGGCACCTTTGTTTTTTCTATGTCGGAAAATCATCATTATTCACTTGAAGTCGTCAGTCCACGGTGTGACAAGCTCACTTGACCAAAGGAAGGGTTATTTTCAAAGGGAGAGTGAAATATTATCAACTTAATTACGAATTAAAGGATACAGAGTAATCAATCATATTTAAAGTTGACATTTAAATTAAAAGGCCTGGTTTAATTTAAGGGTTAATCAATAGATTCGAAGGTAATTAAAATAGTGCATGCTTGGCCCAAATTGGTTTAACATACTTGTATATTCTATAGTATTTGTCAAATTGGGTTCAAGAGATTTATATATAGGAAAGGTGTCAACTTGATATACGGGCTATAACTGTACTTACAAACAAACAAGGACCTTATTCCTCGAAGCATAAGTTTATAAGTGATATGTTCCTTCCATAAGTTTGTTTTAATAATATCTGGTCATGACAAACTGAACTGGAGCTTTGTAATTTTGAAGTGAGTGAGTGAGGTAGGTCATAGATTCGAGAGGAGGTAAAGAGGCGAGGGAGGCCTGGTGAGTGAGTGGGGCGCTGCTGTCAAAGGGGGCTTAGTAATGCGGACTAAATAGGAATCACCTAGATGGAATTAGGTCCAAGATGCAAAATTAATTAACCACCACCGAGTGTACTTAGGACTTCAATTTAATTCGCTTCCCTTGTTCTCCTTCTCGAACTAGTTATCTCGAGCTGCAAGTCTCTCAGTAGCATTACGAATAGTATAGGTAGTGCATATCATACTTATGGAGCGAACATATCACTTATAAACTTATGGTTGAAGCTATTCCCAGCTACAGACCTAATTCCGATTCTAACTTGGAACCGTATAGGGGGCGCTATACCTCTTAATACGGCAATGTAGCGCGGCCAGGTGCTGGTTCTATCTATCCTTTCAGGCCCAATTGGCCCAGATAATTATATTGACGATTGCAAATTTGTCGCTAACAAATCTCCCATTTATAATGTAGTCCACTTTACACGGACCTCTTATCAACTTCCGTATCGATCAAGCCTTTGTTTAATTGCAATGACCTCGTAATTACAAACGAATTAGTTAATTTGATTGGAAATTAAATGTTAAAATAACCCCTTCCCTTTTTTAACTATTATTTATATTGATTTGTTGCCACTATTTACCGCAAACAGTTAATTCATTAATAAAAGCATTCCAAACCCCCACCCCCATTAATTATTCCAATTTGTATAGTAATACTTGATAAAGAGGTAAATAACTTAATTAACTAAATAATTATTTACCGCGATAATTGTTTTAGTTAAACAGTCTAGCGTAATTTTGAATAATTAAAGGAGGCTTAAAGATATGAAAGTAAATTAACGTTTAATTAACTAGGGAATTAAACGATAATTGTAATTAAAAGATGCATTATCTTAACAAGATTAGTGATGTGGAAAAAGAAATCTAATTAGTCAACTTAACGCGGCTCTCTCGCTTAATTCTCACACTCCAAGAGTAATTATTCGTATTTATAATTAATTAATTCATTTATTTATTAAGAGCTTTTTTATCATAAATTTGGGAAATTATTTCCAAGAAATAATCTTGCTTCATTTTATTGCCGAAGCAAACTTTGTTGCTTTTGTCCAAGACACAAAATTCGAGAACTTTAAACTTTCTCGTGACAACTTTGTTGGAGTCGGACAGTAGCTTTAATTTTTAAATTTCATCGAATAACTCTTTCTTACCGAAGATTAGTGTCCTACCCCTTTTTGTGTAGTGTTCTTAAACACGCGCTCGAAAGACTGGGAGTCCGGGGACTCGGATACTATCTTAAAAATAACATTTTAAAGCCGTTGAAAATATAGGCGTTACGGCAAATGTTAGACCCCTTCTTGAATTTTTCTTAATTGACTCTGGCACGTGAAAATAGCACGCGGAAATTACAGATAAGGGTGTTCGCTACGGACACGTTAATATTATCAAAGGTAAAGAAATCGTATTCGCTATAAAGGCAGGCAAGCTTTAACTTCATTACTAAAACTACCACGAACAAAATTAGAGTGTTCGTTTTAATAAAGTTAATACAGTTAAAGCTGGAAATACTTTTTTAATTTAAAAGTATTTTAATACCTTCCGTTCATTACCTATTTAAAGACGTCCGTTTGAAGTTGCGTGGGAAGTTTGTCTGAAAAAGCAATTAAAAACACGACGCTTGACTTTTTGACTGGCTACGTTAATTAGCGGAAGACTTAGGAGGGCGTGGCTATCCTTTCAAATTTATTTGAATTAGAACTAGACCATTTTAAGCAATTAAACTTAATTTTAAATACGACGACAGGAAACGCTAACTATATCCCGCCCACGAATTTCCCAGCGTTTAAATACAGAAAATTACATGATATTTTATAATTAGAGTTTTTCCTTATTAGTAGACTTGTAAGAAAATTGTGTAACTTATGATTTGATAATATAATAAAATTGCTTTACACTATTTTTTTTGGGGGGGGGGGGGTAGAAAAATTGGCTTCATTTACACTCGGAGTCGAAGAAAATGAAAAATTTATTTCTAAACTTTGGAAATGGCAGCTCGTTTAACCCTTTCTATAACATTAAGCTAGTCTAACGTTAGCATCTGCCTTTAGTCTTAAGTATTTTCACAGAAATATATCCTATCCTTTAAAGTTTAAAAGAAAAACAAAATATCAGTAAATCTCGGTTGAGTTCAAAATCGGAACTACCAAAAATTAGAACCAAAACGCTGTAAGTGTCATAGTAAAACATATCGGAGATACGTGAATTTTGCTCTCAAATAATTTTCATTTTTTCTTACGGAGTTTAACGGTATCATTTTCAATTTCGAACTAAAAACACTTTTTACAAAAAATATTTCTGTTTATTGAAATTGAAGTAATACGGTGGAAGGCAGGGTGATGGGATGCAGTTTTCTACGTAACACGCTTTATAACAGTATTACTTCAATTTTATTGAACAAAAAGTAAAGATATAACATTATCCTCGTATCTTAAGCCTCGGTCTGGTCTCTGGACGACAATCGCGAGTTTATATTGATGATGATGATTCGCGAAGGTCATCCCCGCCTTTGACAGTACTAAAAGGTTAAATTGACGTGATATAGGGGCGACCCTTAAGTACCTTGAAACGGTGTTTTTCACAACCCTAGAGACACGATCCCTTTTTTTTTTCTTCTTATTTTTAGAAAGTCTGTGACCCTCATTGATTCTAAATCAAGGGCCTTACTTCACAACTCAAAAAACACGCATCTCAAGGACTACGTTAACTCATAAGTTACAACGTATTGTAAAATTGTTTCCACGTTGAAACATACACCTAAATATTAAAACAAATACGTAGTAACTCCACTGAAATAAAATTGCAAAGTTACGTGGTCTTCCCTTTAAAAATATTTTCCGTATTGAAAACGGGCGTAAATATTAAAACAAAAACGTAGTAGTTCCACTGAAATTACAATTTCAAAGATACGACCTTCTAAACCGGGATAGAGAGGTGGGCTGTTTAGTTCTTCTTTTCGTAATTTGAGTTACATTCTTTTGAAAGCAAGATTTTCTCGTAATTGCTAAGGGAATTTTGAATATTTTTGCGTTTTCGAATATCGGGATATTTTTGGGGGGTTTTATTTGCCAATACGGTTTATGGTACGCATGCGCAGCTTTGTTAAATCAACCGTAAAATATCACCTAACCCCGTGAAGAAATTCAAAGTTCTTTTAATGGAGTTTCAAAAAACATATCATATCGGAAATCGTTTGCTCAACCCCATTTAACAAACTTCATAACATAAAAGGAACAAAATCCGTTACAATCTTAGAAAGTATAATATTTACAGTTAGTTTTAATTGAATTTAAAGTGATTATTTTATTTATCTAAGGGAGATTAACGTTTAACCAAAAATGAAGGCGAATTGCATTTTCAAATAATATATGTTGCTTGGCAATTTAAAGTATCGCTTCAAACGACTCCCATCTCGATCATAAAATTAACCCTTCATGTCCCCAAGGCCAAGTAAATATTCAGCTCTTATAAGTACCTAACAAATAGATGCCTGAATTTACAATGGAAATTTTAATTATATGGTTAATAACAAATATTATTCTTAACATTATTAATTGACCTAAAAATATAATTTTGAAAATCATGTTAATTATGTACAGAATTTAAAACCTAGCTTTATAAGTAATAAATTTAAAAGGGGAACACTTCTGTTACTTTTTTTTTGTCCTGGCTTAAGGGGGCGCCTATTACCTCGTTAAAATTCAAGTATCTCTTTAAAATGAAGGCTAACCAACCACTTGACTCTTGAGTCCCCAGTTATGTTACCCTGTAGTACCATTTAACATCTAATAATAATAATAACAATAAAGAGTTGTGACATAACGCGGCAAAACACTCTACGACTTAGAAACCAGGGTATAAGGGTTGCTGTGCACCGTCAATATTTTCGGTTGTCATGACAACGTTGATCAAAATAATCATCACGAGACAAGAGAGAGACAATTACCTATATATCCAAAAACAAAAACCCTCTACACTACTACACTCGCTTCCTCTTAAGGTTGACGATAATGGGGTTCTTGTCCCGCACGCGCCACGCTTTCTAACAGCGTTTTTTAGCGCGTGCTCGAAATATATTAACGACACTTTATCCTGTTAGTAAATGCGGAATGGGGGAACGCTAATGACTTACGTCCTCTTTTATCTTAAGGATAATCACGTATCTTTTCATTTTGTAAAGTGAAGTCGAAAGTAAAGAAAACAGAAAAAAGGTTCAGAGCAAAAACAACGTATCTACATTATTGCCTAAAATCACGCGCGTTTAAAGGCAAAGTTTCACGACGAAAATTCTCATAAATTAACCTTTAATTATTACAATTTTTAAAAATTAATCTCCTAATTTACCATAAGGTTTTTCCCGCCAATATTAAATCATTTTATTTTTCCTAATAACCCATACTCTCGTGTTTTAGACCCCCAAACCCTTTTATTTTTGGCGGGAAGTGGGTTCCCCCCCCCCAAACTCTAGTCGTAACTCTATTTTGGCGCAATTTCTAGACTTAACTGCTTAATCAATAACGCCCAAAAACGAGTCCACTTCCCCACCCTGGACCCCATCAAGTACAGAGCCCCCAAAAATACTTTACATCAGTTCTTAAGCGCACCATTTTGTTGGCAAAGAGAGAAAATTAAGCGGAATAGGGAATATGGGGGGTATGGACTAGACCCCAAATTTTCGGGGTAATTTGTTTGATATAGTTCCGGTCGAGTGGAAACCCCAAGAAATACGGCCCCACTTTCGGGCCCTAGCTTGCTTGCCTGCCTGCCTGCCTGCCATAATCGTGTTAGGGTTAACGCTAAGAAGGTTCTAACCCCCCAAACCCCGAACCCCCTTTGTTAAATTATGTTGTATGTTTATTTTGTTTTTCGTATCAGGGTCCATAGCTGCATGAGCTCCCTGATTTATAAACTTACGTATGGGAACTCTAGTTTTCATTTAATTAAGGTACCTCCCATATATTTACCTAGGTAGAAATAAATAAACACAAAGTTATTACTGATAAATATTAAATGCGGGTTTTCAAGTAAGTTTAACTTTAATTGATTTTAAATTAACTGCAGCGGAAATTAATTAAATTAACCTCGAAGTTAAGTTAACCAAATTAAATTTTGTTCAACTTATTTATTCCCCCAATTTGGAGACATAAGTATGTAATAGATAAGTGTTCACTAAATATAATGAAGTATTATAAGTGGCATGACGTACCTCAATAATGAAGTATTATAAGTGGCATGACGTACCTCAATAATGATTATTTTAACCATGACGTTCGCGTCAAATTAACTCGGCCAAACAATTATGGAACTAAACCTAAATACTGCAATCCGATATGAAATTGTTATTGTTAATAACATTGAATTCAACTGAAGCAACGTGTAAAACTATAGCAAAAACACGGTGCGGTATAACTGACTCTAGAAAGGTGTTTTTATTAATAATCCCTAAAAACAGGTGGTGAAAATTTCGACCGAGTGACGTTAGCGGAGATTCTGTAAGTTGACAGATGAAACTACAAACGCAGCCCGGTTCTACCTTTCTACGTAATAAATGATATACTCAATGTAAAGGTTGTAATATACATATTTTTTCAAATCAACTTGTTTATCCTTAAAAAGCTACACCAAACTGTAGGTAAAGCAAAGAGTGAATGCACCAGCTGCATTTTGACCTTATAAACTCGTAATATTATTTATGCCAGCAAATTCAGATTGTTTAATAATAAATTAATTTGATTTTTATATGAAACAATTAAAGACTATTAAACTGTATTTAAGTTAACTACGTAGTCGCCATTCTGTCTGGTCGACTCGGAAATAGCTTAATTGATATATTTATAGAGACAGACAGACATACCGTAATTGAATTTAATTAGTACATAATGATCCGATTTTTAATTGGGATTCTTTATTTGATTTTTTTCCCACGGAATTTTGAATTTTTGGCGGGAAATTAATTGGGGGAGGGGTTTATTTCGGGGTTAATATAACGGGAAAGGTTCCCCCACTGATATCTTAACTGTTTAATACATCTACACACGTACGTTTTGATTTCTAAACACATACGTAGTTTTTACAGTCAAATTCGTAGCGATCTAAAGGTGTTAGGGCAAAAACGTGGTAACTCTAGAGCAGAGATTGGCAATTCAAACCGAGTTTGCCTTAACCGTTAGCGTTTCGTTAAAGCCTTTAATAGGTTTAAGCGTAAAGCAAACTAAGGCTGGTTTTAGAGGGGTGGGGGGATGGCGCGAGCTTATCCGCGCGAGATAATCTCGTGACGAAGTAGACAGCACGAGGCGCCCATTTGTAGCCTTCCGGATCGCGTTTTTATTATTCTTTCCTAACGGTTTATTAGTATATATACCCAAGCCTGGGGCCTCCCGGTAGACTAAAGGCAAACTACGGGAAGCTTCTATAGAGATGATAAGATGGTAATGCCATTTCTCGATAAGAACTTTGGAAACGGACCCCATCTTGGTTATATGAGGCGTAAAATGATCTCGGAAACTGACAAAAATCCCTGAGAGATTTTCTCCCGATGGCCTTTGCTTGCTTTCACGAATCAAATACCACTGCACCACCAACGTTTCGTTTTTCTCTATATATATGGGGGATTATTATTATTCGGGTGACGGGTATGGCATGCACTCTTGAAATGACCCAAGTTCTGGCTGGACCTTCAGTTTCTAAGCCTAGGTCTTATAAGGTAACTCAAGGTTGAATTAAGGTATTCTGGTCTGTATTTTCACACTGAAGGTAAACTTTGCTAAGCCTAAAGTAGAGTAGAACGCTATGATATTGACCCAAACTAATCAGGAAATAATGAATAAATCGTTGATTTGCACGCGTCACAAATGACTGGCAACACTTGCACGTATTTGCAGACTATCTTTGGATAGATAGCTAGCTTAGTAAAGAGGGTGCAAGAACATTTGTAAGTGGGGTGGGGGTGCTGCAAAAAACGGTGGAATTTTATGGCCCGGATCCAAATCTGTGTCCGAGCAATTTATATTTTTGTCCCAAAATGTTGATTCTTCTTTATTACGCGGCTTTTTTTATATACTATACTTCGGAAAGAGGAAATGAAATGTTTCTGTATCAACGAGAGCTTATTCCTCCTCTTCCTGCAACGTTACTATGGAAACGTTTATGGAATGGAAAGAAGCCGGGGGATGGTTGCTTAGCAACGGGCCCGCCGCTTCTCTATATAGATACATAGATACTCATTTCATTTGGCGGGAAAAGATACTTAGCTTTTGGGCATTTTTATTGTTGTTGATGTTTACCCCTCCCCTTCGCAATTGATTCCCCCCTCCGAACTATTCGTATCCCCAATGGATTTACATCGAAATTGAGCTGATTACTTAACATATTATTACTAATTATTTTTAGGAATTTCTATGGTTTTTATTGTAAAAAATAATTTGTTTTTTCTCTTATATAACAGGAAACCGTATCTTGTTATTGTTCTCGTCCGAATTCTTGAAGAGAGAACTAACTGTCTTGTCTTGCCGGGGGCATTTTCTTTCCCGGCGCGCCTTTCATTTTTCTTTAGGGGGTCCTCTTTTTGGGCTCGATGCCCATTCCCCTATTTCTCTTTCTTTCTTTGTGGAACTAAAGAAAGAGTAAAACAATCGCGGGCGTTTTTGCCACTCCTTCCTAAAGATTCCTTTAGTTTTTTTTCCTAAGGCAAACGATCTTTCCAGTACTTAATCTATCTAGCGGAGTAACGGCGATGCATGCCGGCGGGAAATTCTCCGCATCTTTCCCGCCAAATTACTCTAGTGGCGGGGGCCACGTGCGATTGATCGTGTTTTCAGCGCGCGAGATGATACAACAACGAGGGGTTGGATACGAAACAATTTTATCGCATAAATTTTCCTTTAAAATGTATGTAATCTTTTAAGTATCCAACACCGCGATTCACGCGCACGAGGTGATACACGGAGGGGTCGGATAATTAAAAACGTTACCATATATTAATTCCGTTTAAGTTCATATAATCTTTTAAGTATCCAACCCCGTAATTCACGCGCACGGGATGATACAAGAGGGGTTGGATAATTAACCATTTTACCGTACTAATTCCATCTAAGCTCATATAATCTTTGTAAGTATCCTATCCCGCGGTTTTACGCATGTTCGATTCATCCGAGTTAATCGAGTCGTATTAGGGGGACGGTGAATAGCAATTAGGCGTGAAATGAGGCGACGTCTACCTTCCTACGTATTACTTGGGTTAAGTCGAACATGTTGTAAGCTTTTATTTTGGTTAGCGCGTGCAACCCGAGTATGGATAACATTTATCAAAGCTCGGACGCCAGCTGCCAATAAACGGAGTTTGGGGGGAGGGGATCTGTTGTCATGGTTACCATCCGGGGTTAGGTTAACAGAGAAGAAGAGCACGGGATAACCCCTTCTCCCAACGTAACCCGTATGCTTAACTTTCCCGCGCCTTTTTTATTTAAGAAAGTGCCTCTAACAGCAATAAATAAGGGTATATCTAAGCTTGTTTGTGACTCTATGGGTCTATGGTAAAATTCTTGGAGCTATTACTAAGCGTAATCATACTTCAGGTCAAAGGTCAAGGAAAATTAGAGTAAAAAATCAGAGTAGCGTAAAATGAGATGGCTCCTTAAGAGCCAGTTTTTTTCGCCTCAGGCACGTAAGAAACTCGTCAAATTATACTTTCAAATGAGCTAAGCCAATTAGCGACCGGAATTGGAGGTTGGGTTGAACGAGTGACGTCGACACAGAAAGAGATGTGTAGTAATGCTAGGCATGATGGGTAAAAAATTACAAAAGCAACAGGTGTCTCTGCATGCGTAATTAACTAAGTTACCAGCTAACAAACTAGAAATAAAATTCCCCATAGGGAAAAAAAAACCCAAAAAAACCCTGGTTTTTTTCCTTGTGAATTTGGATCTTATATGTTAACGTAATTTTCATTAATTACTTGGATTAAATTTACTTCTAATTAACTGATAGGAAAATATAACAAATTATAATACAGACGTGCGATAGTAAGCATTGGGGAGATAAATGTAACGCCGGGTTCGTAAACAGGCATTTTATTCGGTAACATGCCCAATTTTACAACCTAAATTATACGATCTTGGCAGCCAATGTTATAAAGCTAGAGAATATAACGTTGTCAAACTGATACGTGTTCCATTAACTTATATAGCGTCATAAGTAAATAATAATTCCATAGAAGTAAACAATACACTAACCTAGGATGTATTTCTTCTCCACTATAAAAGCTGGATTCGACTTGGTTTCTAGCTAACTTATAAGACCGAGTTATTATTTACTTATGACGGGAATATATATGTAGTGTTATATTTTACAATTCTCAAAGGAATCCTCAATGTTTATAGATAGTTGGGGGTGATAAAAATTGACCCCTAGGGTCGAATGACCTTAAAAACAAGCGAGGGTTAAAGGTTAGACGTACTACAAAATATCTTTCCTTTCTAATCCTAAGGAGAATACGTTGCCATGGTAACGAAAATAGGATCATCTCGATAAAAAGCTCGAGTAGCACGCGCTCAAGGGGTGCTCGATCGAGTTTCGGAATTTTCAAATTTTCGCGGGCGGTTGGTCTGACGTCACCGAGAGACCCCCGAGGGGGAAGAATGTTTGTTTTTGCTTGTCAAGGCCATTGATTATACGAATAGGGAAGCAATTTCAAAGTTTTCAAACTATTTTCATCCCATTTTTTGTTATTTTTACGTGCAAAATGTTCGAGGGAAGAGTTTTTATTACATTATTTTCAATAATATTGTTGAATTTAGGAGGCTGAACGCCGAATAATTGACCATGGTGTTTTTGACTTTTTTGCTATTGCCAAGGCCCAAGGGTATTTGATTATTCAAATTTAAGGATATTTAGTTATTTTTTCTTTTAGGGCTTTAAAATATGAGAGAGAAGTGTTTTTTTTTCTGTTTATCGTTGAATAATTTTCAATTATATTCCCCATCCATTGTAGTACTGAACTTTACAACCCCAATGGCTAAACTTTGCAAATTTAAGGTAAAGAATGGATAATTGGATATTGAAATTGAATGCACAAACTACAATAGTTTACATGTTTCAGAATTTGAAACAAACCAATTTAAAGCAATGTAAATTATTGTGGTTAATTATTGCAATATATTTTGTCTACATAGCGAGATTACGTTGGATATATTCAAGAAAACTGATGTAATTCTGGAATAAACACAAACATTCGTTGCTAATAAACACTTTTTTTTATTAAATATGAATCTTTAACATAACAGATGAAAGTTAGTCTGACTTGTAGAATCATTTCTAGGAACATTTTTTTATTAAATAATAAATATGAATCTTTAACGTAACAGATGAAAGGTAGTCTGACTTGTAGAATCATTTCTAGGAACATATGTTTATTAAATAATAAATATGAATCTTTAGCATAACAGATGAAAGGTAGTTTGACTTGGAGAATTATTTCTAGGAACATAAGTTAATCTTTTATTAGATTTATTGTTTTATTATTTGATATGATAATGCTTATCACAGAATTTAAAGGGCAATATGGCTTGGAGCCTAGTTTCTCGAAAACGGAAACAAGTAAATTTAAAAGATTCTTATTTCATATCACAGTTTTAAAAGGCAAAAGTTAATGGTATTTTAAGAAGCATTTCAAATAAGATAGGCTAAACTCTTAAGCGGGTGAAACTAATGAATTATCTTGTTCATTTTTTTGGCCTTTTTCCGACCACTGTCACCATTTTCAGCATCTGTTTTTTTGACATTATTAAGGAATTTTATTCTAATGAATACTCTTAACTTCACAAAAGATTGTACTAATTCCTTGGGTAATGAAGAACTTTGCAAAATTAAATCACTGATATTTTTGACTAGATTTGGCTCGTTTGAAAGGGAAAACTGTGGTAGATAAGATCTAAAAACTGATTCGAATGTATTAACAGTTGCTAAAAATGAAGAGGATGGGATTGCTAAGCCTCCGTAAGATAAAAAATTTGCCCAAGATGGCAACTCATAACTATGGTCCGAGAGTGTTTTAGTTTCAGTTAAGTTCAAATCAGGAAACTTTTTGTTATGCTTTTTCGCTAGCCAACCCGCGCAAAGCTCAATACCATTTTCCTCCAACTTTGAAAAATCACTCTCGTCCAATTCATTAGTATTCTTAATAGTTTTTGATGAGTCACTATTTGCTAAATATGTTTTATTGTCATCAATCAAACTATTAAGATCTGCAGCTGTGCTGCAATCTGGATTAATAGGTTCTATTGAGGCTTTTTTAAAGGCACTAGCTAAAACATATTCTCCTTCCTGAAAAGATGGAGAATTTACAATATCACTAGAAAGATACTCAGATTGGCTTAAATCAGTCGTATTGCTATTTTGGTGACATACACCAGGATTTTTTCCCAGTATAATCATTCTAATTCGGTATATTGAATTAAGAGGCGTTGGGTGATCATTTAAGCCTCCTCTAGTACGAACCTGAGAGAAAAAATTCTCGAGGCAGTCTTGATTTAAACGATGAGTTAAGATATATTTATAGCCAAATTTATTTTTAAGGTCAAAATATAAGTCTTTAAGAGACTTAATAGAGATCAGCAACCCTTTTTGAAAAATTTGTAGGCATTTCGTTCCTTTACACCTCATGTCATCTATTAGATTAGACATTTCATTTAATGCCTCTAACTGCTCTGTTAAATGAACACCAAACGCACATTTAATTTTAACAGGATCATTTTCAGTGTAGGAATTGAAAATTTGAAACCACGCATTGACCTTTTCTATGAATTTGGATAGATTTTGGTAGTCTTCAAGATTTTCATCTGAAGAATGACTTTGTTTTTTGGAAATGTAAATTGAATATAATGCTTTTGAAACATTGTTAGATAACAGCTGAGCAGCTAGTTTTACATTTTGCCTTGTTGGCCCTCGGCATTCCAAATGAATTGCTCTTAGTTTGTGACACATTTTAAGTTCGTTAAAGTCTAATTTTAGTAATTCGTCTAAAGGTTTTCTATTTACATCAACATCCCCATCTTCCAGAATAAATCCCTTGTCCAAAAGCCAGTTTCGAATTAATTTTAGTGCATGGGGTGCATCTGCGAAGCAGTAAATTAATTGTTCACTAACACTAGGATGATAAAACCAATTTCTGTTAATATTTACTCCAAGTTCACGCCACAACCCCATGTTCCCTCCACCCATGTCACAAACTGTTGATACAACAAGATATCCAGCTTCGTGAAGCTTGGTGATAATTTCTAACAGTAAGGTTTTTGTCATTTTTTGGTCAAAGCCAATGTATATTGGTTGTTTCCAATTTCCATACAGCCCTCGGACCATAGCCACTTGCATTTGTTCATGTTTGCCCACTACCTGGTCTGCTTTAACATCATACTCATATTGACTTTGAACTTTCATTTCATCAAATGTCAAAACTGCAAGTTTCTCACGCGTGGGTTTTACACTACCAGTAACTTTCATCAAATTTAAAACATCTGTCAATATACCTTGTCTTAAATTTAGTTTAGAGGCGTAAGCTCTCAAGGTAGATAGACCTGGTAGGGGAATATGAAGGTCCTTTTTCAAAAATACGTAGGCTCGTTTGCTAAAATAGCGCAGGGTGAATGCATTTTTTAAATCCTCAGAACCCCAATTAACCCTTTTTTTCCCCAAAAGTCTCTTTATCTGACTATCTGAAAACACCACCCGCAAAATATCAGCTAATTTTGAATTATACTTTGCTTTTTTGTTTTTCTTGGTTTTTAAGGCTTTGAGGTCTTTAAGAGCTCTTTTAGAAACAAGGGTTTGCATTGAAAGTTGTACTTTCAAGTCTCGAATTACTGTGTCTTTTTGCTTACGTTGCTTAATTACTCGACTACGACTCTTTTCTAAAAAGCTTATTCTAGCCTTTAAGTTCTTGATTAGATTAATATTTTCACTGGGTATTTCTACAAGATTTCTTGGTGTATCTTCTTGGATTGGGGAAATTTCAACATCCACAGCATTTTGGTTGTTAACCATTTCTGGCATTTCATTACCTTCTGATGCAACAGACGTTGATGCTATGATATCTTGGGCAGTTTTTCTTCTGTTTCTTCTACATAACCTTGCCTCTCTGTCACACAGAGAAGCAGTTTTTCCAGTGTTACATTGTAATAAGTTTTCAGTTGGCACTGCATTGAACTTTAACACTTTGCGTTCAGGAAGCCCTAAAAGTTCCGCTTGCATATCACGTTCAAAATTATCATCTTTGAAGTGTTTGGAACAGATTCGACTAGTCGATGGATTCCATTTCCCAACCCTTCTACATTTGTTGACCCAAATTTTTCTAAGCCCAGGTTCTTTAGGAAAAGAATAATAACGAATATTGGCTGTAGACTTATTATTTTTGGTTTTAAGCAGACTATTGTTACACACGGCAACTGCACATCTTGTTCCCGGCATTATTTACCAATTTACACCTTCCCTAAATAGAAAATAATTATAATCTATTAAATTACAACCGTATAGAGAAAGTTCTGACAGAAATTATCATAATGGCACAACTTCTTAAAGTTCTTCAACAGAAATTATTACCAATTTATCTACTTTTGTTATTACCCAAACGCCAAACGTCCAAAACCATACCCAAAGTCTTTACCATAAGCCTTGCCCATTGCGCTACTTTTAACTTTAAATTTATAAGAACTCAACGGATGTAACGTTTAAAAACCTAATTAAGATAATCTACAGATCAATTTCAAGAGTTAAAAACTTACAATTCAATAAAATTGGCACTCTATCTTTACTCTAAATCCAATCAACCAGCCATCACAAATTCAAAATCATCGAGCCGTTTGTTTTTTGGGTCTCTCAGTGACGTCAAAACTAACAGCCAATGAACAATCTTTAAAAAAGATAAGCTTTTGACCTTGATTGAGCAAACCTATTATAGCGATTTTATACTTTACTAACCTTGGCACGCGCTCGCCTGAATTAATTTTGGCGGGAAATGTAACTTTTATCGCAGCCTATCAGCTAGCTCGGCTCGCTCTAGGCGCGAAAAGTCCTATACAATTAAACACGAGACTTTGGTGTCAACAATATCCAAACTCTCGCACGAGCTTTGTTTCTCATTCGGGAATTTTATTCATTTCCTCATGAATATTCTTACCCGGTTTCTGTAACCAGTTGTAACCTTATAAAATTAGCAAGTTAAAGAAATGTAGAATTGAATTTTATCTAATAACATAATTGAAGAATTAGAATCGATGTTATGTAATTCCTGCATAAACCCACGAATTACATAAGTTACTAATTATTCATGGAGAAATGGCTTCAATTCATGATAATCTCGATAACAGCTCGCGCTGGCAGTCATTTAAGTTGGCGCCAAAATCAGAGGTTAATTTTGATTTTTAGCGCTGTACGCCTTTTGGCTTGGCGCGATAACGAATAAGCGCCCATCCAAGAGGGGGGGGGGGCAGGGGGCGTGGCTTAAAAAGGATCCAGTGAATTCACGCTCCGTTAAAGATTTAAATGGCGCCATTAATGCCTCCGTCTCCGCTTTCCAACCTTATCTTTAGTATTTATTGTTATAATTCTACCTTTTATAATTGCTTAAAAATTAACGCCAAATTAAATTTAATTGCCACTAATTTCTTATCACCGCAATTAGAAATAAGAGAATTTTTTTTTTTGGTTAAATCACGAATGGGCCGTTGATTTTATGGAAGTAAACTATTTCCATTTAGCATAATATTAATTAATAAATTAATGAATAAATATGGGACCATTAATTATATTTCCAACGTAACCCGAGCTCTTAACGAACGTTAAACGCGGGCCTGATTTAATTTCATTAGAATTTATCGTCTAAAGTTACCCCTCTTTGTAGATAGGCCCTGAGACACTAGTGGGCCAATCTTACATACACTGTATTTGTCCCAAAAAGGGACATCTCTAGTGGAATATGTAACCAATATGGCCGATTTTGTCGCCCCACAATGGAAGTACATCCCCTAACACAAATTACGATGATAATTAAATATACTATTCATTCAATTAATGCCCACTAAATTCTCAGGACCTCTTATATAATAAAACTTCTCCTTACGCTAAAACAATTAATTAGTTTAATGGTTGTTAATTAGGGAACCGGGAACAATTCCGCATTAACAAAACGGGTCTAATTACAATTAATTAATTAAAATAATAATAAAGTCAAGGAAAATATTTAAAGAAAAAATAAAATCTTCAAAAATCCTAATATTTCTTATTGTTCGGAGTCAGTCGTGAAAGCAAACATTCAGGGGTTTGAATTTACATGTATTTTCCCATAGCCCCTGTAGAAGTGTTTATCACGCCATACTTCAGTGTTCGACACTAAAGTTAACTACCAGGCGACTTCTAAAATAATTATATTTAAAATTTGTTTAAAATATATTAATTTAATCCAAACCACTGAACTACTACGTAATAAGTTTAGTATATCAGCGGCTTGGACAGAAGGGGTCCCATATTAAATATGTTGTAATAATTTCAAGTCAAACCACCGACCGTATTGTTAGGTCAGGACAGTCTTCAAAACGAGAGTGGAAGAATTTAAAAATACAAAACCGGTCAAGATTGGAGGGGGAATAAAGTTTATTACCTTGATAGCCGATGCCATGATATCAGGATCTTTTCAACGTTTTATTTAAATAATTATTCAGTCATTAAATCGAATCGACTATCACCTTTCTTTACTTTAAACTTTAAAATAAATATTTAAAAACTTTTAAATAATTTCAGCCAAGGCTTAATATTTTGTTGTGTTTTTGTAGCTCGGGAGACACCTGTTGCTTGTTGGCGCGTCACGGACGTTAAACACGCACTTTTTCTCGAGTTTACACGAAAAGTCGACTCTTCCTCCAGGCTAACTCGTGACGTCACTATTCACTAGACTAGACCACGCCCCCCTTAAGGCTTTAAGGCTATGGCTAAGGGGTCGGTGGTGTCGCGGTCGATCTGGGCAAGCGCATTGCTAGCCATTAGTTTCGGACGCTGCTGAGTAAAGCTTTAAGACTTGAAACGTCGATACTTAAGGCCAGGAATTGAGTCAAGAGCCTGATCCTCCGCTTGGTGTGTGTGTGTTTATCTCGTTTACATAATATCATTTGATTTCAATCTTTGTTATTTCAACAAACGATCGTGTTTTATTACACGTTCAAAGTTAATTCGCGTCCTCAATCTTTTTAGGACGAATTCCACGCAGTAATAGCACCGAGTTTTTATGGGTTTTAACAATTTAAATTAGTTTTGGGAAACCCAATTAAAATTTCAATGATTTCATTAATTAGTGATGATATTTTATTTATTTATTTTATTTATATATTTAATTTTATTATTTATATATTTAATTTTATTATTTATTTATTTAATTTTATTTTTATATGTATTTATTTATTTATTTAATTTATTCATTTAATTTATTTATTTTATTTAATAACTTTGGTTATATTCTTCATAACCTAATTAAATATTCCATGCGTACAGTAATGGCTCCGATTTTCATCAACAGAGTCTTAACAATAAGGTCAAATTAAGTAATTCGTTAAAAGTTGTAATTAATTATTCTATACCGATTTAAATTACGAGGCTATGTGATAAAATAAATCAACCCCATAACTTAAACCAACCGAAAGTGAAATAAATTTACGCCATTGAAAGCAAGCTGTTATATACGTCATCAGTTTCATTCCATCAAAGCTGCCTTTTGAAAAGTTAAGGGATAATATAGATATTTGGCGGGAAAAGCGAAAGGCAAGGCGCGCGTGCTGTGCTGCACGAGCGCGACTTTAATAGAATTCCTGAATAGGGGGGGGGTTAAGTTGCGCGTGCGCTAACACCCACCCCCCTTCCACGTCCACGCGCGTGATCCTAAATCCAGGATAGACCCTTTTCCCCTAAACTTCGCGCTCCATCCTTAACCGCCCTCGTTCATTTCGGGAATGACGACTTATTAAAAGCTTTTGTTCTTAAACCGAAATAGCCGGGGTTAGGTCAGTCCGGCAGCTCGAGCTCTCAATTCACGCGCCATCGAATTTTCCCGCGTTTTCTAGTCTAAAGAAAGAAGTAAAGAAAGACGTTTCCAGTCAGAAATAAAGTCAATTTATCTTGACAGTAGACTCGAGGTTGGATAAGCCACTGAGCGTGAATGGTTGGTTATTGCCAAGTTATATCGTGTGAAAGCAACGAATTTAACCGCACCGAAAATTCTAAGGCTCGTGCAGCCTTTTAAGGTTTAGTGTCAAGATAAAATGTAAAGACCCCCATTTTTTCGCTAGCGTAAAATATTATGCAAAACTAAAATTTTCCCGCCAAAGTTGTATTTTTGGATCCAGGCGGCGAGAAGGGCATACGCACGAGCACCACAAATATTTGCATATATTAAGGAAAAATATGGAAATTGTAAAAAGCCCCGGGTCTTCCCCCCCCCCCGGTTCTTATAATATAGTTTTCGAGGGTCCTTTCCGCTACACAGCTTAAGTTAACATTGATTAAAATTTATACCATCTTTCTTGGACCAATATGTCAGTTTTTTAAAAGAGTTAAAGTTTGGGACAAAGGCCTTAGGAGCCCCCTGGAAGTTATTTTTAGTAGAGCCAAGTTTCAAAAGCCACCAACTTGAGCTCCACCTTTTTAGTTTCAAAGCCTCCTTGACCTTTTCCCCCACGAATTGAGTTTCAAATCCTACTTGACCTTTACCACTACGAGTTGAGTTTCAAAGCCACCTATAGATCACCTTTTACAAGTTTCAGATTCACCTAGAGCACCTTTTACAAGTTTCAAAACCACCATGACCTTTTCCACCACTAGCTGACCTAGAACAAGGTACTTTTCAAAGCCACCACCTTGACCCGCACCTTTTACAAGTTTCATAGCCTCCTTGACCTTTGACACTACTAAAAAATGACCTTTTACGAGTTGCGTTTCAAAAGCACCAGCACCTTAAGCGCCTCGTATAAATACGATTTTGAAAGCCCCATTGACCTTTCGCACGTACCACCCAAACCCAACCCACGAGTTGACCTCTGACGAGAGTCTCATCTCTCATAGATTCAGAAATTCTAATTGTATAATTGACGAGACGCAGGGAGGCAGAGAGATAGGTACGGAGTACATAGCTAGAGGGATACACTAGCTCGTTATTAAAACGGATACTCTGCGAATTGGTAAACCGGAAAGCGAGCCCAATCAAGCAGTCAAATCCAACCAAGTTGCCAACTCCCTCGAATCCTTTAATTCCGCGCATGCGCACACAGTCCCCTTTTTGGACTCACTCAATTCCTTAACTTAAAACTATATACACATCGACACAAAACAAAACAAAGAAGAACAGTACATAGTAACTCGACTCTAAAACCAGCCTGGCTAGTCAATTGTCTAGAACCCTAATTGCACTGTCAAGTTAAATGAGCGTAGCTTGATTATACTTTGTTTAAATTAATCGCTAACGAGGTCTTTAAGCAATTAAGAAGGATCGAGGGGGCTTTTTCCCACACAGACTCCATAGAGATGGTATAGCTAGCGGAACTCTACAGGACTGTCGTTACTATAGACGAGTAAACAGAGCCAAGGCTTAGGAAACTTTATATACAATTTAAATGGGTTTATATAAGCTGAAGGCAAACTCCGTAGAATGTGCATTGCCCTTGTTAGCCAATGGTTTTGGGCCTTTTAGAGTAAGCCGTTCTCTTAAACGATATAAAGACGTCACGATAAAGTCACGTGGTATTCCTGAGATTGGTCACGCGACGTTTTTTAATTTTTCTCTATTTCAATTAGTAGACCAAAAGAAATAGGCCTATTTTCAAGGCTTTGAAAGATAATGTAATATTCATGGAGTTTTAAACGTTTATATATAATTTTAACCGAGGGGGTAGACGCTCTGGATCTCTATGTACACTTGAGTTCAAAAGAGTTCAGCTTTGACAGTGCATTGAGTTCAAAACCTTCGGAACTCACAGTTCAGCTTTGAAAGTACATTGAGTTCAAAGCCTTAATTCGGAACTTACAGTTCAGCTTTGACAGTGCATTGAGTTCAAATCCTTCGGAACTCACAGTTCAGCTTTGACAGTACATTGAGTTCAAAGCCCTCGGAACTCACAGTTCAGCTTTGACAGTGCATTGAGTTCAAATCCTTCGGAACTCGCAGTTCAGCTTTGACAGTACATTGAGTTCAAGACATATCGTACACCTGAGTTCTCAAGTGTCTACCCCCTCGATTTTAATTTAATAAATGAAAATTCCGTTATAAATTTAGATGATCAATAAATATTTGGGGTGGGCATATAAATATAAATTACAAATTATGATTAGCCTTAATTAAAAATTAAAATACGCCATGAAATTGGGTATGGGTCCTAGGTTTCATTTCATTTCACCATTCCGGTGTCCGTTCTATTATTACTCGAAGCTTGAATCTCTTCTTGATTCTTTAGAAATTATAATCTTAAATTGAATCTCGAATATCTGAACCTCTCGTCTCTTTTACATTACCAACAAAAGGAACCAATTCAATAGATCCCCCCTCCCTCAAAACCGGGATGGGGGAAAGGGTTAAATTTGATTATCTTTCTGCCCCCTCCATCCTTTAATTCAACCATGAGCCATTCTATTCTTTGTGTACAGTATACAATCAATGTCACATCTATTCAGGACCCACGCACGCTTTATAAAACAATATTGGTCTTGTGTAAATAAGCAAGCCCATGTTAATACATTGGAGAGGACGTTTATGAATTAATATTTTGCTTAATTACTCGGGCCCTGATTGTCGTAACCACAAGTAATTAGTATCGTTGGAAAGCTAAGAAATAAGGCTATAACATACTCAAAGGACATCCCCGTATCTCTTATAGAACCAGAGTTATAAGGTGTTGTGTAAATAAGGCCATGTTAACGCTATGGAGAGGACCTTTATGAATTAACATTTTGCTTAATTACTCGGACCCTGATTAATGTAATCCTTAAGTATTTAGTATCGTTGGAAAGCTAAGAAATAGGACTATAACATATTCAAAGGATATCCCCGTATCTCTTATAGAACCAGAGTTATGAGCGTCCAAAGTGGTGCCTAAATAAAGCCATGTTAACTCTATGGAGAGGATGTTTATGAATTAACATTTCACATATTTTCCCTGACTCTTTTACAGACACATGTATTAAATCATAAATGTTCGGTGAACACATCGACCTCTAAGAATAAATAAAAAACCCGAAATTTTAATAGGTTATTCGCGTGACGAAGTTCAATTTCTAATTGAGTCTTCAACCATACAATTTCCTTAAATAAATCTGTAATGCATTTGAGAGAAGGAAAAGACCCCTCCCCTTCCCCCTTCTTTTTCCTTGTTTTTAAACTTTTATAATTCACTTTTAAACGCGATCTACATTATTTATCATTGATTTTTCTCATCCCTCTCCCTCTCTCTCTCTCTCTAGGCAAGTCCAGACCGTAGCAACTTAAGCGAGCAAAACAAACGTATAGTAGAGTTCCGTGAAAGTGGTTTTACATTAATTTATCGTTAAGCCTTTGTAACATTAAAAACAAAACTATAATATCGGAGAAAGCCCTTTTCGCAGCTTGGTATATAGTGAAAACCATCAGTACATGTTTATACAGTGTTAAAACGATGCACGAGCCATTAAAAGCGCGGGAAATGATTTGCCGGCCCACGTGAATGCAATTGGCGCGCGCGGGAACAATTTTGGAAACAATGAATTGGCGCGAGCTTCATTTGCGCGCGCTTTGCCACGTGCTTTTAAACCATTATCCATTCAATATAACTTTCATCAAGTAGTATATAGATATAAAGGCGCGGTAGCAGCAATTTTTGGCGCAAAAATGAAACAGTTGATGGCACTGGATTTAAAACTATTAACTGCGTACACGCTCTAGAAATTTCCCGCGCCATTTTGTCTTCCATTAGAACTTATACAGGGTTCATACAACTTTTGGAAAACAAATTTCCCTGCATTTCCAGGTTTTCCCCATATACTTCCCTGAGTTTTCATGGTTTTTCCCCCTATATGGAGTATCCTATGGAGCAAATGTTAACGAAGGAGGGGGCAAATTGGACTATAACATACTCAAAGGACTGTACAACCAGAGTTATGAGCCTCCAAAGTTGGGTGTAATGTTATTCCTATGAAGGGTACGTTCATGAACAATTTGCTTAATTACTCGGCCCTTGTTTGACGCAAATTTCCCTGAATTTTACTAAAAATTCCAAATTTCCATGAGGTTTTTGTCAACTATTTATTTCCCTGATTTTTCCAGGTTTTCCCTGTTTTCCAGGTTTGTATGAACCCTGTTATAACCTTAACTACTTTGTAATACACTCTCTCACTCACTCAATCTGATGTTCCGAAATGATGCTGGTACATGTATAGCAGGCCAAATTGAAACGTTTCCCAGGTCAAGATGTATGTATGTACCTAAGTCTATAATAAGAGCCCAAATAAGTTAATGTAGGCCTATAGAATTTTACTTTATCCATCCGTTTGGAAGAAATGAATATATGGACGGGGGTTGGCTATTCATAATGTAAGATTAAAATACCAGAGTATAGGTAGAAACTCCTTCGGCCGAGAGAACTCTGCCCAATTAGCCTTAATGGAAATTCTCTAACCCCCCCTCCCCTCATAATGGACACCGCTCCCCCTTCCCTTGTCTTCCATCGTTTATATTACACCCCTAAACGCAAAATAGGCCATTTCAATCCAATTTTTGCTCAAGCTTGAGCATCGCCTTTAATATAAACGCAAAGGCGGTAAATAATATTATCAGGTGTCAAGCTATAGATTTGCATGGAAAGGCGCCATTTTATAATAATAATATACACAGTAGATTCGATTTCATCGCCTATAATATGGACCGTTTCAATCTAAAATTTCGATATCGCTTGATGCAACCTTTATTAATACATTTTAAAAGCGCAATAGCTTATATTATAATCGAGTAAAGTGGAATAGCTCGTGAATTGAATGAGGGTTGCCTATATGGGCTTGGCGCGTGCTGCTGTACATCCCTCGTGCATGGTTACCATGACAACGAAATTATATTAAAATGATAGCGCGAGCTTCTTTTTTGACAAGCTCATTTCACGCGGGAAAATACTTCAATATATATATACCATCCGTGGCACGTGCACCCTCATTTTTTTTTATTCCCGCCAAATTTATCCACTCAGCGCGTGTCATCGTAGCCGGGCGGGAAATGGCGCGTGCCCTTTTGCTTTAGCTCTTTTTTTAAAATTTTTTAATTTAGTTTCCCGCATAAAGATTAAGAGAAAGGGTTTTTGAGGATGTTACGGGTCTCGTAATCATTTTATTTGGTAATTTCGCTTCAATTGCCGAGTCCCTCTTTTGTCCGCTTTTATTGTCGACTTCCTTGCTTCTTTAAGAGAGTACATTTTTATCTAGTTTTTCCTTTGTTTCGAGGGTAGCCTTTTTTGTTAAGCCTTGTCATTCGAACAATGTCTCTTTTTCTTTTTTAAATAAATTTTAACTACATTGGGGACGTTAACTTTTACCTCTTTATTTATATTATATTTTAAGCACGATTTTAATTTTAATTCTTTACGCGTGTTTAAATAAAACAGCAAGCGTCCGTCCGTCCGTTAATTAAATATAAATAATAGGTATAATTACGCGTAACCATAGCAACCAAAAACCCGAGACAATTTTTTAACATACAACAACCCCCTATAATTTTGAAACTAAACCCGTACACTAGAAATATTTTAGTAGGTGTCAAATGCGGGTGGGAATTGTGTTTTGTGTAGTTCTAGCTCTACATACACACAATCGATGGTAGTGGCAGTGTTACGCCTTTAAACATATAAATTTAGTACCAGTAAACATCGTAAAGCGCCACTAAGCCTTTCCTTTGATGCCAGTGTTAGTTGTCAGTGTGATACGGGTTATAAACGTGATGTTCCCCAATTTACCACTGCTGTCAAATGATATTGTCATAGTTACGTACCCTTATGTATGCGCTTGGGAAATGGATCTTCCGACAGCTCATCATTTATTTGCTTTTCTCACAAAAAAAAAAACCAAAAAAACCAGAAATTTAAAAAAAATAAAAATGTAAAAAATGGTTTTTGAAGCTGGTAAACTTTAATATTGTCCGCAGCTGAAGGGAACATCACTTAAGTTTGGAACTTTACTGTAAAAATGTCCCCCGTTTTTATTTATTATTCAAACTTGCATGTTCTTTTTATCCCTTGTTTTTTTTTGGGGGTTTTTATTATTTTTTTTTTTTTTTAAATAATTAATGATATACAACCTTTGACAGACGCTAACTTAAAAACTCTTGTTTTAACACGTTTTTCTATAGGGGTTTAGGCCCTTTCCAAGACTGTAATCAAAGAGGGTCTAAAAAATAATAAATAATCCAAGCCTCAACCTCAACCCCAAACTTCTATCTAACCTGTTTGAAATTTTTGAAAGGTGGACAAAAAAATAAAACCGGTTTTTTTCTAACGGTGTTTATAATCCAAGTTTAGAATATTTGTTCTTTGGAATTGGTAGTATTTAGTATCGTTGGAAAGGGGAGAAATAGGGCCATAACATACTCAAAGGACTTAGCAGAATTTCAGAGAGATTTCACTATCCCTTTAAATAGATAGATCCATATGAGAAAGTTAAGCTTCTCTTGGTGTATGTGTCCACCCCCCCCCCGCTGAGGAGTTCTACGCTAGTCAGTATTGGCGGTAGAAGGATGTGTAGGAGATGGGGGTAGGGGGGCAGATGCCCCACAAACTCTGGATTTAAGGGATATAACAAGTTCCGCTTTTCCTATATAACATTTGGACAAGAGCTTCCCCCCCCCTTGCTCCATACGTTCTAACACCGTTAATACAGTGAAAGGATACGGTTTAGGGTTAAGGTATTGGCGCATTTAAGATAGGTTAGGCCTTGGCTTCATTAACGTGTAAAGGTCAAACGTATTTTAGGGTCATTTCGTTTGGGAAGCCCCGTCCAATCTCTAAGTTATACTTGGAATTGGTTTTGATAATACTCGTTTATTTTGCTCTATAGCGGATCCGATAAGTTTTTTAGGCAAGCAAGCTTAAGATACAAATCAGAAATACATCATTTAGAAGTATGGTATAGTATTATCCACCTACAATATAGTAGGTTTCCTCCTACACCGGCGAAAATTCTAATGAAGTAGAATTAAATTGGTGAAACTTAACTGATATTTTCTTAAAATATTTGCGGTGTCGATTTGCAAACTATGGCTAAAATTCTAATGACGTAGAACTGAATTGAACTGATATATTGGTAGTATTTTAAGTTAAACTATAGTGGAAAAACTACTAACTTAGATTAAAAGGATAATTTTACCTTATGTTATGGACTACGACTGATTGAAGTGTTTGGCTTATCCCTTATCAGGTGTTAGGATCTTATCAGGGGGATATAAATCATGCTGTCTAAAATACACTGATTTCGAAATTGCGATTTCAAAGTTACGGGTCTACCTCCAAATAGTAATTAGCTATAATTAAGACTAACTCACCTTATAATACCTTTAATTCAAGGTGATACCAAATTACGACGGGCGATTCGTTAACGGCAATCCAAAAAACAAATTGCAATTGCAGTTTTATTTTCTTTTAAATAACAAAAAACGAAAAATTTTTTCTGACGCGAACCAAAATGCAATCGCGATATAAAAATTAACAAAACAGCAACAACCGAATAATTATCACAAAAACCACAAAACCAAAAACAAAGGGATTAAATTTAGAATAAACTGACTGATATTAATCAGTCAGGCACTGCGAAACTGGCGCCTAAAATAATCCGGCATCTTTTGTTGACGACGCGTTTGCGATTGTAGAAGGATGTTGCCCGTTTGCATTTGGCGTTTCACGCTCATTATTAGGCGAGCGCAAAAAAAACAGAACACTGGTCGGGGTCTGATGTTGCCGGGGGGCCTGGCGATTATTATTCAAAAACTGCTGGGACCACTGGTCAGCTAGGTATATAGTTTAGAAAGCGAAAGGCGCGGACGCGGCGGAGCTCTATAACGCGTGACCCTCGTGTATCGGGACTCTTTTCAACTCTGCAAGCAAGCCCAAGCAAGCGACCAACCCCTGAGAAAATTTCCTCTCTCTCTCTCTTACAATCACTATGTCCGGGCTTTGCTCTGCTCGGACGAGGCTCACTTCGTTGCATTCTTCCCCCCTCTCTTATTATAACACTGAGTTGAAGTCCTTAGTCCTTGGTTTGTTTCATTTTGTTTTGTTTTCATCTTGGATTCTTATGTACAGGGTGTTCAATTTCATTTCAAAAAGAGCTCCATGGGTGATTATTGAACTTATGTACACGCAGTGGGATATGCATGGTTCTTCTATAGAGTGGTACTGACTGAGAGGGGAGGAACTATATAGGGATGTGACGTGACGCGTGACGTCAATATTGGTATAGTCTAAAGTGTAGGAGCTGAGCCGAGTCTAAATCAATCCTTTTAAAATTATGGCTAATTTCACTTTTAAATTTTTTTACAAACTTTTCAAACTTTGCACAATAATAACAAAGCTTATCTTACACATCGTAACTCTGGTTATTTTAGAGATACGGGGATGTCCTTTGAGTATGTTATAGTCCAATTTGTCCCCCATACAATCATACTAAAAACATACAGCTACAACAAACAGGGGCCGAGTAATAAAGCGAAATGTTCAAAAACATGCATAGGAATAGCATCACACCCAACTTTGGAGGCTCATAACTCTGGTTCTACCAGAGATACGGGGTTGTCCTTTGAGTATGTTATACTCCAATTTGTCCCCAATCCAACCATACTAAAAACTTTGGGCTACGACAAACAGGAGCCGAGTAATTAAGGAAAATGTTCGTCAACTTATGGTATCGTCTCACTTATTGTTATTAGGTCACTTATGATTTTTTAACAATAAACTTTGGAGGCTCGTAACTCTGGTTCTACTAGAGATACAGGGATGTCCTTTGAGTATGTTATAGTCCAATTTGTCCCCCATCAAACCATACTAAGAACTTAGGGCTACGACAAACAGGGGCCGAGTAATTAAGCAAAACGTAAACAAACAACCCCCCTCCATAGGAATAGCATTACACTAAACTTTGGAGGAGGCTCGTAACTCTGGAAAATTCAGGGAGGTATGTGGGGAAAAACCTAAAGAAATCTCAGGGAAATTTGTTTTCCAAAAATTGTATGAACCCTGGTCAAAAATTCAAGAGATTTGAAATAGTATTTTCTGAATTAGAAGTTATTACTGTCCGAGAAACGTGTTTCCTCCTACCAATGATAGAAGAGTATGTTAAAAGCTGCATGACGGCTTCGATTTTTCGACCGATAATACAAGATATAATTTTTTGAACACCGCGAGCATCTTAGGTACGACGAGTCGCGTCATCTAGGGGGCTATGGTTGCACCTAACATTTTTTTCAAGTCTCAATTGTTTTTTGACTATAGATCAAAGGGAACCGAATAATTGGCATAAATACATATAGATATATACGGTTTGAAAGTGAACTTTGCATCGAGTATACTACGAAAGCCATTCCCTTTGACCCCTAACCCCAATTTGATTTTGGTCTACTACGTCCATTTTCTCAAGAAAAACTTAATTAAAATTAAATTAACTTAATTTATATTAAATTGTACACCCAAAATTATAAGTAACTAACTGGATTCTTATTTGGGGGGGGGGGGCAAATTACACGTGGCTTCTCGCTAAAGGTCGTAAAAGGTCATTCATATAAAGACGCAAGAAAAGCAAATAAATAATTATAAACACGATTTGGATCAGTGCATTCTTTGCAAAAATAAATCTTACGCATCAAAATGTAAATGGCTTGTAATGTCTTTGGTTTCATAAACTAATACACAAAGTTAAGATAATGATTATCAATACTAGAAAACGCTTATGATTATCTAGATCGCCAGCTCATTCCTCTTAAAAACATCTCAAAGACGCGACGCGTTTCAAGTAGGCAAGATGCTCAGCCACAATTGGCATCGCAACGTTATTATACCCTTCCTCTTGGCGCTAAGTACCACCACCACAACCGTGGTCTTAGCTCAAGTACAGAAAGGATACGTCTACTTTAACCAAGACGATGGTTTCGTTTTTCAAACTAGAAAAATTAATGGTCCGCAAAAACCAGTCGCTTGGGGTCAATTCGAAGATAAAATCAATACAACTGGGTAAGGTTTCTTATAGTTTACAAGTACTTTGGGTGGATGTCCTTTAAGGAAGGGGGTCGGTTAATATTAATTACTTTGCGGTCATCGTACATGAATGACCTTGGTAATTCGCAGATGGTCGTATTTGGAGTTGACAACCAACCCGAATTTCGGGGACGCTGACCAGGCGTACGCCGCGGGTTTACTGGAAGGTCACCTGACCAGGAGATTGATTCATTACCGACTACTAAATGAAGTCGATGGTTATTGTAAAGGACGTGAAGATTATTGCAAAACCTTGGAAGTTTTTATGCGAGAAAATATGGATTACATGAAGAGGAACATCGCCGAAAAGTCAAATGAACCTTACTGGTATCAGGTACTTAAAAGCGACACCGGACATTCAAGTACTTTAGAATATAATACAGGTAGTTACATCTATAGGTTTCCCTAATTCTCGCGCAAGCCACTGGTATTGACGATGGTGTTAACAACGTCTCAGGGACCCCCAGACCAGAGTCCGAAGTTTCGGGCTCAATGTAAGCCTAATTATAGCATTACTTAATTGTTAATGAGCATTGCATACTAATTTGTCAATCCCGGGTATGCAGGTTCATGAACCTATTTGGGGATCTTTACGATTTGGAACTAGGGTTGAGTGAGAACCCACGGATGGTAATAGGTAGTGGCTCCTGTTCGGCTTTAATCAAAGTCCTAGCCAACAACAGCGACATTTACTTCGCCCATGACACGTGGAGCCAATACAAAACCATGTTAAGGGTCAACAAGAAATACACGCTTAATCTTAAGACGCACCAGGGAAGTACCGAGACAATTCCAGGTCGAACAGTGGCCTTTTCCGCCTATCCCGCTGGAATATTCTCTGGGGATGACTTTTACTTGATTTCCTCGGGATTGGTAAGTAATTAAAGGGACATGATCGAAGGATTTACACCATGCAGAAGGCTAGGTTACCTGGAGGACAAAAGCAGACGGGGTTCTGTCCTCAAGGTAGCCAAGTCTCCGGATATAAATGGTTCACATGAATCCTCCATGTGTGTAAACTACCTATTGAACTTAACCGGGGGTCTGGGGCGAGATTGTAATAACCTTCCATGACCTTCAGGCTGTCACCGAGACCACTAATTCCAATAACAACATGACATTGGCCAAGCAAATTAACCCTAACACCGTTTATGATTGGATTCGTAATGTGGTTGCTAACAGATTGGCCCGAAATGGACGCGAATGGACTAGACTCTTCAAAATTCATAACAGCGGAACGTAAGCCAAAAAATTCTCTAACCCAGAGATTAAGAAATCCCAATTAACTTAATTATTTAAGGTACAATAACCAATTCATGATTTTGGACTACAAGCTATTTAAACCGGGCAGACCTTTAACAAATGGCTTACTATGGATTGCGGAGCAAATGCCGTAAGAACCATTAATTAATTTAATTAATTAACCAGCCCACTAATGACCTTTGTTAATTAATTAATTAATGACGTCACCTACTTCAGGGGCTACATGATAACAGCGGACGTGACGCGCGTTTTAAAGTCGCAATCTTATTGGCCGAGTTACAACACTCCGTAATTATATAATTAATTAATTGTTCATTTCTGAGTTCATTTCAATTCAATTCAGTTCAGTTCAAAATAATAAATAAATTGCTTTCCGAAATAGATATTTTAAACAGATCTACAATGTCAGTGGGTTTCCTGATATGGCTAGAAAATACGGGGACTATTTTACGTATGAAAGAACACCAAGGGCACTGATCTTCAAAAGGGAACAGAGATCAATTGTCGATTTGGAATCAATGACCCGAGTCATGAGGTGGGTCCCCCCCGCTTTCATTTGACCCTAGTTGACCCCAATCGAACCTCACCATGCACTGACCTAAACCAATTCTAACCTAACATAACCTGACCTGAAATAAAACTGATGTGGGTTGAGGGTGGGAGGTATTACTTTGGGGTCAAACACAGCTTGACCTCTTTACTAATGTGGTTACAGGTTCAACAACTACACGACTGACCCCTTATCCAGATGCAACTGTACCCCACCCTACAGCGCGCAGAATGCCATCGCATCACGTGGCGATTTAAATGACCCCAATGGAGTATACCCCTTTGGTGCTTTAGGTCATAGGTCACACGGAGCTACCGATATGAAGGTTAACTATATAACCAAGTCTTAATTTCTTTGCAAATCTAGCCTACTTATTAAACACATTTCTTTCGATATATTTATATATATAGTTAACCAATTATAACATGTTTAAAAAATACCAATTCGTGGCTATAAGTGGACCAACTGATCAAGGCTTACCTCCTTTCCGATGGAGTACTTCCGGTTTGAGTGACTCGCATTTTGGACATCCGGATTTGTTCAATTTCAAACCCGTTGTTCATCGATGGAATCAATAAAACTGAAATAATAAACTTAATTGTAATTCAATGTTCAATAAAGATTTCACAAAGATATTAAAATTAAACGTGAATCAATAATAATATGTATACTGTAGCAGACGACAGACTAATTTCTTCCCGCTAACCCCAGATAAGCTAAGCCTAACTTCCGGCGATGGGTGAATAAGGTGGATTCAAATTATTTTAAGGTTCTTTCAATTCAAAGGACTTAATTAGTTCAAAACACGTGTAATTAAAAGTAATCTTACCATACGACACAATCTTCAGTTACAAAATCAAACGACATTTTAATTAAACAAAGGCCTAAAACGTTTTAACTTTAACTACAGAGGTACAACGCACAGCTACTCACGCCGGGATCCAGAATTGAAACTAACTGAACTAGCAGACTAGCTTTGCCCTTTCAACTCAGCACCACCCCCAAATATTAAAAAAAACCAAATTTAACAAGTAACCAGCGATCGGGGCGCCATTATAGTCGAAATTAGGAACTAATTAAGAAGAAAAATATATTAATTTAAAATTTTATTTATTTATTTATTTTCTTCAAGACTATTGTCACCCCATATTATTTCTCTATAGACCTTAATACAGTCAAAGATGGGGAGCTGCCACTGCCACTACTCTACAATAAAAAAAATAGGCGCAAAAAGTCGCAACACGTGACGTAGGATGCCAAAACAGGAAATTAGGTTCCCCACATACGTCATCTTACCTACTTGTGACAGTTACGAGATAGGCTCTTTATTAAGTTATACTACGGGACATAAAGTTATGTACGTTGCCATTAATCTATAATAAGCTTCAGGCGTAGAATGGGCCATTTCTTTCGAGTTCAAATAATACTTTACATGGAAAATGTCTTACCATTCCAAGAATGAAAGTCAATTTATAAATAAATTTACATTTCTTTACCAGAAAAATAAAATAATATTACGTTTTAAATAATTAAATAACACGATTTCAAATTCATGGAGGCTAGATTGTTGGTTGTAGCTCCAGTGTATTTTAGTCTCCTTGGTTTGGAAATGGAAGAACCGACCTCCCCTCCCCCCTCGCTTTAGCGCAGTTCAATTTTAATTATCTTTCACAAAAATACCCTTTTAAAAAATAAATCGGGGCCAATAATAATCGTCGCATATGGACTTTAAAAATATAATAGACCCCCGCCATCAAGTCCAGATGCTAGAGAAAGATAAAAAACCCCAGCAAAAATAGGGGACAAGCCTTTACTAAGCTCGGTGCGCGACCACGCCCCCTTTAACCATTAAGAACGCGACGCGTCACAAATCAAGTTTGGACGCTTGACAAGGGTCAGATTCCCTCAGTACAAAACTAAAGAGATCCCACTTACCCGATAAATAGTTCAGATCATAAGTAAATAACCCACTCCTTCCTTATAAGTTAGCCTCAATCAGTACTTACCTTACTCCGTGGATGGGAGGGGGTCAAAGTTCACAAACTAAAGAGATCCCACTTACCCGATAAAGAGTTCAGCTGTCATAATTAAATAACCCACTCCTTCCTTATAAGTTAGCATCAATCAGTACTTACCTTTCTCCGTGGATGGGAGGGGGTCAAAGTTCACAAACTAAAGAGATCTCACTTACCCGATAAATGGTTCAGATCATAAGTAAATAACCCACTCCTTCCTTATAAGTTAGCATCAACCAGTACTTACCTTTCTCCGGGGGATGTGAAGGGGTCAAAGTTCACAAACTAAAGACCCGATAAATGGTTCAGCTGTCATAAGTAAATAACCCACTCTCGTTATAAGTTAGCATCAACCAGTACTTACCTTTCTCCGTGGATGGGAGGGGGTCAAAGTTCACAAACTAAAGAGATCTCACTTACCCATAAATAGTTCAGATCATAAGTAAATAACCCACTCCTTCCTTATAAGTTAGCATCAACCAGTACTTACCGTACTCCGGGGATGTGGGAGGGGTCAAAGTTCACAAATAATGGATGACCTTAATAAATTAATAATAAATAAAATATGAATCAAAATACGAATAAATAAAATGACCTTTTATTTAGTTTCTTATTCTTTTTTTTCTTTAACAAAAAGGAACAAAAAAAATAATAATATAAAAATTTAGAAACCAACAAATCGGATTGAGGGGGGGGGAAGGGGGGGGGCGTGACTCAAGTACTATAATCCGTAATAATAAATTACATTTAAAATAATTATCGTAATTATTAATAATATTTATTTATTTTTCATTCATTTATTTATTTATTTGTTTGTTAGGTTTTTTCGTGTAAAAAATAATTTTGAGCAAAGGCATTGCGCGCGCCGTCGCCGGGTCAAAGGTCAATATATATTTACCTTTCTACTGTCCTACTACAAAGTTCAAGAAGCGCAGGCCGCCGCCGCGCATGCGCCATCATTTAAATAGCTTAAAAATAAAAAGAGTCAGGGAGAGCTGAGCTTTTGGGAAAAGGAAGGCACGGAGCAACGTAATAAATTTATTCCAAGGGGAGGGGGGGGGAGTATTTCCTTAACGCGCATGCGCAATCCTCACTGCAGTCTTATTATAAAGGGATACCGAAGCTCTCTCTCTCATACACACACAGTCGCCGCGTTAATTAATTAATTAAATAATTAATTTGTTAATTAAGTACCAGGTTTCTATACAAAGACCCGTTTATTGTTTTAAATAAAAGTTGGTTTTCGGGTCGTCCTTGGGGCCCCCAATTTTTTATAATACACATTATTTATTTATAATACATCACGGGTTGTTTGTTTGTTCCTTTATTTAATTTTTATCCTTTAACTTCCGTTTTGGGATTTTTTACTTCCGATTTTGGGATTTTTACTTCCGATTTTGGGATTTTTACTTCCGATTTTGGGATTTTTACTTCCGATTTTGGGATTTTTACTTCCGATTTTGGGATTTTTACTTCCGATTTTGGGATTTTTACTTCCGATTTTGGGATTTTTACTTCCGATTTTGGGATTTTTTTACTTCCGGTTTCGGGATTTTTTTACTTCCGGTTTCGGGATTTTTTTACTTCCGGTTTTGGGATTTTTTACTCCCGGTTTGTAATTTTTTACTCCCGGTTTGTAATTTTTTACTCCCGGTTTGTAATTTTTTACTCCCGGTTTGTAATTTTTTACTCCCGGTTTGTAATTTTTTTACTTCCGGTTTGTAATTTTTTTACTTCCGGTTTGTAATTTTTTTACTTCCGGTTTGTAATTTTTTACTTCCGGTTTGTAATTTTTTACTTCCGGTTTGTAATTTTTTTACTTCCGTTTTGGGATTTTTTACTTCCGATTTGTAATTTTTACTTCCGATTTGTAATTTTTACTTCCGATTTGTAATTTTTACTTCCGGTTTGTAATTTTTTACTTCCGGTTTGTAATTTTTTACTTCCGGTTTGTAATTTTTTACTTCCGGTTTTGGGATTTTTTACTTCCGGAAGCCACGGGGGGAGGGGGGGTTGGATTATAAGGAAGTAACGGGGGACTTCCCCCTTTGATTATCAGAATTTAGACGCGAATGTAAGGACGAATTGGGTAAGTCCACCCTGAGAGTGATTTTATTCGGATCGTCATCCTGATTGGTCGGGGTTAAGTCGCCATTTTGAGGGGAAGTGGAATTGGGCGAATAATAAGGGGTATTATTAACCCCTGGAGAAGTACGCGGGGGTAACGGAGGCGACGGGATATTGGAGGGGGCGGCGAAATTGGCCACATTGGAAAGGGCAGTCTCAATGGCCGATACCGCTTCGGTCCGATCACGATCATCGTCTTCAAGGTTGAGGCGGTGGTGATGGTTGTGGTTCTGGTTCTGGGGGGCAAATGGCACGTAAATACGCACGGCGTCGGGGGAACGCGCCGGTGAGGACTTAGGGGACACTCTCCTGGATACCGCGGCCGCGACACTCTCACTTTCATCCACGTTATCGTAAAGGGACAAGGAACGTTTCAAGTGAACGTTTAACGGAGACCCAGAGGCCGTGGCGGCGGAATCTTGGGTGGTGCTGCTACCACTATTGTTTAAGGGTCTTTGTTGTTGCGCTTGGGCAGACGACACCCCACTGGCTTTCGCGGCACGTCGCGTTAACGTCGTCGAAGGACTACTGAAGCCCGACAATGCCGATAAATCAGCCGCGGAAGTCTGCGATGTCTCCGCTAAGGAATTACGCGAACTTAATGGATCCACTATGGAACTACCTCCATCTTCTTCCACGTTACTAAGTAACGTATCCACCTCGGTTTGCTGCTGCTTCTTACGGGATCTCGCGTATCCGTTAGTGGCAACGCAACCACCCTCTAATTCCTCCTCCAACGTGGAGGAATCTTTTCGTTTCCAAATAGGGGACGATTGACCACCGCCACTACTGACGTTGTTACCCGTGGCGCTTCCGCCATTCAAAGACATCCCCTTTAAACGAGAATTACACCCCCACCCTTTTTAGAACGCCAGAAGAACGCCATGCCATCATCTCTCTCAATGGTGACGCGACAAACACCAACCAATCGCAGTTCAATAACGAAATAAAGATAGTGCATGCAAAATAAAACGGGCAAAGAAAAGACACTCTAGAAATGGTACGACTGGTCATCGTACATCTAAAAGAAGAGAAAGAAAAAAAGAAATGCCTATCTAGGCCTAAAAGATCCGTGGAAAGGCCTATCGAATTGATTTTGTTCAATTACAGTTTGACAAGCGTGAAATTAAAGGGGAGCAGGCAGGCAGCTAACTTAGGCCTAAATCCGGGGGTTTAAACCCCGCCCCCTTAACTTTCCTGGAATCGTCAAGTTCTTATTTTAAAGGGAATTCATACATTTACTAGGAATAATCGCGTACCCATCCATTTTCAATGTAACTACAGGCGGATTTGTGGGCGGAGTTATCTAGACTAATCATTACGTAACGTATGACGAATTTTACGGCGCGAATAGAGTGCTGTCAGTTGTGACGTCAGATCCAAGGTTAAACGTCACGAGTCTGCCTTTAGCAATGGGCGGCCATGACAGTTACCATTTTTTTCTTTATGGAAAACAGCATGGGTGACGTCACACCGGCGCTTCTGACAGCACTCTATTACTAATCTATAGCCTTGCGCCTACCAAGGATCTCGCGTTACTACCAACTTAAGCTAAGCAACCAAAGAAATAACAGTTATTAAAGACGTCATCATAATTATAAGCCACGTGACGCGAACGTAATTAGTTCTCAAGCAAAACCCGGATTCACAGAAATTAACATAAAGGAACAATTATTCTTAGTAACTATATGCATTCCTAATTAAAAGTATAGGGCTAAAAACACATTTGAAACGTTTTACTTCGTGCGCATGCGCGTAAAGAACCAAAAGAATTGAGGCAAGAAGTACTACAGTAGCAAGCAATGAAACAAGACTTAAAATGTCTTACCTGAGTCGTTATCTCTTTGTTCTTGGCATCCTCGGAGTCCATATGACATAGCAACAATCCAAAGGGTTTCTGAGGCAGTTCATTGGGTGGTTTCCCGGGTGGTAACTCCATTTTGGCCTTGCGCAATTCCTCCAGGGAAGACTGCAACGCGTCAACAGCGGCGTCGTCGTGGTACCCGAAATCGTGCTCCAACTTAACTTGCAGGAACTCGATCAGATCATCCATGTTCAACTTCAACAGCGTCTTCCTGTGCAATTTCATCAAGGTGTAGGACATGGCCGTCAAGATGACTTCGCCTTCCAGGACGTAAATGTCCCAAAGACGCAACGTCAACGTGAAGGGGACACGGTCCAGGAAGCATTGGAAGAACCATTTTAATGTGTACAAACTCGAATGGATATCGTACCTAAATAAACAAGTAAACAAACAAGACAACCAACACCTCTCCCTTTTAGTTGAAGTACTTAAAACGGAATGAATTAGGGACCCCAAGGTTAAGTAAGTACCTGTCCAACTCCCTTAAAAGGGAATGAATTACGGAATTAGGGACCCCAAGGTTCAGTAAGTACTTGTCCAACTCCCATAAAAGGGAATGAATTAGATACCCCAAGGTTAAGTAAGTACCTGTCCAACTCCCTTAAAAGGGAATGAATTACGGAATTAGGGACCCCAAGGTTCAGTAAGTACTTGTCCAACTCCCATAAAAGGGAATGAATTAGATACCCCAAGGTTAAGTAAGTACTTGTCCAACTCCCTTAAAGGGGAATGAGTTAGGGACCCTAAGGTTAAGTAAGTACTTGTGCGACTCCCTTAAAGGGAAATGAATTGGGGACCCCAAGGTTAAGTAAGTACTTGTCCAACTCCCTTAAAAGGGAATGAATTGGGGACCCCAAGGTTAAGTAAGTACTTATCCAACTCCCTTAAAAGGGAATGAATTAGGGACCCTAGGTTAAGTAAGTACTTGTCCAACTCCCTTAAAAGGGAATGAATTAGGGACCCTAGGTTAAGTAAGTACTTGTCCAACTCCCTTAAAAGGGAATGAATTAGGGGCCCCAAGGTTAAGTAAGTACTTGTCCAACTCCCTTAAAAGGGAATGAATTAGGGACCCCAAGGTTAAGTAAGTACTTGTCCAACTCCCTTAAAAGGGGGAATGAATTAGGGACCCCAAGGTTAAGTAAGTACTTGTCCAACTCCTTTAAAAGGGAATGAATCAGGGACCCCAAGGTTAAGTAAGTACTTGTCCAACTCCCTTAAAAGGGGGAATGAATTAGGGACCCCAAGGTTAAGTAAGTACTTGTCCAACTCCCTTAAAAGGGGAATGAATTAGGGACCCCAAGGTTAAGTATAAGTAAGTTACACAGGGTTGGCAAAAATCCGGATAATTTGAATAAAATCCAGACCAGTGGTTTTTATTGGAATAAACCGGATTTTATTGGATTTATCCGGATTTTTTAAAAACACGAGTCATTTTAGGTTTTTTTGAAGGCAAAGTACTTCTGTTTAGCTCTTATTTAAGCTTTGGGGCACTCCCCAACCGCTAGCCCTGGTTCCAATATAAAATCGTCTGCAAGTTTAACTGCTAAAATGTTTTCATGAAATCTATTTCTTTACCGAGTGCACGAGCCTAACATAAGCTCGGCTCCAGTGGATCCCTTGAAAGGGGACTTTCCTTCTAAACTCCGGGTTTGGCTTGGTAAAGGCTAGTGGGCGGGATTTATACATGCACGTATAAATCTCGCCCACAAATGCCTCTTACCTTTCCCAAGCCAAAACTGGACTACTGGAGTTCGTAAGGAAAGTCAACTTGTAGGGGATCAACAGGAACCACGCTCTGTTTTAAGTTCGAGTAATACTGGTAAAATATTGTAAGCTGTAACTGGACAGTAACTGGTAACATAACTATTAGTTTTATCATTTATAATAAATAATCTTTAGTTGTCGCTTCCTATACTTTTGCCTTGTTTCTGGTTGTATTTTAATTATTTTTATGGCACAAAATTGATTTTTCCCCATTCGTAATTAAGCCGGATATTTTAGGTGGATTTTTTTAAGTGGATTAATCCGGATTAAACCAGGTGGTTTAAACCGGACTGGATAGGTAGTTGCCAACCCTGAGTAAGTACTTGTCCAACAACCTTAAAAGGGAATGAATTAGGGACCCCAAGGTTAAGTAAGTACTTGTCCAACTCCCTTAAAGGGAATGAATTAGGGACCCCAAGGTTAAGTAAGTACTTGTCCAACTCCGTTTAAAGGGAATGAATTAGGGACCCCAAGGTTAAATAAGTACTTGTCCAACTACGTTTTAATTAAACTACTTAAAATGTTACAAGCAACGAATTAGGGATCGCGAGTTAAGTAAGTCCTTACTTGTCCAATTGTTTCTTTAACTTTGGTAGGAACTTGGCCAGAATTTTATCGTGATGTTGTTGAAAACGAACCAGCTTTGGGAATTGAGGAATAAAGAACCCTGGGATTGCAAAAGGACATAGAAAAGGTAATGAAAACGCGAAAATTACCTTAAAATAATTAATTACTAATTACCGTGCATGGCGTGTCTCTGGTCACTCATAAGAACGGACATGGCCCAAAATGCGTCCTCTTCATTCATAAACATGAGTAGAAGAGCGGCAATTTGGCTCATTCCTTGGCAATAACCAACTTCCTGCAAAAGACACGACGACACAAGTACACGCGCGTAAGTACTTAAATAGAACCGGGTTTTAAACTATGTCCTTGAACTCACGGTATTATAGACGGAGTACGCCGATAAAACGTGGAACAACGCTTGTTGTCTACAAGTTTACAACCCAAAAAAAGCTAATTAACTTAAGTACTCGCAACCCTCTTAAAGATTACACGCGTCTTACTTGACGCCATATCGTTCCCTGAACATGATGTGATTCCTGTAAGTTCGATTGACGTCCAAGTCAATTTGACGGATATCGGGGGACATCTTTCGAGCTTGCTTCAACATCTCCTACAATTACTTACCCTCGGTTAAAAATCAAGATATGTCACCCTATGACGCGATGTTTCTAACCTCGTATTTGCCCTCTTGTTCCAATTTGACTCTGGCCACGTCTAATAGACGACACCAGACTTCTCCTCGGACCGCGTTTGGAATTCCCTTATAGATACGTCTCCGTACCTGACAAGACAATTGTCCCCGACACACTTAGCGAGAGTTGAGACACCGATAAGAGTTGGTTCTAATTACCTTATCACCCGGATAATATTTTTCCCAATTCTTCAACATTTTTAACCATTTATTTAAACGTTCACTTTCAATTTCACGAACTTTGGCTTCGTGTGCCGTTAGTTTCTCTGGTAAATGATGGTCGCTATACCACCAAACATTTCAAAGAGATAAGCCACCCACCGATTGTTACTTAGGTTAACCATAAGTTCATAAGATATGTTATGTTCCATAGGTTTGTCACTGGTTACTGAAAGCTTGTTACGAAGTCAGTGGGGTAGGTCGGAACATATCATTTATAAACTTATGGTAGGTTAAATAATCAGGTTTAACTAACTGCAAAAAGCCGTATCTGTCTGTGACGTGATAGACTTCGAATTGGGGGTCTTCCCAGGGGTCAATTTCGGCCCGTTCTCGACCCAAACTATAATTGCGGATGATCAACTCGCGCTCCGCCAATGTGCGCTCCAACAATTCCCGTTCGTTCATCCCTTAACACACAAACGCGAGCGCATATTACAAGCTATACCCTAAAACCCATTTAGTGACCATTGGTCACCTTTGTCGAAGCGAGAATGATTCAACCCCTTTCAAAAGCTATTCTACAATTTAAATCAACTTAAAATGGTGGAATTCATTCTTTCTTCGTTATTAAAAGACATAAAAATAAGGATTATATACTGTTCAAGATGGTGGCAGGGCTGCCACGCCACTCTTTCAACACCTTAATGTTTCCGGCTACAATAAAATTACAATTAACTATAAATCACGTGTTTTATTAGACTAAATAATTAATTAACTAATAAATTCTCATTATTTAAATTTAAAAACAAAAATGTCTAAAAGAAAACGGAACAAAAACTACATCTACTACTACAACAACAACTACAACTACTAAACACAAATTTCAAAAAACCGCAACATCTCAATACTCAATAGCGCAAGAAAACCAAATTTACTCCAAAAAATAAGCCTAGATATTAACAGTGTCTAAAAGAAAACGGGACAAAAACTACATCTACTACAACAACAACGAACTACTACTACTACTACTTCGTCCCATATGAATGTAATAATAACCCATCAATTTACGACGGAACTAAAAACACAAATTTCAAAAAAACTGCAACATCTCAATACTCAATAGCGCAAGAAAACCAAATTTACTCCAAAAAATAAGCCTAACTTAGATATTAACAGTGTCTAAAAGAAAACCGGACAAAAACTACATCTACTACTACAACAACTACTACTACTACTACATCCCGTATGAATGTAATAATAACCCATCAATTTATGACGCGACTAAAAACACAAATTTCAAAAAAAAACCGCAACATCTCAATACTCAATAGCGCAAGAAAACCAAATTTACTCCAAAAAATATGCCTAACTTAGATATTAACAGTGTCTAAAAGAAAACGGGACAAAAACTACATCTACTACTACAACAACTACTACTACTACTACATCCCATATGAATGTAATAGTAACCCATCAATTTATGACGCGACTAAAAACACAAATTTCAAAAAACCGCAACATCTCAATACTCAATAGCGCAAGAAAACCAAATATACTCCAAAAAATTAAGCCTAACAGTGACATTTGACGTGGGTGTTAGTTTCTGTTTAGTGTTACTTTCCTCTCTTAAGAGTAAGAGATTTACATCGGGGTGGGCCACAGGAGGAGGAGACGTGGAGTGGAGAAGGGGGGGGGGGTAGATTTCAAAAAACACTTCTTCCTGGTACGTAAGAGGTAAAATTAAGAGAGGGGAAGCTACATTTTTGAAATTCCAGTGACATATTTCGCCCCAGGACACCACTGACCAAATTATATTTCTTAAATTAAAATTATCAGCTTAGTTTTAAAGGAGAAGATAAAATGGATGTTTATAACTCATTTAACATAATCTTTCATAATAAAGGTGTTTGTAGAAACTTAATTCAAGGTGCAATTGCGCTTTCTCTTAAGTTAATTTGGGGGAAATTCGGCGGCAATTCCCTGATTAAGATTTTAGCAATATTAAACTACACAGAGATAATGCTAAGTTAGGGTTGTCATTATTTGTACCTTTACTATTTATATATTGGTTAAAATGATTAAGGTAAATTCATCCTATATAGTTATTAAATTTTATGGGGAGAGTATAACTATATATATAATATAATATAATAGAGTTTAAATTAAGACCGGGTTAATGGTTTTAAATTTAAACATATTACATTTCTAGGGTTCGATAGCGGAAGGTTTCATTACATAGTTGGTCAAGTTTTGCTTTTTCTACTATTTTACACATTACAGACAACAATTTTTAGAGTTTTAAACCATAATTCGGTCTTAAAATGAACTAAATTTAAAATTAAATAGCGTAGGTTGTTATTTTCGAGCCCACACGACTACAAAAACGAGTAGGCAACCGTAACTTTAATATCATTATAGCAAAAAGCAATGGGAAATCGATCCAACTGTACATATAACTTGACCAAGGCTTAACAATTTAACGCGAACACGTACTTCTCTGGGTAAAATAAGCGACTAAAAACTTGATTTAAAGACTTACCCGATCCATATTTAGTTAATTCGGTCGAATTTCGATGTGTATTAATAACATTTCCTCAATTATTTACCGTTTTCTTTACCTTACCCGACCGACGGCGACAAAATTATCCACCGACACAACCCGTCCAAACTCCGAATGGAAGTTACGCCTCCCGATGACGTCAGACTGTCAAGTGACCTTTAATATTTTGCGTTCGTGACGTCACTTACCAGCGCCATTTTCAAATATTCAACTGACGTATGGATTCGCTAAAAAACAACAAATTAAACGCAACAAGACTGTTGTAAAGAATGAATTATTATATTTAATCATTTATTTATTAGTGCACAAATCCCAAAGAATAAAACAAAAAAACTTTCACCAAAACACAAAAATTAAATGAAAAACAAGGAAAAAAACAATTGTTTTTTTTTCCTAATGGAAACAAACAAACAAACTAAATTTCCCCCAAGACGGAAGAAAAAAACATCTATTTTGAATTTTTTTTTCCTTTTTCCAATTTATGTATTACCTTTTTTTTAATAAACCAATTTTAACAACGCGTTTTTATAGAAAATGGCGGCCATATTTGTTTTTTAGTTTTTTTTTCTCACACGCGAACAAGAACAAGACTTTTTAAAAATTACCCTGGTATTTTTTTAAGTTGTTTTTTTGTTTTTCACATTGAGACATTGACTTAATATATACAGTTTACAGACACTTACTACCCGCCAAAGATATCTTCTTTGTTGTTTTTTAAAATTGTATTTTATTTGAATTCATGTTTTTTTATTATTATTTCCATTTCTTTAAAAAAATATGATAGTGTCTCGTATTTTGTAAAGATTATTTTTTTTTAAACAGACGTACAAGCAAATACAAATATGGCCGCCATTTCCTATCATACCGTTTGTTTTTTTAAAAGCTGCCTCGACCCCGGACAACAAAAAACAACTATTTGTATTTTACTAATAAGAGGAACAATACCGTCAAGTATTTCTTGTCTCATACAAGCGCACTACTTTTTCGTATGAGGGTTATCATTACGTATTCATACGCCTTATATCAAGTGCGCTTGGCACATTTTGTTTTTTTTAAGAACAAAAAACAAAAACTTGTTTTTTAAGAATTTCAAAAATATTTTAGAATATAGAAATTTTTCCAGTACCTTTAAGACAAACAAATAAGATTGAAATTGTTTGACTACGCAAAAAAAAGTATTTTGTTTTTTAAATAAAACGGAAATAAAATGTTTTTTGTTTTTTGGCACACAGTCGTGCTGTTTTCTTTGTTTTTGTAACGAAATATTTAAAAAACAAAATTAAATTCATCAGAGAACTTTTTATAATTTGAGCGTCTGAAAATTAAACTAAATCACCGAGAAACAAAAGAAAAACAAAAAAACAAGACATACATTTTTTTTTTTTTGATGATTTGGTTTGATTTTGAAATAATAACGTTAGCGCGTCGTTTGTTTTTTCCCGCTCTTGTATTTAATAACATTATCCAATTTTATAATTAAAAAGTCTTAAACTTTAAAATCACGTTGGATTTTTTTTTTGTATTTTAAAGTTGTTTTTTGTCCCAATACGGAAATAATTTGTTTTTTTTTTCTGGGTTGTTAATTGATTAAGGCAATTTCCCTAATTACTTACTTACTTAAACATTTCATTTCAAGAATTTTCTTTTTTCTTTGGTATTTTTCTTGTTTTTTAAATTTTTTTAAACTGTCGCTTGTTTTTTAGCGAAATAATTGTTTTTTTATTTAAAGAGGGGCATACGGGGGCAAGTACTCGTCGTCTCGAATTTTCTACAGAAATTAATAACCATCGTAATAATATATAATAATAAAAAATTAATGAAAAATTGGACTAGATATTTGAAAAAACAAAAAAAACAAAAAAAACAAAAAAAAATTAATTAACATTTTAACTGCATTTTATTTTTTACCATTTCAACAAATTAATTTGTTTTTTGTTTTAAGTGCGATATTGCACTAAAGATTAACTGGATATATATATAAAAAACAAAATGGGTGTCGCCATGTTTGTTTTTTTTCCACCTCTAAATATAAAGGCGACAAACCCATTTTAAAAAACAAAAAAAAATTTCTTTTTATTTCATTATTAATTCTATATAATTTGTTTGTTTGTTTGTTGTTAACATAGATATATATACGGGTCTAGATACCCTACTGAATCGGGGGAAAATACGGAGATGACAGCTAGCAGTCGACGCGATTTTCCCGGGGGAAGATACCTAGTGCGCCATCTATCGCTGAATTTTGAAAGCTAAAAAATTGGATAAATAACTTTTGCCAGCGGGCGTGCTGATGCTTTGCAATTGTATTTGGTAGTTATAATGTTATTATTTGGTTTCGAGGTGGTAAACAAACTTTTAATCATACTTATAAAAAGATATTCCTTTCCAGAAGTTGATAAATTATGACAATGTGCGAAAGAACAACTGTTAACCATCTTTAATGCCTTATTTCACTAACATTTCATTAAAAACACTACTTCTTTTACGTAAAAACTATTTATTTCACTTAAGAACATAATTACACGTATAAAGGAGATCAAAAATACGTAAAGCTATTTGAAAAGTTAAGCCTAATTTGAATTTCCCGCTCTTTTCATATTCGAATTTTTCGTTTTTTTGTTTCTTGAAACTCTCAATAGATGGCGTTTGGATCTAATTCCCCCTCCGTAAAGCGTCGACTGCTAGTTCTCACCTCCGCATTTTTTAAAGGGCCTAACAGAGGGGAAGTGTATCTAGACCCGTATATATATATCTATGGTTGTTAAAGACAGACACCACAGTTAATATATATAATATATTTGTATATATTTGTTTTTTTTTACCCTACGTAATTTGTTTTTTAAAAATTATTTCCCCCCCATTTGTTTTTTTACCTCCCGTCACTAATACTGCAACTTTTCTAGTTAGTTGGCCTTTTTTATGGATTTGTTTTTTTGTTGTTTTTTATATAAAAAGTCCGTTTTCTTTTATATAAGCGTCATATTTCATGTTGTTTTTTGTCACGCGCGAATTCTATTTTTATTATATTTTATTGGAAAAAACAAAAAAATATTTCCCCTTTTTTGTTTTTTAAAACTTGTTTTTTACGCGTGAATTACTATTTTAAATTTGTTTTTTAACTGATTTCGCGTTGTTTCTTTAAAATTATATTATTTTCACGGGAAAGGTAGACTTGTTTTTCTTCTCTCAAAACCACCAAAATAATTAAGTTGTTTTTTAAAAATTATAAATTTGTTTTTTTTTTGACGATTTAACACGAATAGCGAAATTCTTCGTAATAATATATTTTCTTTATCATTTGTTTTTTTACCTTTTTTTTAAAATTTTCTTAATTTGTTTTTCATTGGTATATATATATTTTCATCTTTGTTTTTTTTGTAAACATTGAGCAGCGTCTTTTTTTTTGTATTTCTCATCTTAATAATAATTTCTATTTTTGTTTTTGTTTTTTATACACGATATGAAACCCTTTTCAAACTTTCACGTTGAATTTGTTTTTTAAACCCCCTAATAATAATAATAATAATAATAAATATTGTTCCGAAACCTCGAAAAACAAACTCAAAAAAAAAAAACAAAAAGAAAAACAAGAAGCTGCCCGCTAAAAACAATAATTGTTTTTTAGAATTTTCCAACTCTAATCTTGTTTATGTTTGTTGTTTTTTAATAAAAAAAAAGAAAACGAACATCAAACAAAAAAAAAATCGCGATCTAAAAAACAATATTGTTTTTTAAAAAACGTGAACGCGGTTACCTTATTCGTTTGTTTTTTTAAAGAAAGAAAGAAAAACTAACATCAAACAAAAATTAACGAGGTTACGTTTTTGTTTTTTAAACGCATGACAAACAAGAAAAAAATTAAAAAACAACTTGTTTTTTGTATATATAAGTTTCTCCCCGTGGATATGTTGTTAATAAGACTCACCTCCGTCTCTTGAATGATTCTCCGATTTTAAAAAACAAAAATACAAAAAAGGCGGTTGACGGTTACGGTTGTTGTTTTTTGCGGACGATGACGAAATAAACCAATCAAGACTCGCCAATCAATCAACCAACCAACCAAGACACAAATAAACAATATAATTGGAGTGAGACGGGCGCATGAGCACAACGAGTAAATTATTTAGTAGGACGTGTCAAAGAGGCTTTTTTTTTTGGAGACCAAATGACGTCACAGACTGAGAGAGAATGATAGAGAGAGAGAGTAGGGACGACGGACGAGAACGCCAACAACCACCTCGCTCTATAAAACAGAAAATAGACAACATTTAGGAAATAATACCCCACAAATGGCTCCTCCTCCTCTCCTCTAACAACACAATACCCCCAATCCCCCAAATCCCCCCAAAAGAAACCCTACCGGGCCCAAAAATCCATCTAAAACACGCCCAGGACCCCCGGGGGAGGTAAAGACCCTTTCAGACGATAAAACGTTTGATGGGTCAAAAGGTTAAGTTCAGTCGGCAAAAATTGGTCAGTCAGTTCAACTTGCGTAACCAACTTCTCTTAATCCACACGACCCAACTAGCTTACTCAACTCGACCCCCCCCCCGGGGTGGGAGGTAAAGACCCTTTCAGACGGTACAATGTTTGATAGGTCAAAAGGTTAAGTTCAGTCGGCAAAAATTGGTCAGTCAGTTCAACTTGTTTAACCAACTTCTGTTGACATGACCCAACTAGCTTACTCAACTCGACCCCCCCCCGGGGTGGGAGGTAAAGACCCTTTCAGACGATACAATGTTTGATAGGTCAAAAGGTTAAGTTCAGTTGGCAAAAATTGGTCAGTCAGTTCAACTTGTGTAACCAACTTCTGTTAATCCACACGACCCAACTAGCTTACTCAACTCAAGTTGACTCAAAGGTTGTATCGTCTGAATAGGCCGTAACTTAAAACGTAGGGAGGGTCCGATAGACTAGCAAACTTGTCCACTGATTTCAAAAGAAGGGCTTCAACAAAGACCAGTTTGATGGGTCAAAAGGTTAAGTCGAGTCAGCAAAAATTGGTCAGTGATTAATTTTTAATTTGGTCGTTCTAACTTGCGAACCAACTTCTGTTAATCCACACGACCCAACTAGCTTACTCAACTCAAGTGGACTCAAAGGTTGTATCGTCTGAATAGGCCTTAACTTAAATAACGGAGGGAGGGTCCGATAGACTAGCAAATTTGTCACAGATTTCAAAAGAAGGGCTTCAACAAAGACCACGGTGATAAGACTGATAAGACGTCGACAACCTGACCCCTCCCACCACCGATTGTATCTCTCTCTAGTTCAGGTTGGTACCTTAGGGGATTAGGGGGTTCTACGTTTAGATAGGGTTGTTTCCATGGGGGGTCCGGACCGCTTAACCCTCTTCTTCAAGTGTCAACAAATAAAGCGCGCGCAAAAATCAACGAATAAAGAAAGCCAAACGGACCAACCAACGAATAGACGCAGACCAACGAGTAAAGCGTGGATGTGGACACCACTCAATTATACACCACGCTGTTCTTTCTACATAAAAGGGGGTAATTGTAGGACTGAAGTACCGCGGTACAGGGGAACTCCATGGGTGGTTTTAGAGTCGAAAATTTATAACTTCCACGAACACCCACCGATTTCACATCCACCCCCCCCAGGGATGTACACCACCTCTTAGACAAGTTACGATTGGCTATCATAGTGTCTTACCATAAGTTTATAAGTGATATGTTAAATGATAAGTAACGCTAGTCTAGAGAGAACTCGAGCTAGTTTGAGGGAGAACGACGGAAGCGAGAATAAAGAGCTTTAGGATGGGATAGTAGTACGTCACACACCCTCCCAAGTCTTACCGGCGCTGTTCTGGTACCCATATTGGGTGGTGGTCTCAGCTTCATTCCCGCTTTAAACCCACCACCAATATGGCGTCGTAAATTATGCCACGAGACTCAGCTCCTACTCCAACTGAAAGCTCTCTATTACTGACTACACTGACCTACGTCACTTCATGACAAACCCTCAGTAACCAGTGACGAACTTACGCGACATACCTTAATGGGGTCATTGGTAAAACACTGTTTCCAATCAATGCCCATAACTTTAACTCGCGTTAGGGGGTGTACAGTACATATCCCTTATGGGGGAAGGGGGGTCAAACAAAATCTTATGGGTGGTCATCGAAGTATAGATGTTAAATACATTTTCGGACTCGAGATTGATTGATATCATTGAACCATCCATTTATGTCCCACTCACGACATGTACATCAATCCTATAACTACCCGTCCCCAATTCGTAATGGATAGACACCCCCTGTCCGTAAGTAAAGACTACTAGGACATCTTTAAGCTAACTAAGCCTACTCTTAATCATAATTAATTAATTAATAAGTAATGTACAAATAAATACGACTATGAAATAAGAGAAAATAACGTTTTCGAGAGCGCTTTATTCGCTAAAACCATCCAGGGATTCAAATTATTACATCGCGACTACTTGCAACAACTTCCGCCCGAGATTCAATTACCAAATACCAATAGAAAAGACTTACCTGACTGGTCAACAAGTGTCCAATCTTAGAGGACAACAACAACACCTTAGATAAGTTGTCCTCTAAGATTGGACACCTGAAGAAGAATACCAATCTGAAATAAAATAAAATAAAAGATATCAAAACTGTTCAAACTCACCCGAAATTGTCTCTGACGCTTCATCTTCCCTTTGTTTGTTTGTTTAAACGAACGAATGATATATATTTATATTAATAGTAAATAAAGTAGTTGTAGTTCAGTCTGTAGTCTCGTTTAGGCGCGAAATTAAACGTCCGAAGCCAAAAAATAAAACGAAAAAACTAACTAACACAAGTTAAGTCCGTCCGTCCGTTAGTCCATTGGCTGCGGCGGCGGCGATTTAGTTTTAAAAAAAATAGTTTCTCTCCGTAGTCGTATGATAGTTGCGGGTCTTAATAGGGTTTACTGGCATCCTTAGAGCGTTTCAGTTGCACTTTTAACCTCTTCATGCCGATCTGGAAGCCATTCATGGCCTGGATGGCCGCCTGCGCGCTCAAAGGATTATCGTAACTAACAAAACCTGAAACGAAACACCAACAACCATTCTTTTTATAACCCCGAGCGGGGGAGGGGTTTTACCACGGATATGATCACGATGTACTACTACTTAAATGGAAAGAAAGAAAAAGGGGAAAATAAGTACCGAAACATTTGCTCAAGTTGGTCTGCTTGTCAATGAAGACCTTAGCGGAGATGACGGTACCAAAGGGCATAAAGGTTTGGGCCAAGTCGCTGTCCGTGAACTCCTGGGGCAAATGGTAGATGAACAAGTTGGCTCCCTCGGGACCTGAATATGACACGAACAAACAGTCTGCTAGACTGGGGTCAAAGCTGCTCGTAAACACCTCCACACCCATTAACACTAACCCCAACCCTAACTAATAAAGGACAGTTTGAACTCGACAATGATAAGACAAGGAACATCTTGATTGAAGGCGACAATGTTAAGACAAAGGATAACTCAACAGGACGCAAACGGAACAACTCAACAGGACACAATGATAATACAAAGGAACAACTCAACAGGACACAATGATAATACAAAGGAACAACTCAACAGGACACAATGATAATACAAAGGAACAACTCAACAGGACACAATGGTAAGACAAAGGAACGACTCAACAGGACACAATGGTAAGACAAAGGAACGACTCAACAGGACACAATGGTAAGACAAAGGAACGACTCAACAGGACACAATGGTAAGACAAAGGAACGACTCAACAGGACACAATGGTAAGACAAAGGAACGACTCAACAGGACACAATGGTAAGACAAAGGAACGACTCAACAGGACACAATGGTAAGACAAAGGAACGACTCAACAGGACACAATGGTAAGACAAAGGAACGACTCAACAGGACGCAATGCAACAATGGTAAGACAAAGGAACGACTCAACAGGTCGCAATGCAACAATGGTAAGACAAAGGAACGACTCAACAGGACACAACAATGATAATACAAAGGAACGACTCAACAGGTCGCAATGCAACAATGGTAAGACAAAGGAACGACTCAACAGGACACAACAATGATAAGACAAAGGAACAACTCAACAGGACACAACAATGATAATACAAAGGAACAACTCAACAGGACGCAATGCAACAATGGTAAGACAAAGGAACACCTCAACAGGACGCAACAATGATAATAAAAATGAACAACTCAACAGGACGCAATGCAACAATGATAAGACAAGGAACAACTCAACAGTAACAATGGAGGAGACATTGGCGACAAAACAAAAAAAAAAGAACAAGTCTAAGAAACAAAAGAAACGAAACTGTTCTCACCTTCTATCTGTTTCCCAGCGGCATTCTGAGATTGTTGAAGACCCACTTGGGCGAAGGCCCCCGGTAACGCTGCAACCGAAAAAAAAGAGCATCCATGAAACACACACCACAAAATCAAAACAATTACCATAAAGCGCGCGTGGACCCTGAGGACCCTATCACGGAAGTCCGCCTAGAAATGCATGCTCTGTTCCCAACCCCAAAGCGTCATCAAGGTACGTAAAACGGACACAAAGACTAACACTAAGACTAGGGAATGGATTTAAAGCATTTAGTAGACGAACCAGAATATTGTTGTATACCGGAATAGGCTTGCGTCAGGGCGTCCAAACTGGGACCATTGGCCGACAACCCCGCATTTCCCAGACTATCAAAGAAGGTGAAAGGACATAAGAAAGAAATAAGACGTTAACGAAAAAGATAAACAGGAAAGTGAAAGAGAGAGTCAACTGGACTAACCCGTTGACGGTGGCGGCGGCCGCTAGTGTCCCCATAGAGGTCAAAGTCGAGCTGTTGATTCCTGGTAAGGTCATACTCGAAACGGGACTACTCATAGAACTGACCCCGCTCAGCGAAGAAGACCCTGAAGAATTGCTACCAGAGACGCTGCCCCCTGTTATATTACAAACAACAAGACGCGCACGCGCATGCGCGAGTACCACAGTTTAAGTACCACCACGTCACCTCGGTTGGCGTTTCAAACAATCAGGGTTAATAGGTTAGGTTAAGAGGTTATAGGTTGTCATTAAACAATTAGGGTTGTTAGTTGTTGGGTAGGAATACAAGCTCGTTAACGTAACATCAGTCAGGGTTGGGAAAGGTCAAGGGTTAGGGAAAAGAAAGCGCTTATCTCACCTGTAGTTGCGTTTCTGCCGAGCAAGGCGGCTGATTGGTTAATATGTTTTGTTTGCGTGGAACGAAAGACGGATGAGGGGAAATAAATAAGAAAAACAAATATTATAATACTTTCAACATACGATGACGTAAACAACAACAACAACAACAAAGGATTGCCTTAAGAACACGCGTGCATTTCTAAACGATAAACTATTAAATTAACAACAACTATTGGCTCCTAGTTCTAGCCTACGCATGCGCAAATTAATTAATTAAATCATGTGACGCGAGGCTATGCGCAGCTCAAAACAATGCGTCAAGAACAAAGCCACAATAATAACAAAAGAAAGTATACTGACCGGCTGCTGATAATCCGGGAATTCCTTGCGTCCCATTTCCACTTCCGGCCGCCGCCAGGGCTGCCAGATTCTGCATCATCATAGGATTGATGCCTGAAACGGAAAAGGGACATCCCCATTACGTCATACCACCCCCCGAGACATCGTGGGGGGTCCTCGGACTTACCAGGATTGTTAGCCAAACTGGCTAAGGCGGCCAAACTCTGTAGGTTGGCGGCGTTTAAATCCGTGCCATTATTGCCCGAATTCTGCAGCGTCAACGCGCCCGTCATCCCTTGACTCGTTAGACCCTGAAGACCTAAAGAACTTAACCCCGAATTGGCCGTATTGGCAGAAGCTTGGGCCGCGGCCAAAGCGGCCAATTGTTGCTGAACGTTAAGAGAACCCACGCCTACCAAACGACACAAGAATGAATCAAGTCTTTCCGGGGTAACCTAAAGAGGGGGCATTGGGGGGGGGGTCACTTACCGCTGGTGACCTGAGGAAGGTTAGTAAAACCGCCAAACGTCCCAGTTCCCGTCGCTTGCTGAAGGACAAAGAAGGAGAGATACGCGTGGGTAAGAAGTCGCGCTGAGACCAAGATGAGCAGGTCTTAAGTAAAGTACTTACGGCCAAGTACTGAGGTGTCAAGGCACCCAAATTAGCGAATCCGGCCATATTCCATAAGGAAGCCATCATCTGCTGTTGTCGTTTCTGGTCCTTTTCTTTCTGCGTGTCCGCGAACTTAACCACCATGGGACTGCTGCAACCCTCCATGGTTTGCGAATGGTTCATAGCTTTAATGGCGTTAATCGCGCACTGACGTGAGGCGTACGTCACGAACGCGCATCCTAAAAAACGCAAGACAACCCCCTATAGCCAGCAAGACCTTAACGCCAATAAACTCAAAGACTATCCCTAACCTTTGGACTGTCCGTTAGCGTCCCTTAAAACGGTACACTCTTCGATGGTACCAAATGGGGCGAACATTAAACGCACTTCGTTTTCGTTGCACTTTTTTGACAACATGCCGATAAATAACTTGCGTTCTGAAACGGGATCATGTTTTGGGGGGTCAAACGCGAAAGGGGAATGGTCAAGTGGACCAATGGTAAGCGACACGAGACTCACCGTTTCTATTCTCACTATCGGCGGGCTTCATTTGTATGGGATGATGCATCTACGTGTGAAATTCAAAAATGCAAATGCATCTATTGTCTTAGGGGTCAAATGGCGCTGGGGGCAAAAGGAACGCGGGGGGGGGGGACAAAAATCAAGGGTGTACTTACCCCCGGTAGGGTTTTAATGTTGTGCATGGCGTTCTGGGCGTCGAGCGCCGATTTGCGAGCGTAGAAAGTGACGAAACAGCAACCTCTGGATTGGCCAGATAACTTATCCCTGAGAACGTTGATCTGGTAGACTGGTCCATATTCTTCGAACATCTTCTTCAGGTCATTTTCGTCCCAAGCGCGTGGAATCTGACCAACAAACATTTTGATGGCGTCCGCGTCCGGACCCTCCTTCACGCAACTGTTCATGCTTCTGAAACGAGTTAACAACAAGCAACGTGTCACCGTAAGGACCAAGGCTTACGGAAATTAAGCTATTCATTTAGGCCAAGGTTTAAGGTAGCCAAGGCTTAACGTAACACCACTTAAATTATTCCCCAAAATTAATTAAATTCGTATTGGTATAAACTTAGGTTTTTTCGATGTAGGTTGTTCCTCTTTAGTGTCTTCCGATTCGGGGGCAGCGCGTTTAGACATGATTAATTATCTTTTAAGTTAATTGGGATTAACAAAGACTATCGTAATTCTAATTGGTAGCAGACGTCGTGGCCACTTTTAAAGTAAACCACGTTGTCTCAATCTCAATCTCAAACCCACAGCAAACTCAATCACGCAAAATCAAGTTCGCCGATGTTTCTGAATCAATTTGATTAAATTAAATTCTAAAAGTCGTCTTTGAAATCAAAAATAATCCAAATATTTTCAAGTGGATATTATTATCTCGGGAAAATAAAACCATTTTATCTTTCACATTGTTGCCCTTATCTTAAACACACTCGAAAAATAGAAATTGCCTTTTGTACTTTGCCCTAGGTTTCTTGACTCAACGAGGCATGCATGCATGGTTAAAAAAAGTAGTTCCAATAATGGTCTTTCGGAGTTCCATGGCGAGATAATACATGGTAGGGGGGGAGGAGGAGGAAAAAGGAAAAAGTAGTACAGTCGCGAATATGACGTCAATATTTGCGCACTTTGACAAAGGTGGCAAGTAACCGGCCACATTGACATATTTTAAAAAAAGGCAAAATATTACAGCGTTACCTCATTTTAAAATGAGAATCGAGATGGTAAAACAAATCTGGGGCCGCGTTTGCGATAGATACAGACACCTTATGGATAATTTTGCTTATGAAGCTCTTTCACTCGGCGTAGGCACTTTGCCACTTCCCCTCCCCTTGCCTTGGCAACACCGAGTCTTTTTTTAACCCCACGACCACCCATCCTAAGTCTATAATTATATAATAAAGTAAAAGCTCAGAAGCAACTGTGGCAATTTGGGGGCAAAAGTATGGACATTATAATACAGGAATAAAAGCGAATTGTTTCACCCCTCGTGTATCCTATCAGCGATGGCCTCCATTTTGGCCAAGAGTGCCACGGCGGCAGCGGCCGAAGACGTGCTGGTGGTGGTGATGGTATTAGTCGTTGCAGACTGTTCGTTGTTCCCTTGTATGGGGGCGCTAGGAGCGCAATTACTTTCGGTAGTGGTATGGACGGAGTAACTTAATTGAATGTTATCATCCGTGGTGGTTGTCCCCGTTGAAGAAGTCTTCAATTCGCGACCACTTTCTTCCGATAAATTATTCGAATCCATTTAATTGTGGAAAACAAAGAAAAGATACTAAACTTAATTTTGCTACAAGACGGCAACGCGGCAGATTGAAACCGACCCGAGACCTACGGCAAGAGAGAGACCGACGCCACCGAAATTTATTTTTTCACTCAACGACACGACAAACTAACTGATAATTCTTATCAGCTTCTTAAACAGATATCAATTCAGTTGCCCAACTTTCGCTGCTGCCGTGCACCGTCCATAATTGCTTTTCTTTATGAAGACATTAGCGCCACCACCAATGAATTACCGCAATACAGTCCGTCCAATATGTCCTCGGGTCACTTATGGGACACACTCACAAACACGCACTAATATAATAATACCACCGTTGGTATTTCACAACAAAATTCGCGAATAAACTAAGAAAGACTAAGTCGGGGAGCAACGAGTGTCTTGGGTTTTCCGAAAAGTTATCTTAGAGGCACTCGTACATTGGTTGGAGATCCAAAGTCCAAAGTGGCTAGCTATCAAAGCAGTTTGTTTCGCCGATAAGACAGACACCGTCTCCGCCCCAGATAAGATCCCCTCTCTATTTTAGCTATTTCTACACATTTTCCGTCCCGTCCGATAAGGATTTCAATAAACCTTTTCAAGTACTCCAGCGAGCGGGGCGATTATGATTATTTGGTGGGTCTTTCTTAGTGGACCCCCTGGTGAGACGGTGTCACCACTCCGGGCAGGGATTGGGGGTTGGATACGTATAGCCTAGAGCTTAACTTCCTTAACGCGGTAGGACACTGACTGACTAGATGATTGCTAGCTACCACCGCCACGCGTGAACCTTTTTCTTCCTCTGGGGATTTTTTATTTTTTTGTTAAGCTGACCGAGCATGCATGCCTTTTCTTCTTCCGCGGAACAGAACAGAACAGAAAGGTCGAGGGGTTGGCTACTATCCCCGGAAGCTTAGCGACTATTACCACCGCTTCTAACGGGGGTTATAATGGTTGGTAGAGTGGGTCTCCCCTTAGTGTGACGCGTCGCGTCTTTGGCACGTGGCCATCAGTTGGCGCGGCACGTGTCTTGTGTGGCGTTGACTCTTAACTCCCGTTACACTTTCTTTGTCTTTATTTAAAGAACTGGGTAGAAAAACGCCGATATTTTCTACAAACTTTGCTCGATTTTGAGGCGGTTGGGAAAGTACTAGCTTACCACCCTACCTCGACAAAAAAGTATTTCCGAATTTTGAACACCACCACCACCAACGGCTGTTCCTTATCTCAAGTCACCGCGAGAGCGAGGATTTATTGGCTTCGATTAACATCATTTCTCGCTTTAGCTTTTGCCACCAACCCAACCTTACCCAAGTCCGCGACACGCCGACACGCCGCGACAAATCCCAAATGTTTAAAAATAAACTCCGCCCACCCATACAGATTCTCCGATTCAAAAGACTAGATTAATGCAGCCACGACAGCAACCGCGTATTTTTTCATATAGGCATATATAATAACATTCTTAAAATTTACGATGTTCCCCATAGAGTAATTTCTTTCCCATATACAGCAACGTCATAACCCTCTATCTCTTACCTTAGTGATATCCCCCCTCCCCTTCCCTTCCGGGGGCAAATAGTATTCTCTAGTACAAAGTTGCCCCTAACGTAGGGGATACACAGTTCACTCCCCCTCTCAACCGAAATTACTCTATTGAAAATTGACACAAGTAAAACCAGATAGAGACAGACAGACAGACAACAATCGTTATAACAGTAGACACTCCTACACGAGTCCACGCGGAAAAAAACGTATAATATACTTGCTTAAAGTTGCCAATAAATATTAATTTTTCCTGATCTTATAGAGCAAATAATTTAGGAAAAATGCCTGACTCGTTACTAACAACTGGCTAGGGGGAAGAGATAGTCTGACGTCACGCATCCCCCCCTCTCTGGTTGGCATTTTTGCGCGTAGAATACCGTTTACAACCGTTAGGGGGGATGAAACTCCAGTAAGAGATAGAACAGGGTGTAACGTTTCAGGGTCAGAACTCTTAGCTCCCTATAAAGTAAATAATTTGGGCCTGACTTGTCCCTAACCCTGATAGGCAAATAACCTGATGTAAGGAGCGTTTACTGTGTTATGAAAAGCAGCTTACTTGAGTTTTTTAGGTTTTGGTCGTGTTGAATGAAATGAGGTGGCTACGAAGAAGAGTCCCAAAGACGACAGACACCACACCCAAAAATAACAATCACCTGACAAACAAAAACACAACTGTTAAAAGTAAGCAAACACGAAATGTCGAAATCCCCCTCCGCCGGTTCGGTTATCGTTTATGGGGGGGAACAAGTAGTCCCTTATACATATGATACTATATACAGGGTGTTTTTGAAAAGTCCATCAAAAATGGAGCGTGTTTTTTGGAACATTTTGAGTCGAAAATGTTCTATGACTATTTTCCGTCCGAGCCACTGTTTTCAAGTTGGAATTGGAGTACTTTACGTATGACCCCTTAAATTTAATTAGAAAGAACTGTAATTTAATTAAGGGATCATCCCTAAAACATTCAAATCATAACTCGAAAACAGTGGCTCGGACGGAAAAATGTCATAGAACATTTTCGACTCAAAATGGCCCAATAAACACGCTCCTTCATTATTGATGGACTTTTCAAAAACACCTTGTATATACTAACTATATATAGTACATGATAAAAATTGACCTTTTTGAAATTGGCGCCCCATCAAAGCGGAGTGGCGGTGGCTTTTACCAAATTGATTGTTAGCCCCCCCCCCCCAACCCCTAAATTTTAAAGGAGCCCAAATATCTTTAGCAAAGGCGGGAGATTTGCTTAAAAATTGCGCGCATTTGGCAGCATTTAAGTTTGAAATTGAAAACTGGCGGAGACTGCGACGAAGTTAAGAGTGGTGTCTAAAAATATACCCCAAAAACTTGACTCCCCAGAGAAGCTAAAGTACTTTCTATCTCTCTCTCTTTTAACGTTTTTCAGATTAGAAAATGATGACCTATGGATTTTAAACAGTGCCAGAGACATCTTTAACGCCACTAAGACATTTATTTTTATTTTTTTGGTAGGGTGATATCCGACCCCTCTATTTTAATTTTAATTTTAATTTTAATAAAGTCGGCAACCCTTTCCATTTTTAAATGAATTTAAATAAAAGGAACCTTCAGGTGTGACTGTATCTCTTTAGGGGGAAAAAACTGGCTTGTCAAGGAAATAAAAAGCGAAATCGAAATCGGGTTATTTTGTAATAACAAAAAAAAAAAAAAAAAACTAAAACTAATATTACTTCCCCGTGTTTTCCTTCAAAAGGAACTTTCCTTTCCTAGCATAGCTATTTTAGTAGGGACTAATGGCACCCGTTTGTTGCTAACACCATAAAACTCAATAGGGGATATAAGCAATTGTCATTACTACCTAATATTATAGGAAGATAAGTACACTTTCATATCCTATTTTTAGTATAAAACAAATTGTCATAAATTACCCTGGTTTTTGGGTTCATACAAAACGTTTTCAAACTAATTTGTATAGTAGTTAAAATCTGCAATATTTTTAGGACCATAATGACACTAAAACACGCGAGATTAGGCCTATATCTCGCCTATTTAGTATTAGGCATTTAATTATCATTAAATAGTATTTGAACTAACAAGAATAAATCAAGGGGGCTATTAAACTAATCAGCATTGAAACTAAACAGAAATTCTTTTAACTACCCTAAAGATATGACCTTTAACCTCCCGTTTTTAAAGAAAGAATCCACAAGTTATACAAAAGTTACTTAGGAAACTTGTAGATCATTATAAACAAGAAAAATTACGATATCTACGTGTGCCTTATCATAATTCTAAAAACAACATCATGATTTTTACACCTTTTAGAGATTTTAATATCAATTTCTGATTGAATATACAAACGAAACCCGGCTTGACGCGGGTATTTTAATTAATTTCCTATTTGTTTATCGCGTATCTCCACAAACAAACACTGAAGCCACGCAAAACCCCCGATTTCATAAACTACCAATCGCTTTTACAGTAACACACGTAACGTAACGTAGCTAAAAATCCTACTTGACCAAGGCTTAACGATTTAAGAACCGAATACCGCTCAAAAACAATTTTAACTTGAGAAAAACTTTACGTACGTCAATTAGGAGTTCATTTCGAAGTTAATTAACGGTTCAATCGTTAATTAAACCAATTATGGAAGGACACAAAGTTCATTTTTAAATTTAAAGGCCCGAGGCGATATTTTCACTTTTTTAAGTCGTAGACAATTTTAGTATAAAACAGAAATCTGCAGCTACGCTACCGACGGCAAAGCCAAGCTATCGCCAACCCAGGAGGGGGAGGAGGGAAACAGATGGTTAACCTTTCGCGACCTTCCCGGGACCTTTAGCCTTGCCATAATTGGATTAATTACTAGCCCAGAATGTCCTTTCAATATAAATAAATTCAATAAAGTAATTAAAACGGAACTTACCAACGCCACGACGGACAAAAACACGGAACTCACACGCGGGACCACGACTAACAAAATGGCGACATACGCTTCGCGATATACTTTTCCCTAGATGGCAACGCTAACTCTAGCGTATTAGGTCAAAGGTCACACTCTCGTACTTCTACACGAATAAAATCGTCTGCTCCATCAATCAGTAAACAAATGCTAAGCCTTGCGCAATGAAGAAATCGTGATCAGAGTTGCCAGATGGGCGGTTTACCGCCCAAATTGGGCTTCTTTTCGATCTATGTAGCGGGAAAAATGGTTGGGCGGAAGGCGGTTTTTTGGGCTGGTAAGGGCTACGTTCAGTAACTGCTAGCGTACGCAGCAAGTTTATGATATTACCATCTATTAGATATGTTTATATTTTAAGTTAATAACCTGGCTTATTGTTAAAAAGACTTTCTGTATTGGGCGGAAATTGGGCGCTTTTCTGAAAAAACCAAATTTTTGTTTGGGCTGATTTCCGCTTGGGTTGGGCGAGATCTTCAAAACTGATCTGGCAACTCTGATCGTGATGAAATTTATTTTCAAGAATGAAGTTTAGTTGTGGCATTTGGTTTTAGTCTTTTGGATCATAAGATAAAGCTTAATAATGCTTGACGTTTTACCAGCGGAAATATTAATTAAAATCCTTAAATATTTGGATTATAAAGATCTTTTAAAGTAATTAATCGCTTAATTTGACGCGTTAATTAATTAAATTTATATCGCGTTATCATTTCAGAGTTGCTTCAACAAATAACAGATTAAGAGAAACGGCGAATTCTGAGGAATTATGGAAAATTCAAAGCGACAAATACTGGAATAATAAGTACTTAAAATTAAATATATACTTTAATAATTAAACGAGTTTAATTTAAATCGTTAATTAGGTTAAACACGGAAGACGCAGACTGGAAAAGTAATTTTATAAGGTGGTATAAAGCAAACCATAGGTACATAGACTGTTACAAAGATATTAAAGATTCATGGGATAAAATAAACGCATTCATGTCTGAAAATTACCCCGAAGTCAAAGCTGTCATAAAAGGTTAAAACCATAGTTAATATTAATTATAATTAACAAATAATAATTAATTTAATTAAGATGGGGCAACTGAAAAGGAAATAAAAGAAGCTGAAACCAAAATAGGCTTAGAATTTCCTGATGATTTCAGATGTTCCTTAAGTATTCATAATGGACAACGATTAACGACTATGGGGTTAGTTAAAGGGATAGTGTCACACTTAAAAAAAAAAAAGAATTATACCTTTTTGTTTTTTTTTTTTGGTAGATTATATGGTGGGGTTAATTTCCAAAATCATTTCCGCTCTGAATATCTACTGGACTTGGACACAGTTAGAAACTTACAAGTAAAAAAATATACCAATTAAAAAATAAAACTTAGATTTAAATTACATTTAAATATTAGTCCAATCGTGATGGGTATGTCCTGGTTACTATTTGCTTGGATACGGGAGTAGCTCAATACTTGGCCTTAAAGGACACGAATGGTTTAAAAAAAGGAACAGTCTTTTACCAGGAGCCAAGAGATATTGAGGATTTGTTCGATAATCCACCATTTAGTGCATTTATTACTGGTACTGAGACTGGACCTTTATTTTTTTAATTAATTAAATTAATATTATTGGAGTTGATTCATGGGTTTTTAATTAAATTCATGTAGCTAGTTCTTATGGTGATTGGTTGAAGACATTTGCCAATCAACTGAAAGATGATGAGTTTCTAAAGGAAGAGGGCCAATTGTTACGTTTCCCTAAATGCAATGAAGTCAGTGAATGGACTCAGTCCATTTGTGTTTCAGTTAGAACCAGTTTTTTACCTGAATTGAGCTCAGTTCAACCACCAAATTTCTTTCACACCTACAAAATAAGGTCAATAATATAAATTAATTTCTTTATTAATTATTCTATATTTTTTTTATTAATTTCTCTTAATTTTTTTATTAATTTTTATAAATTTTATTTCATTAATTTTTTATAAATTTTAATTTATTATCTCTTTTTGTACAAAAAAAACATTTTTTTCCAATAAAAATTTATTTAATTTATTTATTATTTTTTTATAAATTTTAATTTATTAATTTTTTATTAATTTCTGTTCATTTTTTAATTTAATTTTTCTTAGTTGAATTTTACAAATTTTACATGTTTAATTAATTACTATAAATTAATGCATAATTACTATAAATTAATTCATAATTAATTACTATAAATTAATGCCTAATTAATTACTATAAATTAATACATAATTAATTACTATAAATTAATACATAATTAATTACTATAAATTAATGCATAATTAATTACTATAAATTAATGCATAATTAATTACTATAAATTAATGCATAATTAATTACTATAAATTAATGCATAATTACTATAAATTAATGCATAATTACTATAAATTAATGCATAATTACTATAAATTAATGCATAATTAATTACTATAAATTAATGCAAAATTAATTACTATAAATTAATGCGTAATTAATTACTATAAATTAATACATAATTAATTACTATAAATTAATACATAATTAATTACTCTAAATTAATCCATAATTAATCACTCTAAATTAATCCATAATTAATTACTATAAATTAATACATAATTAATCACTCTAAATTAATGTATAATTACTATAAATTAATGTATAATTAATTACTCCAATTACATGATTTCAGAATGAGGATGGATGAGGAGGCCCCTAAGAGTCAATCCTGCCAACTGGAAACACGTCACTGGACCTTAATTGATGAAAATGGCCAAGAACGCCACCTTCAAGGTGAAGGTGTTGTAGGTCAGAACCCCATTAATTAATTAATTTAATAACCATTCTTAAAAAAAATAAATAAAAAATAAAATTAAAATTAAAATTAATTGATACCATGTTAGGAGAGTTTCCCATCATGCGTCCTGGTGCTGATTTCACTTGGACAAGTGCTGCCTCCTTCAAGACCTCATTGGGAATCATGAAAGGTTTCTTCACCATGAAGAACCTTCAAACTGGTAAATTAATTAAACAAAAAATTAATTAATTTATTATTAATTAACAAATAAATAAATAATTAATTAATGTTAAATTAATTAACAAATAAATAAATAATTAATTAATGTTAAATTAATTAACAAATAAATAAATAATTAATTAATGTGAAATTAATTAACAAATAAATAATTAATGTTAAATTAATTAAACAAAAAAATTAATTTATTATTAATTAACAAATAAATAAATAATTAATTAATCTCAAATTAATTAATCAAAAAAATTAATTTATTATTAATTAACAAATAAATAAATAATTAATTAATGTTAAATTTAGGAGAAAAGATGAAGGTTACGTGTCCAGCATTCCAGATGAAGTGTTTGCCTTCTGTCTGTCCACAACAGTTTGAAACATCCTATTTAAACTCTGATTAAAAAGGAGATTAATTATTTGTTTATTAAAAATTGTTTCTTTGTTTCTTTCCAATTAAAACTGTAATAAAAAATAAATAAATGGTTTTTATTAAAATTATTTGTGTTGGTTTGTTTGTTTAAATGAGGGGGAGTTGTTTTTTTTTAAAAGACTACTGGCATTTATTTACAACTATTATAATAGGAGTCACAAAAACATCTTTTTTTTTAATACACTGGTTTTTTTTTTAGTTGTGAAAAAAAAAGACAAACAAAAAAACTAAAAAACAAATACCCAAAGATAAATGACATTAAAGTGGTTGTTTACTGTTTAGTTAAATTCCCTTCTCCCAAATTTGTTTTTTTATTGCTACTATAAAAACGGGGGGTTTCTTAATTAATTAATTAATTATGATTAAAGTTAATCCTTATTATTTAATCTAATATTTTTACAAGTGTTTAATATTTTTTTATTTTTTTTAATTTTTATTTTTCGCGACTTTTCAAAAAATTATTTTGAATCTACAAAATGTTTTCTTCCCAATTTTTTTTATTTAAAATCTTTTCTTTAATATTTATTTTATTAATTAATATTTTTAATTTTTTTTTTCAATTAAAAATTTTAAATTCCCAGTTTTTTTTAAAAAATTTCCAAAAATTTTAAAATCATTTTTTCTAAAATTTACTTTTGTTGATATTTTTTTTTTTTTTAGTTTTGTTTTTTGATCATCCTAGTTTTCCAAAAAAAAAAAATTAAAAAAATTGTCTTTCCCCAAAAAATCTAATTATATTTAAATTAATCTAATTCACTCACCAAACACGCAATCAATTAATTAAGTCACAGGCTATTTTCTCATTTTGTTAATTATTTTCTTCCAATTAAGTTTTTTTTTTCTTATTAAAAATCCCCTTTTTTATTTTTAATTTTAAGTTTTAAAATTAAATTTTTCTTTTTTTTTCTTTTCAGGAAATTAATTAATTTAATTTGGGGGTCGTAATTAATTAATTTTAATTGATATATTATAAAGATTTGTACAGTAATCGGTTACGTTGTTTATTGGAAATTTACAAATACCTGAAAAATATAGATTTATTTATTTTTAATAAAGAAGGGGGAATTTAATTTTCTAGGTAGTTAGGTTTAATTTTAATTAAAAATATAACTTAATTATCTAGATAAAAAAACAATAATGTAGAAAAATCAGGAAAGAAAAACAATGTGTATTTATGAGATGAATATGTGTAAAAAAAAAAAAACCCGTGCCATTTTTATAATATTTATTTTCTAGATTTCTTTTTTTGACGTTAAATGTTTGTTTGTTTGTTTAAACAAATAATAAAATCACACTCAAGAAGATACGCTCAAATGGAACATTTTTTCAATGAATTGATTTGATGATTATGAAAAAATAAACAGAAAAAAAAAAATCATATTTTTCCAAATTAATTTGTTTTTTTACCAAAATTAATTTGTTTTTTACCGAAATTAATTTGTTATTTACCGAAATTAATTTGTGTTTTTTTTTACCGAAATTAATTCGTTTTTTTACCAAAATTAATTTGTTTTTTACCGAAATTAATTTGTTTTTTTTTTTACCGAAATTAATTTGTTTTTTTACCGAAATTAATTTGTTTTTTACCGAAATTAATTTGTTTTTTACCGAAATTAATCTGTTTTTTACCGAAATTAATTTGTTTTTTACCGAAATTAATTTGTTTTTTACCGAAATTAATTTGTTTTTTACCGAAATTAATTTGTTTTTTACCGAAATTAATTTGTTTTTTACCGAAATTAATCTGTTTTTTTTTACCGAAATTAATTTGTTTTTTACCGAAATTAATTTGTTTTTTACCGAAATTAATTTGTTTTTTACCGAAACTAATTGTTTTTTACCGAAATTAATTTGTTTTTTACCGAAATTAATTTGATTTTTTTACCGAAATTAATGTTTTTAAAACCAAAATTAATATTTTTTTCAAATATTCCGTTTACATACTTTTAATTTCAATTAAAATTTATAGTCAGTTATTTACTTCTTAATTCACTCAATTATATTATTTATTTGTTTGTTTTTCTAAAGACAGATGTTTGGAAACATTTTTATATATTTTATATAAAAATTGGATGAAATATGAATTTTTTCTCTCAATAATTTCTGTTTAATGATGAAAAATTCTCTCTTTTTGGTAAACGGAGTTAAAGTTTACATTTTTTTTTACTAAATAACCGGTGTGTTAAAGAGATGGATGATAAATGCCTCGAATCCCGCCAATCAATCAATCAATCAATCAATCAATTTTAAAAAACGCAACCAAAGAAATGATGATTTTATGTTTTAAAGAATTGCGGTTGCGGCGGCGGCGGCACACTCATTTTTCTCGCCATAGATGGAAAATAAAATTGTTTCATTTTGTTAAAAACTGTTTTAATATTATTTAGGCGAGACGGAGACTGTAACTTCTCGTCCATTTCAATTGAATTGTTGTTGCGGCCCGTCGTGTCCCAATAGAATGGAACATTTTATTAAATGGCTATTTTAGTTGATGTGACGTCATTTGTTATAGAAGGGGGGAGGGGGGAAGGTAGGCGAGGGGGGGACGGGGGTGGGGGGCGGTTACGCGTCATCATCATCGTCATCCTCCTCCGCTCCGTCACCATCTTCGTCTCCATCTTCTTCGTAATCTTCAGGAACCACATCATCTCCTACATCCTCAACCTCGGAATCTCCTTCCGCTTCCTCAAACTTATCTTCACCATTTTCTTTATCTTTATCATTACCTTTTAGGGAGGGGGTCAAGATGGCGTACGCCAAGTATTTTAAATAACTACCCATTTTAAAGTTAAGGCGGGAGCCCACTAATTGACCCTCAATAGGGAGCTAACAACTGGCTAGGGGAAGAGATAGTCTGACGTCACGCAGTCCCTCTCTAGTTGGAATTTTTGCGCATAGAATACTGTTTCCAACCCTTAGGGGGGATGAAACTTCAGTAAGAGATAGAGGGGTGTGACGTTTCAGGGTCAGAACTGTTAGCTCCCTATATTATTAAGAGCCTTGGCTTGAAATAAATAGACCAAGGCGCTCAAACACTATAAAAACCTTTCAAGCTGCTTAAACCTAATTGGGGGATGTCAAATAAGGAACTATTCTTTACCTTTGTGGTCAGTCTGGTAAACGAGTTGTTTGTTTATTTTATTTTTAGGAAAGAAAGAACAAAAGGGGAAAGACTTATTAAATCTCTAATCAACACCATTTACCTTAATTAATTAATTACCTTAAAGGGTTCATTAATTAATTAACTAACTAATTAAAAAGTTTAGAAACAGACCTTTTGAATTTTCTGCTTGGTATCTCCGTCATCATTTGCCTATCAAAACCATACAGATGGTCAAAACTAAATTAAATTAACCCAATAGACAATATTTAAAATTGGCGCGCGAGCTGCACTGAGAACATAGCGTACTCTGTCGGGGAGGGGTGCAGTCAAAAAAAAATGGAGCTAATGTAAAGTCTATGGCAGTATATTAAACTTTGAGATTAATTATAAATTATACAAATTAGTTTAGGGGTTCGATTTCTTTTTTTGCGGTACTATTGCATATTAAATCATGGGTTTTCGCTACAGGTATTCAATTTTTAACATAATGATTTCAAATTTTATCAGTTTAACGTGGCCGTGTTATCGCGACGGTCTAAGCCTCGGTTGGGTTTATTTATTTACTTTTGTTGCTGATCCATCTGCCAAAACCTTTTTATACCCTCGCTGGGTACACAAGGGAACGCAACAAACAGTAGGCATTTACAATTTATTTCTTAAACCCTATCATAAGTTTAGATTTAATTTTTAAATTTAACACTCTTCTCGTACGTTTTGCTGGGGACCACAATACCTTGACTGCACCCTAGCGGCTGCTCTGCGCTGTGTCTGCACTGGAGCTGCTCTGAGCGCGCGCGATTCAATTTTAAATATCGTCTATAAGGCGGGAAATACAGCGCTTATTTAAGTTATGGCGCAAGCGTCTATAAAAAGGCGGGAAAATCTCCACGTGTTTCGAGCGCGCGCGTGCTCACTGATGAAACTTAAAAAGGCGGGAAAATCACCGCGTGCTTACGCGCCCGCGTGCTATATGTTGAAATTCTCATAAGGCGGGAAAACACTGCGTGTTTAAGGGTGATTTAAGTTAGCGCACACGCGAGTTACATTTGAAAGAAGCGCGCGCGCGCCGCTATAAGATGAAGTGGGCAGTCACCAAGGCGGGCGTATTCGGTGTTGGGATTTTACGGTTTACCGTTCTAGCTACCTCTCTCGTCTAGCTCTTTTCATTGACGTCATACGTGGGCGCCAAAGAATACGCGATCTGTCTTATATGAGATATAAAGTTTGTATGTCCGGAAAAAGGAGAACGACGTTAATCGACGTTAATGGCCTTTATATACGTGTAAACACGAAGGTCTTTTTGCATTCAAAATTGCTATATTAAATAAATTATGTGCACCGTTATTTAGGATAATTATAATGTACACATAATACACATAATAGACCTACATTTAAAATGAGAAGACCAAGTATTTTGTATCAAATTTTATTTCAAGTAGTAACTTTTTTCATTTTCATTTTATCATCGTCAGCTTTGAAAGGTGATGGCAATAATTCATTCTTATAATAGTTCGTAGATTTGTAAAACCTTACATTAAATTAAAAGTTCATGACGTAAATAATATTTACCTTTCAGAAAGAATTAGCAACGCGCCGTTACCGCCTAAGATTTGAATTTATAACGGATAATCGGCCTCGCCCTCTCCCTAAACCATTGAAAGTTAGGTAGGGGTGAAGAAGAAAGGGGGTATACAATTTTCAAAGTAGAGAGACGTTTTCTCTCTGGACGCAGCCACCGCGGATTCTTGTTTCTAGCCCACGTAAGACGTCATAGTAAGGGAAAAAATTACTAGAGCCCCCCTACTACAAAAAGGAGAATCTCCCGCTTACCACCCCTGAAGGATGCTCCGACCTAATAATGCGAAGCGGTATACAGACCTTGGGCAGTCACGTGGTATTAAGGCGACCGCGGAAAAGACGAGAGAGAGACAAGAGAGAGAGAGGATACCATAATATCATAAAGCGTCTTCCTTCCCCCGCTCTTTGGACTGGCGCCTAAAATAATACACAGCGTCGTCGCGGTCGCGGTGCGTCGAAGGCGTTGGGAAAGCCTCTCAAAGACTATATAGAAGGATGACAGTAACAGTTTCTTAACCCCCGTCTGAACTCATTCGGAGGGAAAGAGTTCTTAGGTCGCGACGCCTTGTTTAACTCCCCATAGAGACATAATACCACAGACGTTAACGCGGGGAAAATGTTTTTATAAACTGCGTATAGTTTTTTCCAAAAATAAACGGAACTAAAATATTTCCTCAAATAAATTTCTTCTTCCTCAAGTTTTGTTTCCACGTGGAAATAAATTTTGCGTCACCCACCAATAGGGATGACGCTTAGAAAGTGTCACACAACTACCTTTATAGCAATTACTTAACCAAATAATCAATAATCATTCAGTGTCAGGGGGAAAATCGGGTTGGGGGGGGGTCATAAATTATTGATGTTATAGCTCCTCTAACAAAATCTACTGAGTTCAAAAGCGGGGGATAAAAGACAGACATCGAAAGGAAAAAACATAATCCCCCTTTTTTATGTAACGCCGGCTTATAAAAGACAGACATCGAAAGGAAAAAACATAATCCCCCTTTTTTATGTAACGCCGGCTTATAAAAGACAGACATCGAAAGGAAAAAACATAATCCCCCTTTTTTATGTAACGCCGGCTTATTTAAGTCCATACGCAAGGCCTGGCGCACTTTTAAGATAGTTCTTTTTGAGAATTGACCTCTAATAACCCCGCTGAATGACACCCACCTACGTCAACAGGTGCAACAAGAGAAGCCCCACACGCAAGGAGCATCTTAATGAGAACCCCTCCCCTTTCCCTGCCCCCCCCCCCCGGAGGTGAAATTAGCCAACGGAAATGATCATTATAATAAAACTGGCCGAAATCATCAAAGCAGAGAAATGAATTTATACTAATAACTACATGAATAAGCGACGAGTTTCCCTATGCTTTGGGGCCTAATTTAAAACAAATAATACGCATATCTATCTAAATTCTCATGACACTATCACTTTAAAATACGGACTTCGTTTCCGACGCATCTTAATTTATGTTAAAATTATATTTAATATTCAGGAAAATATTCTTGTGAGAATGAAATTTATTCCGCGCACGTGAAAAAAAGAAATAAAATCGCGCGCGCGCTCTAAGTAAACGAGGTAAGTTGGCAGCGCGTACAAAGGCGGGGGTTACTTTCCCGTCTTCTCTTTTATACAGACGACTCATCTTGAATTCAACTTTTTGAAAACTTCAACTTGGTGAAAATTAACCAACCAAGAGAAGCCGGCTGCATATTTTTTTTTGGTTGCCCCTATAGGGGGAGGGGCCTATCTCTATCTCTCCCCCCCCCCTCGTTATCGTACCGGTTCCCGGCCGGCGAAAAAAGGCGCCAAAAATTTTAGCAAGTCTTTTTTTTTTTGACAATTAATAGAAATTCAATTAAATTTGGATTGAATAAGATTTAATTTACATTTAACTTTTGTTGGGGAGTCAAGAGTTATATCCGGTTTAGTTTAAATACAAGAGACTTAGTAAATACACGTAATTATGTCACTTTATTTAGATAAAACGCTTTAAGTCGATTAATTTAATCATTGATATCTTTAAGTACTTGTCAAAACCTTAAGGATTAATTGCAAAACCCATTTTAAGTAATCCATAACGCAAACTTAATTGCCCATCATTAAACGCGTCATAATTGGCGTTAAATTGACTATAACTCTATAGAAACTAGCGTAATATACCGGGGATATATGAGTGGGATTTAATTATAATTAATAAAGCGGCGTTAGGCCTAACGTCGGTCGGTAAAGAAGCCAAAGTTTCAACGGAAGGAAGAAAGGTGGAGGTGGGGTTGAATGAGACGCCGGTAGCGTTTGAGACACGCCGCGAAAAGCGTTTGCCGCGACGGGGTAACCGTTGGCTGAGTGCCGGCGTGGGAAAAACTTTGTAAATCTTACCTCGGACGCTGTCCTTTTATGAGGAGAAGTGTCAGATTTCGCATCTCCAGTGGCCTTTTCCTTTTCTTGAACATTTTCGACGGCGACTTCGGCTTTTTCCGAACTCATGGTGGTGTTTAATTTATTTCCAAGAACGCTGGTAAACGAGAGCGACGCGAATACGCGACTTTCTTTGTTCGAAGTTCGGGCAAAAATGGCGCGGGGGCAACAATTATCGACTGGTCACCAATCAAAAAACTTGGCCGGATATGTTTTTCGAAAGCGGCTACGGATTGGCTCCACTCGTCTTGAATTAAGCCTATTTTCCGAGACAGTGTATTAGTACGAGCCACTTGTAATTTAATTTTAGCGTTAACATTTTTAAAAGCAAATTTTCTCACCCTTTGCGTAGCGATGACAGCGCGTTACCAACCAAGCCGGGGAAATGATGGAGGCGATAGTCTTATTGGCCACCAGTCGGCGCTGTATTCGGTGACGAAGATGCTGGTTGGTTCGTTTATCGTGACGCTAAACCAAACCGGCCAATAGGAGTCGTGGGAAACGGTCATTTTAAAGGGCTGGAAATAAATCTTATAATTAAGCTGAAAAACAACTATATTAGTTCCTTTAATTATTACGAAGATAATTATAATTGAAAACGATTCAATCAACTCGCTTCATCTCTCTTATTCATATAAGAAGACTATTTTGGGGTAAAATTTAGCAGAAACCCTATCTTAATCAAATTTAAAAAACTCTTATGTTCAGCCAAGTACATTTCCTCCAAATATACCACGTGACTCCCTCCCTACGTTTCCTTTCTGCTTCAGAGAAATCATACGGCGAAAATGGTAAGATGTCGATATTAATCTCAATTAATCCCTTTTATTAGTCGCTTATAATTATGGTAAATTAAATTATAAATAACCTTAATATTGGTCCTATTTAATACCGTATTTAGTTTTTAAATAAAAGTGTTAAAAATTATTTATAATTACGGTTGAAATCGGACCATATTCACGTGCTTAAGCCTTGGCTATTAGACTATATTTAATATTGTTTCAGCGGTAATTTTGGTAATAATTTTTGCAATTAAATTAATTTCAGGTGAACGTACCGAAAACCAGACGCACCTATTGCAAAGGTAAATGCAAGAAGCATACAACCCATAAAGTGACGCAGTATAAAAAGGGCAAAGATTCCATCTATGCTCAAGGTATGTTCATGTTAACATTTAAATTACTTAAATATTATATTAAATGTATGACCAAGGCCTAAATTCCGTGTTTGTATTGTAGGAAAACGTCGTTATGATCGTAAACAACAGGGTTATGGAGGTCAAACAAAACCCATTTTCAGGAAAAAGGTAAGTTTTACTCAAAAACTTAAAATTGCCTACAGAGTAATGGCACCTACTTGCCTTTGACTGTATTAAGCTCTATGGGTAGTTAACATGGAGTGCCACTACTCTATTATTGACTAAAGTTTTTTTGTAATATTTTAAGGCTAAAACGACCAAAAAGATCGTTTTGAGAATGGAATGTACCGATTGCAAATTCCGCAAGCAATTGCCCATCAAGAGATGCAAGCATTTTGAAATCGGTGGAGACAAGAAGAGGAAGGGACAAATGATCCAGTTTTAAAAGTTGCGGCAATTTTTTGTTTTTCATTCGGGGAAACTTTTTTTGTAAAATATTTGCAGGCGCGATTAAAAACTGGTCTTATGACGAAAATATTTGTCTTGTTCTTTATTATTAAGCCTTGGTTAATTAATTAATTAAAATTATCTCTAATTCCCATTCTACATCTCTATTGGATAACGGAATTTAACCTTTAACCTATCCTATTCCTATACTTTCTTACAGCACAGCATTGCCAAGGCCCAAAAATCTAACATGCACTTTTCAATTAAACTAATTCCCGCATTTAAACTAACTAGATTAAGTTTATTTCCTCAAAAGAAGATTATAATTAAAAATATATCTACGTGTTTAAATCGTAAGTTGACTTCAATTTTCCGCTAGAAAAACTTTCACAAAAATTGTCAATAAATCGATTCCTATGATCACGTGACGCTACAGCGAATGACGATAAATTTAGGGTCCAAATTCCAAAGTTGGGCCTTTTTCCCGCATTAATATGAATTAATAAACGAAATTAAACATAATTAGAGAGTAATTAAGGCAGCGAAATACGATATGGTTAAAAAATTACGTGATTATCGCGTTCCTTTAATTTAAAGTCGAATAATTAAACTAAAACCTAACTGTAATAACTGTCATAGCTAAGCCTTGGTTGGCCGTTTCAGTAGAACTTACCAGTACTCCGTTACTAGGAAATTAATTTAAAAATTAATATATATATATATTAATTGCTATTAAATGTCAGTTAATTAATTTAAGGAGTTTAATTAAAATGGAGTTGCCAAAATTAAGCCAAATATACGTCTTCGTGGCGTCGGCAATTATCTTAGTGCCTTACACTCATTCAACGGAATACTTCCGCGAGAAATTGCATGGGCAAGTCGGGGCCGGCAATTATTCCTATTATAATCTAAACCAAGAAGGGAACGTCATCATATTCTTAGAAAGCGTTCACGGAGACGCCGATTTATACGTATCGGACAAAACAAAGCGTCCAACCTTTGAACTGGACCAGCATGACTTGCAATCGGTCACTTGCGGTTTAGATATGGTTAAAGTCTTACATTTATCGGGTCGGCCCTTAACAATCGCCGTTTACGGTCACCCGTCATGGCGCGTCTCTTTATACACCTTAGAAGTTTTCGTCTACGAAATATTAAATAAGGAAGAATTCCTAGCTTTGAATGGCGAAAGTGACAATACAAACACCGGACATTCAAAGGCACCCACGCGTCCACCCATCAAAACGCGCGGAGGAACTGCTGGACACAAAAACGAATTTGAAAGAGAGGAATCCATCATATGGACCATATTAGCGGGACTTTTGAAAATATTAATAGAAATATTGTCTAGTTAGCGAATTATTGCTTATTGGCAATTTTTGTAACGGTTTTGAAAGAAACTATAATTAAAAATTATCTTTGTACATTGCAATTAATTGACGTCAGCCTTTGTAATTAATTAATTTCGCCGCCCCCATAAAAATAAACACTGACCCTTTCAGCTTCCTTGGGGTTAAACGATGAACAGCAACAAATACAAAAGATGGCGCAAACGTTTGCTGAAAAGGAGATGTACCCACAAATGGCGGAATGGGATGAAAAAGCGCGTCATGACGTTAAAAATGATAATTTACGTCACTAACAAAGATTAATTGCAGGAATATTTTCCAATTGAAACGTTGAAGAAGTTGGGGCAATTAGGTTTGGGGGCAATTTGCGTCAAGGAGGAGAGTGGAGGGGCGGGGATGAGCAGACTGGACGCGTCCGTCATCTTCGAAGCTTTGTCTAAGGGGTGTGTCAGTACCACCGCCTACGTCAGCATACACAAGTATAAAAACCAGTGTTGCTGACATGTCCTTACAAACTTGAATGACCTTTATGACCCATCCACCCCAGCATGTGCGCATGGATGATTGACCAATTCGCGTCCGACCAACAGAAACAAAGATGGATTCCGTCCCTCTCAACCATGGACAAACTGGCTTCCTATTGCCTAACTGAACCAGGTGACCCCAGCTTCAACAACCACCGTGTCACAATGGACGCGTCCTAATAATTGCCATTCTCAGGTAGTGGCTCGGACGCGGCTTCCTTGTCTACAACAGCCAAGAAAGACGGGTCCGATTACGTCCTCAATGGGAGTAAAGCCTTCATTAGTGGGGCCGGGGACACGGATGTATATTTGGTCATGTGTCGAACGGGGGGAGCGGGAGCCAAAGGGATTAGTTGCTTGGCCATCGAGAAGGGCACTCCTGGACTCAGTTTTGGTAAGAAAGAGAAGAAGTTGGGTTGGAACAGCCAACCGACTAGGGCCGTCATCATGGAAGACTGTCGCGTACCAGAAACGAATCTGATTGGCAAAGAGGGACAAGGATTTAACATCGCCATGAAAGGACTCAATGGCGGTCGCTTAAATATAGGTTTGTTCCATCATGACCTTGCGTAGGTTATTCAAGGTCATGATGACCTCCGAAGGTTATTCAAGGTCATGATGACCTCCGAAGGTTATTCAAGGTCATGATGACCTCCGAAGGTTATTCAAGGTCATGATGACCTCCGAAGGTTATTCAAGGTCATGATGACCTCCGACTCTTTAATACCGTTTCTTAGCTTCGTGTTCGTTGGGGGCCGCTCAAGCCGCCATTGAATTAGCCACGGAACACCTGAAAGTCCGCAAACAATTCGGGAAACCCTTGGCCGAATTTCAAGTAATTGTGATTAAGGGTTCGCGATATGTCTTAAAAATCCGAGGTAACCCCAATTATTATTAAATCAGAATAATCAGTTCAAATTATCGCAAATGGCGACGAACGTGGTGACGTCACGGTTACTGGTGAGAGCCGCGGCGCGAGCTTTAGAAAATAATTCCCCCGAAACTGTCTCTCTGTGCTCAATGGCCAAACTGCACGCCACTCAAGCGTGTTTCGACGTCATCAACAACGCCTTGCAAATGTTCGGAGGTTACGGATATCTCAAGGATTATCCCATACAACAATATCTCCGCGATACCCGAGTCCATCTCATTCTCGAAGGTAACTTTTTAACCTCCTTCAAAAATAGACCAAAATTGCCAGAGTTCAATTCACTTCAGTTCAATCGGTTTTAAATTGAAATGAACTATGGTAATTTCGGAATGGTTTAACCTTGAAAAATGGACTAAAATTGCTGTAGTTCAATTCAATTGGTTTTAAATTGAAATGAACTATGGTAATTTCGGAATGGTTTAACCTTGAAAAATGGACTAAAATTGCTGTAGTTCAATTCAATTGGTTTTAAATTGAAATGAACTATGGTAATTTCGGTATGATTTAACCTTGAAAAATATACTAAAATTGCCGTAGTTCAATTCACTTCAGTTCAATCGGTTTTAAATTGAAATGAACTATGGTAATTTCGGTATTATTTAACCTTGAAAAATAGACCAAAATTTCCATAGTTCAATTCACTTCAATTCTATCGGTTTTAAATTGAAATGAACTATGGTTATTTCGGAATGATTTAACCTTGAAAAGTAGACTAAAATTGCCGGAATTCAATTCACTTCAGTTCAATCGGTTTTAAATTGAAATGAACTACGGTAATTTCGGTATGATTTAACCTTGAAAAATAGACTAAAATTGCCGGAATTCAATTCACTTCAGTTCAATCGGTTTTAAATTGAAATGAACTATGGTAATTTCGGTATGATTTAACCTTGAAAAATAGACCAAAATTGCCAGAGTTCAATTCACTTCAGTTCAATCGGTTTTAAATTGAAATGAACTATGGTAATTTCGGAATGGTTTAACCTTGAAAAATGGACTAAAATTGCTGTAGTTCAATTCAATTGGTTTTAAATTGAAATGAACTATGGTAATTTCGGAATGGTTTAACCTTGAAAAATGGACTAAAATTGCTGTAGTTCAATTCAATTGGTTTTAAATTGAAATGAACTATGGTAATTTCGGTATGATTTAACCTTGAAAAATATACTAAAATTGCCGTAGTTCAATTCACTTCAGTTCAATCGGTTTTAAATTGAAATGAACTATGGTAATTTCGGTATTATTTAACCTTGAAAAATAGACCAAAATTGCCATAGTTCAATTCACTTCAATTCTATCGGTTTTAAATTGAAATGAACTATGGTTATTTCGGAATGATTTAACCTTGAAAAATATACTAAAATTGCCGTAGTTCAATTCACTTCAGTTCAATCGGTTTTAAATTGAAATGAACTATGGTAATTTCGGTATTATTTAACCTTGAAAAATAGACCAAAATTGCCATAGTTCAATTCACTTCAATTCTATCGGTTTTAAATTGAAATGAACTTTGGTAATTTCGGTATGATTTAACCTTGAAAAATAAACTAAAATTGCCGGAATTCAATTCGGTTCAGTTCAATCGGTTTCAAATTGAAATGAACTATGGTAATTTCGGTATAGTTTAACCTTTAAAAATAGACTAAAATTTCCATAATTCAATTCGGTTCAGTTCAATTGGTTTTAAATTGAATTGAACTAGGGTGATTTCTTTGTGCTTTGACATCTAAATGGCAATTTTGTCATTTTTAAATATATTTCAGGTACAAACGAAATAATGCAGCTAATTATAGCCAGAGATATCTTAGGATCTGACTGATAACAATCAAGTGCCAAAAAAATGAATTCATAGTTAAAGGCAGGATTTAATTTGTCGTAGGAAAATTACATTTAAATCCACACCACAAGAAAAAAAACAAACAAAATATACCATTGTTTACCTTAATAGTTCTTCTTCTTGTTGTTTGTTGTTTTGTTTATGTTTGGTTGTGTATTGTTTACAATGCAAATATATTTTTGTTTACCTTTATATTTGGTCGCAAAGTTTATATTTTTTTTTTGTATTTTTTGTTGCAACAAAATAAAATTTAAATCCAAAATTTTGTGGACTTTGAATTTTCATTCTCGTTAATTAAGATGAAAATTAATGTTAATGAAGATAATTAAATGAAAAATAAGTGAGATTTCTGAACTAAAAATGATAATGGGAATTGGGGAAAGTCTCTTTTGCAATTCAGTGGCAAAATAGTATAAATATGCAATTTGTTGCAGTTGGGGGACAAAATATTGTACTTTTGTTGCAGTTGGGGGGCAAAATATGAACTTTAGTTGCAGTTGCGGGACGAAATATGCAATTTGGTTTCAGTTGGGGACAAAATATTGTAATTTTGTTGCAGTTTGGGGGCAAAATATACACTTTAGTTGAAGTTTGGGGGCAAAATATACACTTTAGTTGCAGTTGGGGGGCAAAATATGCAATTTTGTTGCAGTTTGGGGGGGGAGCAAAATATTGTAATTTTGTTGCAGTTGGGGGGGGGGGCAAAATATGCAATTCTGTTGCAGTTTGGGGGAAAAATATTGTAATTTTGTTGCAGTTGGGGGCAAAATATGCAATTTCGTTGCAGTTGGGGGACAAAATATTGTAATTTGTTTTGCTGTCTGGGGGCAAAAAACGCAACTGTTGCAGTTTAGGCAGGCGGGGGGGGGAGGAAATCAGAGCCTCTCATTTTAAAGGTCTAGTGAAACTATTTAAAAAATTTTATAAGAAAGCACTTTGGGATCATATTTTTTAAGCCCGGCACTTTTTTATCGTCATCAAATCTAATTAACTAAACTAATTAATTAATTAAAAACTAAAAAATAAAAATAATTATCTAATAAACAAAAATAAACCTTAGCTATAGTAAATATATATACAAGATTATCCTCCCATTCTGAACTACGTATGTTTTACTTTCCTCTCTCATTTGAGCCTAATTAATTACTAAAAAAACGCCATTAAATTAATTATATTCTTTATAATTCTAATTAATGATAATACCTTAATGGTAGAAAAAAAATTATTAGGGTAATGTTAATTAATTAACTTCCTTTCGTTAATTAACTTAATTATTTCGGGAATGGGGAGTTGGGGGGGGGAAGGGGGGGGGTTCCAAACAAAGATGAAATCTTAATGGCAAATAATTAATTAGTATTAATTAATTAATGAGCTCAAGTTTTCGCGTATTTATAATTGCGGGGCTTTTTTTTTAAAAAAATGAACTTAATTAATGTTTAATTAAGTTTGTAATAATAATTAGTGTGGGCGCGGATATTGTCTTTGCAGTTTGAGCTGCTGTGTTTTGTCAGACGAGTTGGGGTCATCAAATTTGACCTCCGAGTACCGCTCACCTTTCACGCTAACTATTTTGTTGTCACGGTAACGAATTAGTTTCTTTGGTTCCTTTTGTGTTTTTTAATCCGAGCGGCGGCGCAAAAATAATTACTCAATTAGGCCCAAATTAAATATCAGAAACTTAAGCAGACGACGCGTCAATTGTAAACCAATAACTTACAGGTTTTGGAGCCACAGGCCTGTGTTCTCTGACATCATCGTCTTGATCTATGTAAGCGTATCTAAACAAACAAATAAATAAACAAATAAAACGAAATTATTTGTTTGTTTAGAGACGCAGAGCCCCGGGGGGGGGGGGGGGGAATTTCGAGGTAGAGTTCAATTCAGTTCAGTTCAATTGGTTTTAAATTGAACTATCTTGAAATGAACTATAATTTTAGTCCAATCTTGGAACTTATTAAATGCTGGGACCAGTTTTTAAAATCAATAAGTGAGTTCCTGGTGGTCCTTGAGACCAGTTTAATAATGGAGATTATATAGGAATTAGGAGTCAGTTCCATTCAATTCAATTCAATTGGTTTTAAATAGAACTATGTTGAAATGAACTATGGTAATTTTGGTCCAATTTTGGAGCTTATTAAATGCTGGGACCAGTTTTTAATTTTATGGGAGCTACTGGTCCTTGGGACCAGTTTAATAATGGTGATTGTATAGGAATTTGAGTCAGTTCAATTCAATTCAATTCTTTTTAAATAGAACTATCTTGAAATGAGCTATGATAATTTTGGAGCTTATTAAATGCTGGGACCAGTTTTTAAAATTTATGGGAGTTACTGGTCCTTTGGATCAGTTTAATAATGGAGATTATATAGGAATTAGGAGTCAGCTCAATTCAATTCAATTCAATTGGTTTTAAATAGAACTATCTTGAAATGAACTATAATTTTGGTCCAATCTTGGAACTTATTAAATGCTGGGACCAGTTTTTAAAATCAATAAGTGGGAGCCACTGGTCCTTGGGACCAGTTTAATAATGGTGATTGTATAGGAATTAGGAATCAGTTCAATTCAATTCAATTGGTTTTAAATAGAACTATGGTCATTTTGGTCCAATCTCTGAGCTTATTCAATGCTGGGACCAGTTTTTTTAAATTTATGGGAGCCACTGGTCCTTGGGACCAGTTTAATAATCGCGATTGTATAGGATAGTAAACTAAGGGTAGGACCAGTTTCCTATATTAGACTTACTTGTTGAGAATCTGTTCTCGGAGTTGCTTGTCCTGTTGTAAAAAGTCCTCTTCCAAGTCATTATTGGATGAACTATTGCTGGTGGTCCTATTCCTGTAAGACCTGGCCACGCCCCTTTGTTGCTCAGCCAATAAGAGCTCCCCTTTGTGCAACAAGAGCAACTGAGCTGCTTTTTGGCAATCCCCTGCAGCAATTGCCAATGCCCTTTGCAACTCCTCGAGGGACAAGTGAGGGAACATCTCCCCCAAGAGTTCCAAACCCCCTGATGGTGTTTCAAGAGCCAATTTTGGGGGGTGTTGCTGCTCTTTCATTGATTGCACTCTTAGTTGTTGTGTTGAATCTGGATTCTGAATCAACGGAAGTGGACCTAAATTGAACTCAAATCCCTCGGAAGGGAACTGGGAAGAATAAAGCTTGACCTACTCGTTCATCATCAGATTGGGAACTAGAAGATCTACTTCTTGCTCTTTTGCTACCGGCAACATTGCGCTGATTGAGAATCAAGGGAGAGTCGCATGTATCTTGAGTCTTGAAGAGAAGACTGGAAAAAGTTGGGGCTCCGTTTGCCTTAGACTTTTTGTCCAACGATGAGCTTAACGTTAACATCCATTGAGTGACAGCCTGACAGTTTATGGTGGCGAAAGACGGGATGTACGCGGCCATCATCTCCGAGAATTGGTCCACGTCAAAGAGATCTTCGCCCCCTCCGTCGATAAATAGAGATTCAACTATTCCCACTACGTAACTCAGGACAATCTCGTCTATGACACTGAGAGCGTCTTGCCCAGTATGTTGTTTAATGAATTTGGCCAATTCGCTTTTAACCACTGTCTCGGTTTGCCCCAAAGCGGGGCCGTTTACACTCATTTTTAGTTTTCTGATTTAATTAAATAATTTAAAAACGACGACGCTATTTTTAGTTTTTAATACGCACTTAAATATCCTAAGCCTTTGCAAGTCAAAACATTGAATTTGAAAGGAAAACAATAGTGCCAAGGCTTAGCGTAAAACGCGACATTTATGATTTATATTACTCGCCTCAAACTTAACGTTAACATTTTTTAAATTATATATTCCCCTTAACTAATAATTAGGCTTAATTATTATAAATTAAATTGATTAAACTTACCTTTTTTTGATTAGAGTTTCTATCCTTCGACGAGCTCAGTTTTTTTCCTGAAAAGCGCGCAAGAATGGCGTAACACTACTAGCACTGGAAGCCATCAATCTAACCCGGTTCTTTATTGATGATAAAACTAAACCGCACTGCAAAATACTCATACGCTATTTAACCTGGTTTTTTTTTTTTGTTTTTCTTTTTGGTGCAATCAGTGCGGTTAACAGAATCAGCGCAACAAACCGGCTATTTCCCGGTCGAAAAAATAGTCTAAAAAGTCGAAAAAATAGTCATAAAAGTCGAAAAATAGTCTAAAAAGTTGAAAAATAGTCTAAAAAGCCGAAAAATAGTCTAAAAAGTCGAATACCAAATCAAATTCACCTAAAAATATATTAATTTTTGTTTAAATCGTAAGGAAATGAAGGAAAGCTATATTAGAAACAGTTTTTCTTTTATTATTGACAATATTTTCATGAAAAAATTAACAAATAAATTAATTTTGTAGATAAACATTATAGTTGCAAAATTAGAAGGGAAAATTAATTAAATTACCTTCAAAAGATGCAACTATGGAATTAAAATTAAAATTAATATTTTTTTTTCTACATGAAAATATTTAATAGCAATTTTGAAGAAACCTAAAGAACACAAAGAATGAAATAAACCAAATTTTCTCTCTCTCCCCCCCTCCCCCTTTTTCGTTAATGAATTGTCCTTGTCCCTTTTAAAGTTAGGCACATTTTTTTATTCAATAAGTTTCTTGGCTTTGAAGAAACGCCTCAAATAGAGAACTTGCCACGTAGCTAAGCCTAGAAGACAACACATGCTGAAAATACTTAGGTACAAGACCCGGGAATTGGTGGACTCGTTTGTGTCCCTCATTTCTTCCTCTCTTTTTCTCATATGAGCAAAATCAGCCACAATAGCTTGAGATAAATCCTCCAAACGATCCAATTCCACTTCCAAAGGCTTCAGTTTACCAACTTCGGCAATCTGGTCGTAAGATTTTGCTTCTATCCCCCGTTTCATCACTAATGTTACCTGATCGAGAAGTACCAACTGTATAATGACTAAAGTCTTAATGGTAATTAAACCACTTACCTCTTGAGGTAATCCTCGCTGTCCTTGCGGTAATTTAGAGACGAAACATATCTCGTAAACGTCGTATTCGTCACTGTTGAAGGCAAACTTGCCTTTATCAACCCCTTCTCTGTTGACCAGAACGTGTCCCTTGGTGTCAACCACAATAAGGTCAGTCTTTTGTCCAGGGGCGTCGGTCAGTTCGTACTCGCCAGTCACCACTTCACCCTTTCGCATCTCGTCCTTTAAGCATTTCTTGGTATTCGCCGGTAATTGAAACATTAAAGCTTCCAAACTAATAATTAACACGAACAGACACGCTAAGCCTAACGCCTTGCCACCCATATTCCAACTCCGAATGAAGACTTTTTAAAATAATTAATGGGAATTTCCGGTTTTATTCAGAGGTCTATGACTAATTAAAGTTAATTAATGATTTTAATCACGATTAAATTGAAGTAAATGAGTTTAAAGTTGGAGAAACTATGATCGACTATCCATAAGCGGTAAAGCTTACGTGTCGCGGGATTAGAATGGCGCCGCAAAATCGCGATCTCTGATTTGCGGAGTAACGCAGCTTCTTTTGACGTCAAATTTTCGGCGGCGTTGGCCAAAATCTACGGCCAACTAGTTCATTCAACCGTCTACAATACACCATTGGAATTCAGGGTAGTTAAGTTGGCCGTGGCAAATTTCACAGTCCGCCAAATGGCACCAGATTTGAATTTTTTGATGACACGTGTTCGTTTTGACCAAGGCTTAGTTGTTAAGCTTAAAAATACAAAGAAAATATGAAAATATTAGTTTTGGGCGATTTTAAAATGAAAAAACATGTTTAAAATGATTCATTTTTTATTTATAACACATTGATTGAAGCACCAGATTTGAATTTTTTGATGACACGTGTTTGTTTTGCCCAAGGCTTAGTTGTCAGGCTTAAAAATAAAGATAATATGAAAATATTAGTTTTGGGCGATTTTTAAATGAAAAATCATATTTAAAATGATTCATTTTTTATTTATAACACATTAATTGTCATTTAGTCGAGTGGCACTGCGATTTCAGTGTAAATGAATACGCTAATTACATTCAAAATTGCTCGTAGATTTGTTTTTTTTTTTTTCATTTCTTACAAAACATTATAATCTTAATGTTAAAATTGGTTGCACTCCTACGAATTGTCTATTTAAATAATTAAACAAAAGTCTTATGGAAATTTATTTCGCGATTAAAAATAAATTATTTATAAATTACAGGAATTATACCCGCTACGTTATCCTGACCCGTCATTACTTCCTTAAGTTTTTTCAAGGTCTATTTTTGGCCAATCGCGTATATCTTCAAAACTGGCAGCACTGAAACCTCGTTTCAAATAATATTTACACACACATACGCATTCTTTAGGAAATTTAAAGTATTTGGAAACCAAAAGAGCGGGAATAACGAATAACGAATAAAAATAACGATGAAGATATCAAAAATAACAAATAAGATGAAGATCAAACTTTCGTTCAAAGTTTAAAAATGAAGATAACTTTTAAGAGATAAAAATGGGAAAGGGAGGGTAATGGGACATGTCCATTTTTGTGACTAAAATTGTAGTTTAGGACGCCACTTTTATAAGTCCCCGTCCAGTTTGATCATTGTCATTGAAGTCAGTTTAGTATTTGTTTGCGGATTCAAAGTTGGTTAATTGAACTAATTGAGCTAATTCTATCACGTGAAAAACGGAACTGTCCTAACACCTTTGATCATATCAGCGGCTTTTTCACCAATCATTATAGTCGGAGCGTTTGTATTTCCCGAAATAATGTTTGGCATAATTGAGGCGTCGACCACGCGAAGACCTTTAACACCTTTTACCCTAAAATTGAAGTTTGTCAAAAATTAATGGCAATTAACGAAGTTAAGATAAGCTTAAGTCTATTTTGTTCTTACCTGAGTTGAGGGTCCACGACGGTGGTGGGATCCATGGGGTTTCCCATCTTGCAAGTACCAACTGGATGGTAGATGGTGGCCGTGTAAGTTCGGGCTACGCAAGCCAAGTATTCGTCACTCCATTGACGGTAATGTTCGCAACCGGGCCATTTCTCTTTGAATAAACGTGCTCCGTATTTGCGGAATGCTGGAGCATAACCAGCCGCGATACTGATCTTCATGGCTGCATTGTAAGAAGAATTAGTATGACGTAATTGCGCGCCTGGAACTTGACTTACATTCAACCATGGTTAAAATATCATCAGGATGCGTCAAGTATTTCGGGTCGATAATGGGGTAATCGTAAGGATTGGCCGAGCGAAGTTTGATGTAGCCTCTGCTTTTGGGTCTCAACAGGACGGGGTACATCGAGAAAGTGTCCCTGAACAAGTACGGCAAGTAGACGCGTTCCCACAACTGCAAAATTGTAATCGGTCCTTAGAACAAAGGTGCTTCTTCGGTTAAATAAGTGTGGTTGTTACACAAGTACCTCGTCGGTTAATCCTTGCACCTTCTTGAAGGTTTGTCCTCCATCCGAAACAGGACTTCCGGACAAGAAATGGATCTCCGCGTCGGGCCAGTCTAACGATTTGTTAGTGTATTTTGTCTTGATATAACCTAAACCTTCAACGCCGCCCAATACTGTCAAGGGTCCTTCGCCCAGCGTGGCCCATTTGATAATGTTGGCGAAATTGAAGACGCGATTTTGAATAACGGACACTTCCTTGTCCACCGTGAAATGGACACCACCCGGGTAAATGTGGTCTTGGAGGTTCAAACCCACGGGCAAATTTGAAATAACCGGAATCTACCGAAACGTTAACGATTTTTAAGTCAGGCTACTCTCGCAATACGTATCTGCTTGTAACAGTGGACAAAACTCACTCCGAATTTTCTAAGGTCTTCAGCGGGTCCGATTCCGGATAACATAAGTAGATGCGGTGAATTGATAGCACCGGCGGATAGAATGATCTCTTTGCGAGCGTCAACGACGTAGGGTAACTTAAGGCGGTCAAACATAACTGACCTGGCCCTCTTGTTATGGTCGAACAAAATCTTTGTGGCTTGCGCGAAGAGAACTATATCTAGGTTGGATCTAAGTTTGATGGGTCTTAAGAAGGCCTTGCTGGTACTACAACGACCCCCACGACGCGTCGTACCTTGAGGAATCACGAAACCTACACCAAACAAAAAGGTCAATCATTTATAGGGTCAACGTTAAATGATAAGAATCCCAAAGCCGCCGTCTCAGACGTAATAATAAAATTCGAACTTTGACCCTTTTAAAATAACTTTAATTCTGGGTGAATCGACTTCCATGGGTAAATAGGGACAACTTTGTATATCAATTTTTAGCGTCAAAGAACTGACGCTATCAATAACGCATTGACGGGCGTAAATCTTCTATGCCAAGAGTTCCTTTTATTTTTGGTCTAAACTTTCCTCCTTGGAAGATAAACTAACTTTTCCCGTTTCAAGTCTCGCGTCTCGCGCTTTTTCAAATCCCCATTAGCTACATTCGTGGTGAAAGTCGTAATGAAGTGGAGAGAGGGAGATTATAATACCATAAAGAAGTACAAATAACTTTCCACTTTATTACCGGGGATCAACGCGAACAACGGATGATGGTTTAAGGACCTTGAAAATTAGGCTACTCACGTAATTTTACCGGGAAACATTTCATATGGAGATTAATTTTACAAGAAATAAGATTAATGTTGTAGTATTTGAGTGGCTTAATAGGCCTATATGCGGCATTTGAATTTACTATTACAGACAAAAGGAACTAAGATACTCGAAAACTACAAACGCGCAATTTAAGTTGTGGGAAATAGCGAGTCAACCGTCGCGTTCCAGCTACTTGGTGACAAAGATTCATCTATTTGCTTAAGTAGCGCGAAAAATTGCATGCAATTTCAAGAGTACTTACTGGATTGAATGTGAGCGTTGATGTCCGAGTTGGGATAACCCAAGTATTGACCAGATTGAACAAAAGCGTGGGCTAGAGGAGTGGCGAACTTTGGTGTCTGGACGGTCAAGTATCCGCCTGTGGAATGGAAGCCGTTGTTGGCCACGGAAGGGTCCCGGTTGTCCTCAGATTTCAGGAAGTAAGGGTAAACGTCGTTCCAACTCCAACCTTCGGCACCCATTGACTCCCAAATATCGTAATCCTTCCGGTTACCACGGATGTACAACATGTAATTCAGGACACTACATCCGCCCAGAACTTTGCCACGAGGCCATCGACTTCTCTGCAATTACGGACAGAGACACGTTCGTAAATAGTAATTGGAAATCAAATTAGTACTCTTAATTACTTACCCTTCCTATAAGTCCGAAGCAGGACGCTTCCTGAGGCTCCGTTTGGAAAGCCCAATCGAGCGGCGTCATTTGTAACATAGCTGCCAATAATGGTACATCCGTTATGGAGTTTTCTTTAGATCCCGCTTCGAGTAATAGCACTTTATTATGAGGATCTTCCGATAATCTATTGGCCAGAACCGCACCCGCTGACCCTCCTCCAACTAGACAAAAACAAAAAACCCAAAAACACAAATTAGGGAAAACATTAATACAACATCAACAACTTTAGGCACAATTTCATAGTTCACGTTAAATCGCGGGGCGAAGCTAAAACAAATATTTCTTTCACCTTTTAGCCGGTTTTGACACCGAAAAAAAAATACCCCAAAACGTACGTACGAACTACTTCTGTGACACTATAACTAAAAGCGTACAAGTACATCCTTGAGTCTTACAGGGTGGAAATAATTTACCCAAAAAAAAATAAACTGTTTAAGATTATAGAGTAGAGTTCGGGTGGGTTAAATTTTTAAGTTCTTTTTCTTGTTAGGCCTACCTAGTAATAACCCGTTCAATAGTTCATAACCTCAGACTCAGAAATATTTTAACATATTTTTAAACAAGGTATTATTATTTATAAATAAAACGTAAGTCCTTGAAAACAGGATCCAAAAGAAATAAGCATATTTAAAATTAAATAAAATGTAGACTGAAATATTTACTAAGACCTAGATTGTAAAATTAAGCCTAAAATATGACACCGGAATTGCAACTCTATCTCCACCTATCATATTTCTTATGAAAAGGATACAAATTCAAGTACTTTAAATGATACAAAGACTAGGCCGTTAGAATACACGCTGCGATTAAAAAAACAGACACACCACATATCGTCTCGGAACTACGGTTAAAGCGTTACCTTTTTTTGTGGCAAAACCACAACCGAGTAATACTCGAATCGGCGGCATCAATCAAAACCCAAACCATATTTAATGGGACCTAGATTCGAACAGGGCCAACGAACACTAACACTATCATGACGTGTACTCAACCAACCCCCTTACAACGCATCCTAACTAACAAAATAACAATAACAACAAGAACTTAACATGTAGGCGAGAAATTGTTAAAAGGGACAAATTGAAGTTTGGTAGTTAAGTGTGACATTGATAACTAAAATAAACTAAAATAGAAACACTTAAAAAGGTAACGTGAAATGAAAAAAAAAGGGTTGTGCCTGTCTGTCTGTCTGTCTGGCTTTGATGGTTCATTCATTCTTTCATTCATTGTCGCGCATGATTGGTAACTTAGAAAGATTGTAAGGCGTTGATTTGACCCGGCTATATATATTTTTAGATGATTGCAGAGTTCTGCAAGGTAACGCTTTTGGTTGGTGCACATCGCTTCACTAAATACGAGACTAGATATAAATATAAAAGTTGCTATAGCAACAACTAGCTACCAATAAAAAATAAGTAATCATTTTTCGACATTGAAATATTCGCAATGTATGATTATTATTTAGTGGGTTGAGTGCTAAAATAAATGCGTGAACTATTTTCCCACATTTCGGAAATCCGAATGAAAGAAATAAACTAAACTAGGCCTTTAAGAAGAATGGCGGTTCTGATTGAAGATTTAAAAATATATTTCAATGCGAATTTAAAAGATGTTACTCTCCTACTAACTTAGTTTTGATTTGACAAACGTTATTGTTAATAAAAGGGTCGCATTCGAAGCAATAAAGAAACTAGATTTAAAAATTCAAGAAATATTCATTTTTAAATGAAATACATTCCTGGATTGATTAAGAGGAAATATTTGTTATTAAAAATGGAAATTTTGTGTTTTGAACTCTTTTCAATTCATAGCTTTTGTGACACTCTATGAAAAGTGATTTTACAATCAAATAAATAACCACAGATGAAAGTAAAGTGTCATATCCGGATTAGAGGTATTTTTCAAGTTTGACATTTTGAATAAATAATAAAAAAAAATGAACCAGGAAATAATTTCCTAAAATATTCAAGAAAAACACCTGAAAACAAGACGTCGCCTAGAGAGACTAGAGAATTTTGACTTCTACAAAATCCGGTAAAATTACGAATAAAAATCAACGAACTTTAAATACTAAAAGGGGGTATTTAAAACTAATTTAAGAGTAACCAGAACTAATACCGTGAAGTTTAATTAATTCAATGTGAAAAAGTTAAAGGAAGTAATTTTCAAACGAAAATTCAAATAAATTAAACCCAACGAACTTGATAATGAAATCTCGTTTTTTTTGTGGTTTTTTTTCTTTCCCCATAATGCGTTTCGCGCTATTTATTTTAATAACGGGGGTGGGGTGGGGGGGGACACATAGACTATGTAGGAATAATTTTAGATCAACAAGGTTCTTCTATAATGTCAAAGTTAAAAGATATCAGAATAAATCCGGACCGGTTCATTAACCAAACGGAAACGAGTTGAACTAACGTTATTTATAACGTCAATATTTGAAATCGAAATTTACTTTAAATATTATTAAATCAATACTACTTTCCTGGCTACGCGGAGGAATACATTTTTTTAATGTCAACTGGCGATTTGAGGTCTTTGTATTGAAAGTGTTAGAATCGATTAAAATATGAGAAAAGTCATTTGAAACGCATTGTAACTTCTTCAGTTATGAAGAGGGAAAAATTGAGTCTTTAATTGCAACCAAGCGTGAGATTTTAACATCAAAATAAAATCATCTCGATTTTAGATTCAATTTCTGTGTCAAACTGACCTATAATTGATTATAATTGCTTTCTATTAATGTGTTTAACTGAATGAATGAAGATTAAAATTCAAAATGCGTGCGTCTCATCGTTCAATAATTTAATTACTTTTATAGTTAATCGAACAAATGAAGAAACGAAATAATTTTGAATTAAAAACATTTAGGATTCACGCACGTACACGATAAATTTAAATTTCACGTTAAATTCATTAATTTAACCTACCACGCTTTCTATTTTTAAAAACAATTAAATCCCGCAACAGTTTGAAATAAATGTATATAAAAAAATTAAAGCTCGTGCATCTCAAATTGGTGACGAAAAAATAGGCGCAATATTAATTACACGCGTTGTAAATTAATTTACCCTAATTAATGCAAGCTTTCTATTTTTAAATAAAATAATAAAACCAAAATCCGCGAAATAAAGCTCGTGCGCACGTGCATCTCAAATTGATGACGTAAAAAAGGCGCAATTTAAAAATAATAAAAACACGCGCAATTTCACAAACGTCAAAAACCTGGCGCGTGCGCGTGCTTGAGAATTTATTTTTAATTCATTTGAACTTCACACGTGCCATAATAATTTTAATAATTTTTTTAATAAACCACGTATCTGGTTCTACCAAGAACAATACCGAATATTTTAAAAAGAAATTCAATTTTAAATTATCTAATTTCGTCGCGAACTAGTAGGCCTATATATTGTATAATTAGAAACGGTAGAAAATTAAATTTAAATATTTTCGGTAGCTAGCTGCCTCAGTGGCGATAAAATGATATATGAAAATTGTAGGGAATTTAAGGGGCGGAAAATGATGTCAACGAAAACAGAAATTTAAAGAAATAAGAATAAGAGATGGAACGCGTAATTTCTCATTCATGGATAATTATGATTATCATAAAAGGAATGATTTTCTTTCGGGGGTAAAAGTGGGCCATTGTCAAGGGAAACGGCCATCATCATTATTACCTAGCGTAATCCGAAAAACCATAAAGCGACCCCGAAAACCATAAAGCGACGAAACAATAATATATGAAAATATTTCAGATTTCACCGTTTTCAAAAGAAAATGCAGTTATATAGGAAAGTATACAACTCGACCCCTTTTGACCGTCCGTATCGTGTAGCACGCGATATAAACAACGGGGGATGTCAAAACCACCGCCGGTGGAATCTTTCTAGCTATAAAAGATTTAGTTTCAAATGATCGACTCGAGATCTTTGGGTGTATCACTCCGCCCTACTTTATTGCCTAAAGAAAGACCGAGACAGAGAGAGAGGATGGGTTGATTTCCGAGATAGCAATAAGAAGAAAAGATTAATAGAAAGTTGCGTTTGCAGACGATTATGAAGAAAGATTTCCCATTTAATCTTTGCTCCACATTCCACTATAGGCCCTAAAACAGATATCCTTAACCTACTAAACAACCCAAACAAAATTATTATGATATAATAGCTAGATGGTTTCGCACCAATGCAACACAACTACGCTCACTTATCCGCCCCCTCCCAATTGAAATTTGTTTAAAAATATTGTCACGACAAATTTTTAATTAAGTCTTAACCCTTTTTCCTGCCAATTAATTCCGTATCCGCGACAATTAACCCATTACGTCATCATCCCACCATCGCAGCGCGCGTGGAGCTGAAAATCACGCGCTAACCTCAATCCATTGGCGCCAAAAATAACACGGTAACTATGGAAACAACCTATTGTCACTGTCGTATAAAACTCGTGAAAATACCAAATCACGAGCTAACTAACCTCAATTTTCCCGCCATTTCTCGGTGCACGTGCAAGGTGAGATATGTGAATGATTGAAAGGAGTTCGCGCCTTCAGGGAGACATGATGCGTTAGTGACATAGTCACGAATAGTCGTAACAATAATAGAAAGGGAATAACCTGGTTTTAAACTTTAATTGGCAATAAAACTTAAGTATCTTTAATCTTAATTACCTAGAATTATAATACTATCCATTCTTCGTAATGCCCAGTTAATAATATAATTTGAATATCGTACTTCGGTGCTAAAATAAACCACACACGGTTCAACCTTGTTAGTAATAACTTATTCATAAAATTATCTTCCCTATTCCACTTCCATTGTTTTTATGGACATTGCCTAAACTTAATTACTGGTTTGAATGCAAATTATATTTAAGTAGACATTACGATGCTATGATAGCGGCTTTGTTCAAATACTTAAGCCATACGAGGTTAGTAATTAATGTTTTCAAAGATAACCTTTATATATATTATTTTATTTATTTCAAAAGCGCAACTTGAAAAATATTGTTATTATCGTCTCTCATAAATATTTGGGGAATTTTGGACACTGGGTCTAAGTCAACCGAGCGTGTTAAGAGTCCCCTTCAAAAAATTTTCTTCTTTTTAAAAAGAAGGACCCAATTCTTTTCTTTATAAATAATAACAGTATTTTAGATCCGTCGGAAGCTCCGACAAGCGGCAACGGTTTCTTACTCAAAAATTGCTTCTTTTGAAAAAATAAATTTCTCGCATTATTTTAAAGAAAAAAGAAGTTAACCAGAATGAATTATATTTAATTGGGCAATTAGTTTTATTTATTTATTTTTTAAGTTTTTTCGTTATTAGGCTAGAATAAGCTGGTTGTTAAAGATTATTTGTATTTTGTAATAAAGTTAACCGACTTCGTTCCAAAATTTAGTTCAAGATCAAAAATTTTACCAAAATAATAAATTTTAAACTAAAAACATCAGAGTTTAATTATTATTATTATTATTAAAAATGAACACGACGTTACGTTTAATTTGATTTTGAAATAACAGGGTTCATACAACTTTTGGAAAACTTATTTCCCCTAGTTTCATTATATATTTCCCTGAGTTTCCCAGGGTTTCCCGTATTTGGAGTAATGACAACAGCAGTGGTTTTAACAGTTCAGAGCAAACCTCACAAATTTCCACCGATTTCCCTGAATTTTACTAAAAACTCTATAAATTTCCCTAACTTTGCTGTCAACTATTTATTCCCTTCAGTTTTCCATTATTTCCCTGTATTTCCCTGTATTTCCCATATTTGTATGAACCCTGAATAAGCCAGAACAAAAAATTTAACCGAGTAAGAAAACAGTCTCGAAATTAAGAATAGAAAGATTAAAAAAATTAAACTCAAATTTCAATCAAAAATAAAAATACCAAAATTGTTTGATTAAACATATTAATAATTTTGAAACTTTCCTCGATACGCGGCGATAAACACTCGTTAATCATTTTCAATTTCGGTAAATTAAGAAAGATATCCCCTTAAAATTGATAATGGTAACTCGTACAAACACAAGAGTTCTTCAAACATACAAGAAAATCAATTTAGCTTAAAGGCAAAACAACTAGAAATTAAAAAGCTAAACAGCTCTCTCTAGGTCGGTCGTTCGCCCCAACCGACACATGCTCGCAACAAAGAGGAGGGAAATAGGGAGAGATAATCGCATAGGCAGCCGTGATCCATCCGTATTGAGAAGAGAGGAAAATGTGTGATACGCGGCGGCTCTTAACGCGCAACTTATTCGCGCACAGTTGACGTTATTGGTTCTCCTCTTTCGGGCTACTACTACGTCACCAAAATTGCTCGGAAAGGTTTAAACGTTGTTAAAACGTACGCTTTAAAAATAAAAAGCCGAGGCTTAAGTGAAATGTTCAGCCAAGTGGGCTTTTTTAAGCAAAGAGTTATTTATTTATCAGAGGTAATTTAGATAGATAGTATAAGATTAGAGCCGTGTAATGTTTCAGGAAAATATTCAAAATATCTTACTTGTAAACATATAACACCAAATCCTGCTAATGGATCACTATCACCATTAGAAAAATGGCTTGAGCACACGAACCCACGAAATGATGTTTTTTAATTACACATTGTTGATGTTTGGTTATAGGTTTTCGAAATGGTTTAAAAGTTATACCGTTCATTTTTGGATTACTTGAATACCGCGTATTGCTACTACAATTCAAGTAGCAGCATTTTTTGTGGTAAACCATTTTAAATTACCTCTGATAAATAAATAACTCTGCTTAAAAAAGCCCACTTGGCTGATCATTTCACTTAAGCCTCGGCTTTTTATTTTTAAAGCGTACGTTTAACGTTTAAACCTTTCCGAGCAATTTTGGTGGCGTAGTAGCCAGAAAGAGGAGAACCAATAACGTCAACTGTGCGCGAATAAGGTGCGCGTTAAGAGCCGCCGCGTATCACAAATTTTCCCCTCTAGATGGATCACGGCTGCCTATGCGATTATCTCTCCCTATTTCCCTTCTCTTTGCTCGCAAGACAGACAGACTTAAACGAGCTCAGAAATTCAGGAAAAAGAAATTCGGATCGCATCGTTTCTGCAAAGTCAATGTCAAGATCGCGATACCTCCAAATCCCAATCCAAAGCCACGATCTTTTAGTTTCAAAGCACAGCGTGAAATAAAATAATTACATATTTCAATAAATTACCTAAATTGAAGGTTCACGGGCCTCGGTTCCTTAATCCTAATCTAATGAAGTCAATTACATGTATCTAATAAATAAATTTAAATTTTAAACTAGGCCTAGAATAAGCAAGCATAAGCTCTGAGAGGACGGACACTATCCGTTTTGAATCTTGGCTTAATGGTACGACCTTAGACCATAAGTCTATAAGTGATATGTTCCATCCATAAGTATGATATGTACTACCTATACTATTCGTAATGCAAAGTCTGAGAGACTTACAGCAGCTCGAGGTAACTAGTTCGAGAAGGAGAACGAGGGGTAGCGAGTCAATTGAAGTCCTAAGTACACTCGGTGGTGGTTAATTAATTTTGCAGCTAGGACCTATTCCATCTAGGCACTCCTATTTAGTCTGCATTACTAAGCCCCCTTTGACAGCAGCGCCTCACTCACTCACCAGGCCTCCCTCGCTTTACCTCCTCGAATCTATGACCTACCTCACTCACTTCAAAATTACAAGCCTTTCAGTTTGTCATGACCAGAGATTAATTAAACAAACTTATGGAAGGACCATATCACTTATAAACTTATGCTTATACTCACTGTACTAACTAACCCTATGGAGAATTAAAATTAAATCCCACTAACATATACAAGACGCTATTAAAACTACAGATAATTTTAACAATGTCGTCAGCTGGGGTTTCTCCATTTCCATAAATACATTACAAACGGATCCTTTTGACGCATGAAGGAAATGGGAAAACACTCCCGATGGTTCCTTTCAAAACGGATATTAACGGGCCAAACCGAACCACCGAGTCCTAAATTCGTCAAAGAAAAACCACCTTACTCTAACAGTATTTTAAAATGAGTTCTCTATAAGCAATCGGGTTTAAAAATAAAACAATGACTCTCTCTTTCATATAAATGTAACAGGCCCCTCCCCAAAACTACCCCCAGTTAGAGTCGTAGCGTAGATTCTTTGTAGTCCGTCAAGACTAATTGTTAATTCTCAGGGCATGGTAATCTTCATTAAAAAGAGGAATTAAAACTATAGGTAGAAGCGGACGAGACTCTAGTCACGTATCAAGGAGAATTTCTTATTCTGGAAATTCTTAATTCAAGAATGGAGGGAAGAGGGGGATGGGGTATAGAATTTATCGGTATAGGTAGCCTAGGTGTACGCGTTCGCCGTTTGGCAGAGGCGGACTTCTGACCTCCTTACCTTCTTCTTAAGAAGGCTCAAGTAGTTTTACCACGATACCATATTGTCTACATTATATAATAATTCAAGATATTATAAAAATATTTAAAATAATGAGGGAGCTTTTTTCATATCGACAGGTAATTAAGTAATTAAGGTTAGGTAGATTACGTTAATTTTTCAAGGTCGCAGGGTCCTGGTGGTTATATAAATAGTTTTCAGGCTAGGAGGTTTGATACCAGTTATACCAGGCTATACTTGTTGCACTGCATAATGTCCGAAAAGTAGCCATGCGTTCATTTTTTAAGGCCGTGGGGTCAAAGAGGGTAGAAAGAGGGGGAGTTAAGCTAGCGGCTCTTTCTACCCTCTTTTGTGGGGTCGTGGTAATATAGTTTTTCTGGCTAGGAGGATTAAAAGCAGTTATAACAGGAGACGTGGCTACTTGGTGTACTGCGTATTGTTCGAAAAATAGCCTGGCCTAGTCTGAAAACTATGTATTTTAGGTTTTTCAAAAGTTAAACAACTTTACCATCTTGGGTACTGAAAACTTTAAAGTTCTAGAGTAATCAAAGGCAGAGCGGTACTAAGGGAGTGAGTGACCCCTCGTTTCCTAGACCCCTCGAATAGTTCCGGTAGGGTCAATCCTGAGGTATCATACCCAAAATATTACTCGGTCCTGTTTAAAACCCACAAAAAACCAAAGCATTTTATAATATTTTGGTTACAAGTAGAACCAAGACGGTGTTATTAGCGACGCAATGACGTACGTGTTTGTGGGGGCGTTCTACTACACGAGGCCGAGATAGTCTTGGAGAAGGGCCGGAAAACGTTAGTCGACGTCTTACAAAAAGGGTATACAGACATACATTTTTTTAGGGGGGCGAACTCGAAAAACTGGGTCAGGATCAAGTAGAGAACGAGATCGTGTGGAGGTTTGTTTCCAATCGACAACAAAACCTGAGCCTCAAGAATACCCCATCAAAACTTTTACCCTAACTATTTGAACTGGTTTGAAACAAATGTTACTACAATTATAAGATTGTCAGAATAAGTTCTTCATTCCCTAGACTTTTACTAAAATTCAATTTACCCTTAGTCTTAATTACTCGTAATTAGTGTCAATGTTCAAATTGTTAATTACATTCTTTGCCAATTAAAATTTGGTACGCGGTTTCGATTCTTGGCTGGTACAATTGAATTTTTATATGTTGCAATTACGCCACATCTGTCTTTCTGTGGTCTTTCATTAAATTTAGACTTTGCCAATTAAAATCTAATATGGGTTTCTTTTTTCTTATTAAGATCCCGAAAGGGTAGATCAAGGTTAATTACACCTGCCGAATTATATCGGAAGTCGATTTAAATAACGTTTCTAGGTCAACTTTTTAACTATTTTTAGGTTAAGTTTAAATTTACCAAAAAACGCCCAATACCGAATGATAATGTAGTAACGCCTGACTTGACATTCAAATTAGATTCGAACCATTAAAACCAAGGCGGTAACCTAATGTTCAAATAACAATACTTCAGACACTGACACTACACTATCCCTTGAAAAAAAAATACTCTAGCCCTTACAACACACCTAGAGGGACATTAACAATAACACTATCCCATTAATGGTTTCCCCATCCAATCCTTGGCCTCTCTACATCAGAAGACCCCAGAGGAGGTAGCCATAGCCACGTGGTACGCTAAGAACACCCATGATGAATTGAAAATCTTTGCAAGAATTTCAACCCCGGGCTAAACTATTTAGGGGTCTTTTGACAACCCGAACCGACCTTGACAACTAAATTTCAACCTGACAAAGGTCATAAGAAAAAAGGCCAAGAAGCTATTCCCCAAGTGGGATAACCCACCTGCAACCAACCCTATTCTTACAACCAAGCCTCAGATGGACGGACCCCCAAAAATAAGTGGGAAAAGGCTTCTGGACCGCCCCTATGACGTTCACCCGAACATAAAGGCAAATTGCCCGGTTTAGAGTAGTGGCACTCATTGTTAACTACCCCATAGAGCGTAATACAGCCAAAGGTAGGTATGTGTCATTACTCTACTGGCATCTACGTCATAGTCAACCTTTTAACAATGAACAAGTACAAAAGACTTTGCCGCCTAAAAAGATAGGCAAGTTGCCCGTGGCACTCATTGTTAACTACCCATAGAACGTAATACAGCCAAAGGTAGGCAAGTGTCAGTACCCTACTGGCATCTACGTCATAGTCAAGCTTTTAACAATGAAGTTTGAACAAGTACAAAAGAATTTGCCGCCTAAAAAGATAGGCATTTTTTTAGAATGTCCAAAATTCATAATTACAAGTTAAAAACTGGATTTAAATATACGGAAAAATTAAGGGGAATATTTCAATAAAACATACATTTATAGTCACACAGCCTCCAGTTATGCGTAAGTAGCTAATAAGTATTTCCATGGTATTTCTTATATATAAAAGACATTAAAAACGAGGGTCACAATGAAATTTTAAGTAATTATGATCCGTACGTGGTTAGATTATTGAAAAGATTTAAAATGGTAAACGTGGGAATCTAATAAACTCCAAACTCTTTATTTGAGTTAAATTTTATTGATTGCCGGTTACTAGATCTCAATTTTATGTCGAAAAATCTAGGCCTAATCTTGCCCTAACACTTCAAGACACAGACACTAGGCTTGCTTAGTTGATAACCCACCGGAGGCGGCAACAGCTTTTTCTTGATGTATTAACAATGATGACATTGCACCATAATGGTAATTACACCTTTTTTAAAAAACCATTATCGAAGAACAGGGCAATTTACCCAGAAACCCAAAGAGTATCTTAACATTCTTACTCGCGATATTGAAAATTAACAGTCTACTACTTAATGCGATTCATAAATTAATAAATTAATAAATTAACGTAAAGAGCTACAATCTTTTAATTAAATCTAATTCGCAATTAGCTAAATAATTAATAAATTATTTAAATGAGTTAGATTAAATGGAAAGGATCTGAATAATATTATAGCAATAATAGAGATCTATTAAATTAAGTGGTAACCTCGGGGTCAAGGTCAAGGTGAAAGGTCATGGTAGTACTATGATTAGTGAAATGTTCTTCATAAGCAAATATCATCGTTATAAATTGTGACGTTAATATTATTAAGTTAATTACTGTTAATTCATTAATTCTAAATGATTCCATTCGGCACTAGGCTTTCTAATCAATATTTATTTATAATTAATTAAAATTAACGATTTTAACTATCATTTCTTAGAAGCAAAATTTCCCTACCTATAATTGATCTATTTTTATTAGGCCAGACTAAAATAGGCCTATTTATCGTCAACGTTTAAGTGATTGAATTAACTGTTAATACGGACAATTAATAATGGCATCTAATTACTAAATAGATAATTAACGATAATAAAAAATTGAACTCACCAATAATGTAATCGTAAACTGAATCAAAGTGGTCCTTGGTCAAAGGCAATCCATACTCGAGTCCGGTAAAATAAAGCAAGACACTCAAAGGCAATAAAGCCGGCACAGCCGAAATTAACGAAGCCGCGGACACCATAATAAATATTAAGAACTCGCGCACCGACGGTTAAATAATAGTAATAGTTAACTATAATAATTTAACAAATGGTCCTTCTAATACTAAACTAAGTTGAGAAGCCGATCACAGATTCACCAACCCAATCTACCACCGTTGACCAACGCCAAACGTTTCAACTGCGAATGAAGAAATCGTCGAAGTACTTTTGAAGAACGGGACGAAGCGACAGAGTCATTTTTATAAGATCCCGCCCTCTAACCTTCGACCCCTGTAAGGGTCTAAAAAAACCTCTTATCTTGATGGCTACAATTGTATTCAATGGGAAAGCCCCCTGGGGTCGCTAAAATGGGGTCCGCGGACGTCACAAAAAACTCTTTCAAGTGAAGTTTTTACCGAAAAAAAATCACCAACTTAGTGTGATGTCACTCAATCACTAAGTGCACACGGACGGGGGTTTTACTTTTATGACCGTTGCAAATTTTTTGGGAGTCCCGGGTTACTACTACAACAAGAAGCGTCACTATAGGACCCAGTGTTGACGACGAGAGCTTGCTTGCCTGTACCGTACGACAGTCCGTTAACTAAGAGTAAGAAACTACTCCACGACCGAATTATTTTTTAAGAAATTATTTTTCCCCGAATAGGTTTTTTATTTTTTTATTTTTGGTGGGTTTTGGATGGTTGTAGCAGGCAGGCGGGTAGGAACCAGCCGCCGTTATAGGGGTTACCAGCAGCATTTTGGGGGTGGTCACGTGACGTTTGGCGCGCTCTACTTCCGTGAAGAATTTTATTTACCCTCCACCAACCAAGATTCAATGCCCCCGAAAAAAATTCATCCCTAAGATGAAACGAGTCTCTCTCAGTCTCAAATACACGCCGATAAAAAAGAATAAGAAATACTTGATTCACTTCTTTGGTTGTTGTATACTATGATCGGACTATGCGTTTTATTATAGGGAATTTTTTTTTTGGATTTTTTCACGTAAAAATCTGGCCATTTTCCCTTGGTGATGTAATGACTCCAGTTTTGTTACATTTTTACGTAACGTTTATTAAAATTCAAATAATATAATATAAAACACAAGGATTTTTAATTTTTATGGTTTTATTTTAAATAATTTAATAGGGGTTTGTTTTAATTTATTTTAAAGTGTCAGCTTGCGGCACCAGGATCTTGTTTGTTTAATTGTTCGTTGTTGTCGCGTGGACTGTTTTCTTATTCTGAATAAATTAATTTTGTAATTGACCCTAGTGGTTTTAATTTAAATTTAAAGAGTAATTGACACAAATGAGGTGTGTTTTATTATAAATTTAAAGTGTAAGCGACACTAGTGAGGTGGTTTTTATTATAAATTTAAAGAGTAAGTGACACTAGTGGTTTTTATTATAAATTTAAAGTGAAAATGACAGTAGTGGTTTTATTATAAATTTAAAGAGTAAGTGACACTATAGTGACGTGTGTTTATTATAAATTTAAAGAGTAAGCGACACAAGTTAGGTACGTTTTATTATAAATATAAAGTGCAGGCGACACTAATGTCATGTTTTAAATACAATATTAAAGTGTAAGTGACATTAGTGACGTGTTTTAAATACAAAATTAAAGTGTAAACGACATTTTATAACATAGTTTTAATTTTAAAGGTTCGTAGGTGTAAATTACACATCATCCGCAATTTAAGTTTCAGGAAGCGAGTATATGGAATGAGGGATTACCAGCATGACGTATGCGCGAGCACCACTTCCTAAATCTAAAAAAGTTCTTATTTTCAACAGCTGAAAAATTTCTCCCTTGGGCAGATCATAAATTCTATTATACCCGTATAAATTAAATAGATAAATAAATAAATAAATTGGGCGTTGACGTCACAGCCTAATTACTCTAATTGTTCCGTCTATATTTAAATAATATATATCACTTTCAAAGGGTGTAAAAATAAATAAACAAACAATAAACAAACACTTTAAAAGTTCGCACCCTGACTTCAAATTTAAAGTGAGGGTGAAACGGGTGAGAGTATAATACGATACAACAGCGTCACGTCCCTCCAATTATCTTTAATTATGTCGTAATATCGAATCTAAAATTAGCTCCCTGGTGAGCGGAAAGGGCTAAACAAACTGTAATACGATAGCAATTAGCCGACCCCCCAAGAGTAATCGCGCCGGAACCGGAATTCACGTGCTTCGAAATCGTGAAAACTAACGTTAAAGGAAAAGGTGTGGTGAAACGCTCAATTACACCTTGAAAACTTCATAGATTCGAATACGAATAGAATCAGCGTTCACTTTCACTTTAAATATAGCGCGTGCTGTTCGAGCACGCGATACATTAAAGGGAACGTGACACGATTACTAACTTCGAGGTAGTTCGTTCTTAGATACTTAGACCGTTTAAAAGGCCTTAAATAGGGTGTTTTATCGGTTGCACTTTGTAAAATAGTTCGCGTTGATATGTAGTATAAGAGAAATAATGGAAATATTTCCGGACAAATGAAACTTAATCGCTTTTGATGCTGAAAACGAGATGGTACTTTATTATACCTTCGTTCCGAAGAATATTATTTCTTCTCATTGAAATAAAGCTAAGAACGGTTTAGTCCAAGGGTCAAAGGTTATCTCACCCTCCCCTCGAGTTAATACAGCCGATTTTTATGGCGTAATTCTATTAAGTAAGTGGGAGTCTCGGCCAGCGTAGGAAATGACCGGGTCAAGTTACCTTCCTTACGTAACCCCGCCTACAAATACTTCAAATTACGAACTTCTAACGCCACCACGCTTTTGACTCAATTAATCTTTGCGGTGTTTAAGCCTAAAGACCAAACTTTTGACATCTTTATTAAACTAAGGTGGGACCCGGGGGGGGGGAGGGAAGGGTTGTGCTCCCAAAATAGTATAGGACCACTTAATTTTGAGGGAGGGGGGGCTACAATTTAATTTCTATTCTTAGAAAAAGGAAGGGCAACAACGGTGGTTCTTGTAGGCACGTAATACAAAAAGCTAATTACCACAACCCGCAATTAGCGTTTTAGTCCAAGCTGGAAATTCTTTCGGGCACGACAATTGACCATTCCGTAAAGTGACCCAACGCCCCCGGTGCGGACTACTTTCGACCATTGGTAAAACTCCGCCTCCCCGATATTTCTAAATTCCGAATAAAAATATAGAAAAAAGTATTGTTATAATTAATCCCAGACGGCAACAAAGAAAAAAAAAGAAATTGTAATATTTCAATCCGAAGAAGATTTTGTAAAAATATTATATTACTATTTTACGACAAATTTCCCAAAAACATTACTAATAATAGACTAACGGCACTCGGTGTTATTTTCCCCGTAGATTTTAATACGTACAAAGATAATGTACTGCCATTACTACGCCCGAGTTTCACTATGGTCATATCACGCGCCAAAACACGCTCCACCCACAACGTAACTTCTCGCGCGCGCGTGTATGTAATATTTTCTCGTGAAAAACCACGTGCTATTAATATCATCTTTTCGAAAACAATAGAGACAAGGCTGTAAGTACCCGCAGAATTCCTCAAAGGCCCCGCCTTTATCTGTACTACTTCCAATTCGATTAACGAAGATTTCTCGCGCGTATTAAATAATGTCTCGTGAAAAACCTCGTGCTACTATTATCAGTCTAATTGAAAACAATAGGGACAAGGCTGTAAGTACCAGGGAGAGTTTCTCATAGGTCCTGCCTTTAACTGTACTACTTCCAATTCGATTAACGAAGATTTCTCGCGCGTAGAGTAACTAACTTAACCCTTGTAATTATGCCATTATCCGGGGTGGGGACACCGCAAAAAACAGAAAGAAATAAGTAGTCGCTGGCCGTTTCCTCTGGCCTCCCCTTTAACCCCCCCCCCCTCTTCCCTGGACACACACACCGTGGGTCACCACCACCGCCTATGCACGTGAACGATTCTAGAGAAATAATATCACTCGGGGATCATTTTCCGTTTCGTAATCGGCTCTCCCGAATCCTCTGGGCCTTTTGGTCAAAGGCTGACCGCAGTCGCTGCCGTTTCAACAAGAGCATTTCTTAAACGGCGATTGTAGGGCGAGTGGGCCGACGCGATTTCAATTTCTTCATTTTAATCCCGCTTCCTTCCTTTGAAGAAATGATTTTCTTTCTTCGAGATCATTTCGACGCGAGTTTGGTGTCGAAAACGGATAGTCAAATCGCGAGTTGAAAGAGCCTCCCTCATTAACGGCGTTGTTAATTAAATAATTGTTGGGACTATACCGTCGTCGAGTAAGTATTAACGTATCTTTTAAAATTGAAACTACAAGGCGTCATTCGAGATTAGATTTGACTTAATTCCATTTGGCAGCAACGTGGAAATCATTGTTCGTCATGCTATTGTCCGGCAAAATCGGCGGCGTTAATCATCGCTCAAACTACGCTTTCGTCAAGATGGCGACGTGCCTAATCCTCCTGAGCGTCATCAGCGCCTCGCGGACCTCGAATGACGTCGTGGAAGAAGCCGAGACGTTTCTGTCACGGTTAAGGGCCCTATGGAAGTCCTCCGGAGGCAACCCCATTCAGGAACCAACCGAAAATAACAAGTTTAGGAATAAGAACGAGTTCGGTTGGCGACAAAGCGAAGAGGAATATTCGCCGTCCAAGAGTGACCCGAGATTTAGAACCAAGTATCGACAACTAAAGGTTCCAGTTCGTTTGGGATTGGTGCGATTTTCGCCTAGGAAACCGACGGCTTTACCCCAGCTCAATTCCGACCATTCTTTTCCCGTCTTGATGCCATCCGAGCCCAATTGGGTCAACAACTTTACCACGGCCAATCATCAAGCCGCGCTCTATCGACTAATCACCAAGGATTCCCTTTCCCGACAAAGGATCAAGTCTAAAAGGTACCACCGACTAATACTTTGTATCGAGATGCATTGACATGGGTTTGTTTATCTTATTTAGAAGTCTGTCCAAGAGGAACAGTTATTTCCCGGAACCGGACGAGCTTCCCCACGAGACGGACGCTTCCCTTCAGGAAGACACCGAACAGGGATCGCGTCGGGACGGAAGTCGATGGTCCGATTATTTCAGCGGACCGGAAGTGGCTCACGATGTCTGTCCAAGCGTTAGCGATTGGGTGGCTCGTTCGGAAGCCCTGGACCCTTACGGGAACCGGTTGACCGTCCTTCAACGAATCCCCGTTAACGGAACAGTGGTCAATCAGTACTTTTTCGAGACGTATTGCGCTTCTTCGGCCATCGAAGCCATGGACAATGTCCATTCCGCTTACTATTCCTCCAGGACGTTGATTGAATGCCGAGGAATCAATAAAAACGTAAGTACCACCGTGTCCAACCCATTCCCGTTAAGTAATTAAGATTAAAATTAAGTTTCTCTTTATAGCTTTGGAATTCCCGTTGCAAAGAGAACTTTGTCTGGACATACGGGAAAGTCATCACGGTCAGCGGGGACATTGGCTGGAGCGTCATCGCCATACGTGGCTCGTGCGGCTGCGCAATATGGAGAAAAGGCGACGAATTGGTCGGCAGAAGAAGGCGACTTATGTCCAGAAAACCGCCCAACAAACATTAAAATAAATTAAGTCTGGTCTCACCCCTACCCTACCCACTTTCAAAAAATAATATAGATATTTCTTCGTTGACCATCAATTGTATTAACGAGTTAAATTAAGTCCTTTAATTGCTAATTATTCATTTATGTAAATTTTTCCGTACCTATCATTCGTATATTTCATTGAAATAAAAATATAATACTTTTCAAATGACCTCCGATTCGATATATCTTTGAAATTAATATAATATAATTATAATTTATAAATAATAAGTTTATTTTAAACTTGCCAATGCGCATTGTCTTTTATTTCAAAACTGATTCAAGGTTTCCATTTTAATATTTAAACAGCTCGAGATTCGAAAGCGCGTGCTTTGGGGGTTACGGGTCCACGCGCAAATTGCTTACTTATAAAAGGGACAGGCTTTAACTTATACTTTTAGATATTGGGGCAAACTCCGATTGAAACACGGGTAATAGGCTAATGGCAGCGCGTGATCTTTCACCCTATTAAACATTACGAGTATTTGATATTAAGTGTCAGGAGACCATTTCAAATTCAAATAAAACAATGATTGAGGACAATCTATATATTTTTAAAACAAATAATCCGTTAAATATTTAAATACGATAAAAATAATCGGTATCAATTTCAAGTTTGGATTTCTTTACAAATTTCAAATCACAGATACGATATTTGTCAGCCTGGAGTCAGAAGTACGCGCTGTCTACCAAGCTAGCTTTAAAATAAACCCAAAAAAATTCCAGGATATTCTTAAGCCTTTTTTTAAAAAATGTTTGTGGTCAGTTATACATTCTTATTTTTGTTATTCGGTGCAAATTGTTGGGCGCAAACAACCGAGGCTGAAGATGACGAACTGGCGACGCTGACCACGACCGAAACCCCACCAGCAGTTCCCGACACTAATGGACCACTATTTACATATAGCACGTGTGGTAATATAAGCCTCGCCTACTTGTATTTAAAAATTAAATTTCAAATTAATTTTTTTTTTAATTCTTAGATGACAATGAGTCTGGTAACGATACTGTCCGACTTAACAAAGTTAAGGTTCGACCGGACCCTGTTAGGTTAAACGCCGAATTACGGTTCTCTTTGGACGTGACCTTTGACACCGATATTCCCCTGGATAGCAAGATTCAATTGAAGATTTATAAACCAGTCGAACTTTTCGGGAACAAAATTGACCTTAGAATTCCGTGTATGAGGACATTCGGATCATGGTTGGTTTAACTTAATTACTTTTAAAACTTTCCGCGGTAATCCCTCTCAAGTTCATAAAAGAAAGTAAACTAGAGTTCAGTTCAGTTCAATTTTAAAAAATTGATTAATTTAATTTACAGCGAGTACAGTTTCTGCAGTCTGGCAGAATTAATGAAAGACGAAATATGCAAATTACTTCCGGCTAGTCAACCCTGTACTTGTCCATTCACTAAAGGACGGTACCAAGTCAACGACGCCAATGTTAAGATCCCCCATCTTAGCGACACTCTAGTTAGACTGGCAGTTGTAAGTTTGAATTAATTATTTTCTTTTTCAAACAACATTAAACTACTTAATTAACTAATTAACTAATTAACTTAATGAACATTAGGGCGACTATTACGGGGAAGTTATCATGAGCAGTGGCGAGCAACAATTGGCATGCGCCAAATACACTGTCCGTGTCCTCAAGAAAGAAGAATAAAATGCGCATTATTTTTATTAATAAAATTTGTTCGATTTGACCACCGTTTATCTTTTGAATTTACTATAACCTTTAACCTTAAATTAACCCATCTAGTACTAAAAAGATAAGCGGGCGTACCACTTAAGTAACTCGGATATTAGGTCTATGATTGATGGTAAATATTTTTCGGGGCCAATAATCCCTAAATGGACATCTGACCAGCACCAGCACCATGCAACAGACTTCCGGTTATCTTAGGTTAGAATCTATACTGATTCCCCATGAGATAACAAGTAGGTAGGTAACTTTTAACGGCGAAAAAAGAAGTACGCTGTCAAAAGTACTTAAGACATCATTCTACCACCATATTCCTTATTTATGTCCAATTTTTCTGATGGACTACTCGTCTCCCGGGGCCCAAACAATAACCTAAAACATATCCTTAGCCGAATGCATTCTAGAGCACTAAGGTAATGAAGAGAAAAGCAGCCTTGGAAGGCCTGCACGATAAACAATAACCTTTTGGTACTATACTATACGTCTGACCAAAATCTGATTCCACTATAAAAGTTTCTAGCCAATGAACGATGCCCTAGTGTTTTCGCTTGTAAATTCTACAGAGAATGGGCTTTCCTACCGTTACCAACTTATTGGGTTTACCGGAACGCCTTAGTTTTAACAATATTGAGCTTTTGAAGCGAGATGCGTCATATACTTAATAATTCTACAGATACCTCCGCTATATAAAGGTAGGTTCCGAGCTCCCGGACCATCATTTTATCCAGAGTATGCGTGGTGTGGCCGTGTATCGTTTAGAGCCATAGTTTCAAGTATTTTAAGATTTAAAAATGAATTTTCTGGATTTAATTTTGTTAATGATACTAATTAGTGGGGGGCCAGGGGGGATGGGGATGGTACCACCCATGGTTTTAGAAAAGAACTTGGATTATTCGGTTTACGAGGATGATCTGGTCAACAGGGGCATGAGAGACTCTGGACAGTCGCGAGTAGCCAAGGAAATAGGCGTCGACAGAAAACCAAAAGTATTTACGGACATTTTAAACCTGATTTTGGGAGATATGTTGAAGAACAAAGCCAGTAAGTATACTCGCTTCCATATCGTAAGGAATTGAAAATCCCTGACCAATTTTATACCAAAATTCCCGAATTCATTGTGAAAGCATTTGCAATGCAACTAATTTAAACCCCGAAAACGAAAAGTTTTAGCCCAAGACCTGAATTCGAAACCACCAACGACGAACCCGAGATTGATGGATTTCGAAGATCAGCGTATCACAACAAACGAAGTAAACAACGACCCTTCATCCCAACAGCAGAAAAAAGCCGGTGAAAACTTTATCAGATTTGGACGCAAACGCCGTCGGGTAAACGGACCACCAATCGCCGGTCCCGTGGTCGTGGGACCCAAAATAATCCGATGGGACAACGCCCAACCTTGCCCGGAAGAACGGGAACCAATAAGGGAGCCCTGGATTATCATGGCCCGAAAAGAACCCGAAGGACCCGAAGCCGAAACCTTCATACGATTCGGAAAGAATATCCCAAATAAAAGAGACCCAAGTTTCAAATGTAAATTGTAATTAAATTTATATTTATATTTAAAATATATAAAATTGGAATTTAAAATATAATATAATAAAAATAATGAATTCAAAAAAGAAATTCAAATTCGTTTCGTTTTTTAAGCATAATTTTTGAAACTTAACCCGTACAAATACAAAATGATGGTCGTGAATTATAATATTTGAGCGCCTTGGAGGGAAAGATATATATTTTATAAAGGGGGTAGGCAGTGTAAAATGTCGTCTGCTAGCTCTGTTCGGGCCCACACGTGAAATAAAAATGTTTGCGGAGGTAGGGTGGGCCAATTATTATTACCCTAAAAGGGAAAAAAAGGTAGCTTGAAAAAATAAACTAGGAATTTGTTCGTGGGCTTGCGGAGAGACAGATCTCTTTGGCAAACAGCCTTATTGCCAAATTCAACGCGGTTCAAACGAGCCACGATTATCCACCAATTAAATTAAATTTGATTAATTAAGTACTTTAAAATGAATTTAAACTCAATAATTACACCGCAATCGAATTTGGTAAGTAAAGTTTTATATTTATATTCATTTAACAAACAAAGGGAAGCTAACCTTACGGGGTATTCAATAAAAACACTATTTATTCAAAGGGAAGCTAACCTTACGGGGTATTCAATATAAACACTCTTTATTCAAAGGGAAGCTAACCTTACAGGGTATTGATTCAAAATAAACTCTCTTTATTCAAAGGGAAGCTAACCTAACGGGGTATTCAATATAAACACTCTTTATTCAAAGAGAAGACGGACCCATTATAGACATAATTAATTTAATACATCATCCCTTTAATTAACGCTGTAAACTCCTGGCAAATAAAACTGAATACCGAGAGAAATAATCTCAAGTTTTCCAAAAACCTATTTTTAAAATATTCCGATGCGGTAGCCTAGTAAAAAAAGATCTTATAACCTTATTTGTCGAAATCTAAGTCTTTTTAAAAGTCGACCACGTGACAGAGAGCGCGAGAGAGCACGCGCATTAAGTTTTACGCGGGAGCAGGCACGAGGAAGAAGAAGATGCGTTTCGCGCCAAAAAGGTGATGGGGGAAAGAAAAAGAAGCTCAAGAGCAATTGGCGGCATCATATCATCCCGATCCCGGATGCAAGGAGAGGGAATTTCTTCTTTACCATAAGAGGGAGGAATTCGAGATCTCTCTCTCTCTCTCTATGGCTCGCTGGCTTAAGGCACCTTCACACATTTAAACGTATCAGGGATCGACAACACTATAACTATAGTTATAGTTATGTAACACGTGACCTTTATAAATTATACTATATTTAGGTTAAATTAGATCAAAGTTTATTTCGGGGGAAGGGGCGTTTAAAGGCAAAATTATTTCTCGCGTTTCTCTTCTTCTGTCTTTGGGAGATGATTTCCTTCTCAGGCGAAGGAGGGTCCGGGGGTAGAAACTTTGCCAAATTAAGACAAGCTATTTCTGTAAAAAGTCGGTTCTCTCTCTCAGCTAGTGACGATAGTACTTATGCCAGCAGATTGGCCCAACACACGCAAACACACAGCACACGCAAAGCCAAATTCATCTCTTAACAGACACAGACAGACACGCCACGACGTACCCAACCAACTAAGACTAGCTAATATTTCGCTACTGGAGTTTACGGAAATAATTGAATTAATATCTTTAGAATGAGGTAAAATTGGGACAGACGCGGACACCATTTGTTTGTGATGTTCCTTGGTAAGGATTACCAGCAACAACAACAACAACAGAAACCACAAACGAGTACCAGTTGCAACAATATCATGACGTTTATAAACGAGCAAGAATGTCAACATCCCCCCGCTGCCGCCGCCGGGTCCGTCAGCATTCTTAACCACCAACTTGACCACCAACAGCAAGATACGCAAAATGGTCTCAATAAGCAAAACACGTAAGTTATTATAAACTTTGGATTCTGTTTCAGGGTGGGACGCGGCTATCTTTTCTTTGGCACTATTCCCGAATGTTTTTCCTTAAATGGAATTGGGTGGAGAGGATCCCAAGGTCAAATTAGAGGTCATTTATCGTAACTTAGTTTAAATTTATTTCTTGGATTAAGAATAAGTACTTTACAAGGGTTAAACCGGGTGTACCAAAAAGGGTAATTATATTACAACCGAAGTACAATTGCATGGGACACCCCCCCTAATATTGTTACAAGTGTTTTAAGGATGACCCGTCAGAATGGTATGGTCAGCTTCTTACGTAATTGGTAAAACACTTCAAAATCAATTTAGGGACGTGTTCCTTGTGGAAGGGTTGGAAAAATCTGACATATTGGTTACATTTTCGGACTCGAGATTGATTGTCCCACTGCATGTACTTCGGTCCCCTAATTACCGGCTCAGTTTATTGGGACACGCTAAAGGCGCAGTGTAGCTATTCATAGGTTGGTAATTGTATTATAGCTAGAGTTAGGTAATGTGAAGGGGCAGTGAAACGAGAGTCAATGGTAAATGTTATACAATCAGGGAAGGTAAGGATGGTGATGGTGGTGGTGGTGATGGACCATTCGGATACTCGCAAAAATTCTTTCACATTTCTGACGGAAATCTCTACAGCGTCTTCTCGCCTCTGCAAGGACGCAGCTACGGCGTCAAACCGTCCTTTCTACGCAAACACAGATGTACCGTGCAAGAAACCAAGAACAACAACGGACTACCACCACCGGGGACAACGACTGGCAACAAGAAAGCTAACAAACGCAATCAGAGGAAGGGACTCAAGTTTCATAACTTCATCCCATCGGAGAGTATCACGTCCGAGAGAGACGAAGGACGGGACAGGTAACGTCATGAATTCATATTATTCACCCCAAAGCGAGACAAGTGACCATAGAATTTCCTTCCCTAGGTCCAACAAGGACATTCAAAATGGACACGGTGGCAAAAAAACGTCATCGGAGACAGGAGGACGAAGGAGTGGGACACCGACGGGGGAAGTCTGGAAAGTTCACGCCGAATGTCGACTACGCGAGGAACACGGTACCAAACAAATCATGGTCTCCAATTGGTCACTTTCCAGTGACAGTCCAGCCATGCCCAGAAACCAACCACCACCCCCGTCAATAAAAACCAATTTTAAAGTTCTGGAGGAAAGTCGGTCAAGTGGTGGCGCGGGTCCGGAGTTACTGGTAGCTCCCAAACCTCATAGGGAAAACGGGGGCGGGACACACATGCGCGAGATTCAACCAATGGAAGTGACATCGGATTCGAGGAAAGAAGAGACCATCGCAAATAAACCCAGTGTCTTACAACAATACTTGGAATACGGTAAAATGTTACCCGACTCCGACTTAGAGGACGTTGAGGTTAAACAAGAATTGGTGGCCGAGGATGGGAAGAAACGTAGGAGGAAACCGACTACAACCAGAAGGGTAGTTCCCTACAATAAGTACTTGAGCATGGTGGATAAACACGAAGACGCGCCTTTGGACTTATCCTGCCAGCAACGCGAGGATAATTTCCCTGTCGAAATGGACCACCAAGATACGAAACTCGGAATCTACGACCCAAATGATTGGACCGATTGTCCGCGCCTTATTAAATCAGAGTGTCCCTTACCATCTACGTCATACGGCGGCCCAACAACCAATCAGAAACTATTACCACCGGGTTTCATGTCCCTATCATTACAGGGACAAAAAGGTGGTTCGGAAATGGGTAACGCGATGGGGAGAACGATTCAGTTCGATTCAGCGGGGGGTAGTGGTAGTAATCGAGAGATCGCGATGGGGAGAACGGTTCAGTTCGGTTCGAGAGCCCGTAGGAAACCTAGTCAAAGAACCATAATTCGACAGAAATTGGAGGACACTTTTAAACAAAATGGTTTTCTGGTCAAAACGAAGCAAGTGTCGGACGGTGACGCAACTTTTTGTAAATTTAAACAATTGAGGAAATATACGCGTTATTATTTGAAGAGTTGGCATCAACATTTGCCCGACGAGGTTCATAAACTATGGAAGGGGTTCTTGCCCCCCAAAACCCCCTTAAACGCCGCCGCCTCCTCCACCGCCCAGGGGGCCACGACCAGCGCCGCCGCCGCCGCCTCCCAAGAAGCCACCCACAATACTCAACCCCAAGACGAGAAAAATATATAATATATAATATATACTTACTGGTCAAAAGTTAATTGTTAAAATGTGCCAAATTTTGTTGTTTTTAATTTATTTAAATTTTTGTTAATTATTAATTAATTAATTAATTAATTGTCATAGAAGTGATATTTATCTATTAAAAATATTAGTTGATTTTAATTTTAATTTAATATATTTAATTTAATTTAATTGAGAGAGAAATTAAAAATTAAATTTTTGGTTGACAACATTAATTTGAGTTTTGTATTTTGTTTCCCGAATTAATTATAATCTTCCCGAATTAATTATCACGTTCCGGAATTAATTATCACGTTCCCGAATTAATTATCATTTTCCCGAATTAATTACCACGCTCCCGAATTAATTATCATTTTTCCCGAATTAATTACCACGCTCCCGAATTAATTATCATTTTTCCCGAATTAATTATGACGTTCCCGAATTAATTATCACGTTCCCGAATTAATTAACATTTTCCCGAATTAATTATCACGTTCCCGAATTAATTATCACGTTCCCGAATTAATTATCACGTTCCCGAATTAATTATCACGTTCCCGAATTTATTATCACGTTCCCGAATTAATTATCACGTTCCCGAATTAATTAACATTTTCCCCAAATTAATTATCACTTTCCCAAATTAATTATCATTTTCCCGAATTAATTATCACGTTCCCGAATTAATTATCATTTTTCCCGAATTAATTATCATTTTTCCCGAATTAATTATCATTTTTCCCGAATTAATTATCACTTTTCCCGAATTAATTATCATTTTTTCCCCAATTAATTATCATTTTTTCCCCAAATTAATTATCAATTTTCCCCAAATTAATTATCATTTTTCCCCAAATTAATTATCATTTTTCCCAAATTAATTAACATTTTTCCCTAATAAATTGGCTTATGAGCTTTATTATCCCAAATTGGGAGTAGGAAGTTTAAAACTTCACTAACCTGTTTAATTTTTCATGGATTAAATTTGAATTGTGGCAAGCACAAGTTGTAGAAGGACGAATCCATGAATGTTTCAGCATTCCTCCATGAAATCCAACCTTTACTTTCCAATTCTGACGAATCCTGAGTGCCACCAACATAATGAGGATCCTAAACAAATTAAAAAAAAACAAAAAAAAACAAACAAACAAACAATTAAGTCACAAAATTCATAATTAATTTCCCCAAATTAAAATAATCAAAATTAATTACCAAAATAAGGAAAAATAATTCAGACTCAGATTGACAAATTCCCAGAATTCCTTTGGATGAGGCATCAACATCACCCCCTGAAATTAGAAAAAACATACAAATGACAATTAGAAAACTAATTTCTTAACAAATAAATCAATTAATCAATTAACTAATTAAAAAATAATTAATTATAATTTAATTACCCATCATAATTGGAGCTCCAATCGTTTCAAAATGATTTTTGATAACTTCAGCATAATTTGGCAAATCTTTTCCACTTTTAATGTGAATTATTTTACAAGGAACCTATAATATTTAAAAATTAAATAACTGTCATTAGAATTAATGACGTAATTCTTCTGATTAGGTTAGATAATGTTACATTAAATGATAATTAAATATTCCACGTACATTATAAAAATAATCCAAACACAGCGCAACTTCAACAGATCCAATCCATTCCCGTGAATTTTCAAAACTGGCGTCTTTATCTCCCATTAAAACTAAGGCTTTTTGAATTTCAGGGATACTAGGCACGTTTCTAGCTTCCTTTTTCCATTAACCGTAATTAATAATAATTATCCTAATTAACTCTAATGACATTTAATTATTACTAAACTTTAAATAAAATTACCCTATGACAACTCAATTGAGTCAGTCTAACCCAAGAACATAATGTCTGTAGCGTTCGATACCCGCATCCCCAACCCTGAATTTAATTTAATTTAAATTAAATTAACTACAATCTTAATTAAATACGTTTAAATGACTCACAACATCATTGAAAGCATCACATTTATAATGATAATAGAGATAGACACGTTTAACTAAATTAGGGCTAGCATTTTCAATGGGAGATTTCAATCCTTCATGGACGTTTCGAAGTAAATTCATAATTAACTATAGTAATTAATTAAAATAGAACTTATAATTAGAAATATAAGAAAAGTTCAATTGAAAACCGGCGAAATTGCCGCCGAAACTGTCGTCTGCTAACTGTCATATGCTACATGAGCTTGCGTGAGTGAGTGGGCTCTGGCTAAATTTATTCTTTAAAAAAAACTACGAGATTTAGGCCTAATTAACCCTAAGTTCCCGACCCTAACACCTCAAAATAAATCCCTGAATTCTGTACTAAATTTTATTGACTAGTTTTCCCATGGAAATATAAAAGAAACAGAACATTTAACTTTCTTGAGCGCGTGATCAAGTTGGCTTTGGCAAAAGCCAAAAATGGCGGGAATGAACTAGGCCTAACGACACGTTGACATAAAATGGCGGCAATGTGTTAAGCCTAACGACACGTTGATTGAAATAAATTCCACAATTTTGTAATAAATTTTATTGAAGTTTATTTCTACTCACCTTGAAATTAACAAGAAATAATAGAGAAAAATTACAGAGAAACGAAATAAGCCTAAATATACAAATAATGAAAAATATATACATAAGAAGAGTTTAGGCTTAAACTATATACAGTAGGGGGTCAGGGTATATTGGAACAAGGCTTAGGACAAAACTAGAAAGTTTCTAGCCACGCGGCTAATAGGTCGACGACAAACGGGGCAAGTTTGCCTCGACTTTTGTATTATCTTTGCGCATTTGTAACAGCAATATTGATGCGAAGTTTTGCCATGTAAAAATATTCCCGTTTTAGGGTTCAAATGGCAAATTGGGCATTTTTGCTCGCCATTAGAGGATTCGTTTAAATCGCGAGAGGGCAACTTCTCGCAGCAAGAATCTTGCGAGGAACTGGCCAATTTAAGGGATTCTTGTGACGTTGAGGGTTGCGAACTTTGCGTCTCAAAAGACGAGTCACCTTCACAACTTTGTGACGACTTAACAATCGAGAAGAACAACGTTATAACGAAGTTCTCTTAAGCCTTGGCTCGAGATTCTTACCTGCTTAATAAAGGGGAGAACTTTTCCAACTGGTTTTCGCGGTTTCTTTTTGAGATTATTAGGCGGGTGATGTTTGTTTTTCTCGGGTAACCAATGTATTCTCATGTCCCAACATCTTTGGCAGTATCTGTACACTGGTTCATTAAAACTACCACAATGATTGCACGACCATTTATCCTAAAAAGACAAAAAGAAATAGGACTGTTAGTCAACATTTTAAAGCGAGTGTAGGGACTATGGGACTCTGGGGGCTCGACAGCGACTCTGGGGGCGCGACAGCGACTCTGGAAACGCGACAGCGACCCTGGAAACGCGACAGCGACTATGGGGACTCGACAGCGACTCTGGGATCGCGACAGATACCCTGGAAACGCGACAGATACCCTGGAAACGCGACAGATACCCTGGAAACGCGACAGATACCCTGGAAACGCGACAGATACCCTGGAAACGCGACAGATACCCTGGAAACGCGTCAGATACCCTGGGGACGTGTCAGATACCCTGGGGACGCGTCAGATACCCTGGGGACGCGTCAGATACCCTGGGGACGCGGCAGCGACTCTGGGGACTCGACAGCGACTCTGGGATCGCGACAGATACCCTGGGATCGCGACAGATACCCTGGAAACGCGACAGATACCCTGGAAACGCGACAGATACCCTGGAAACGCGACAGATACCCTGGAAACGCGACAGATACCCTGGAAACGCGACAGATACCCTGGAAACGCGACAGATACCCTGGAAACGCGACAGATACCCTGGAAACGCGACAGATACCCTGGAAACGCGTCAGATACCCTGGAAACGCGTCAGATACCCTGGAAACGCGTCAGATACCCTGGGGACGCGGCAGCGACTCTGGAAACGCGACAGCGACCCTGAAAACGCGACAGCGACCCTGAAAACGCGACAGCGACTCTGGGGACGCGACAGCGACTCTGGGGACGCGACAGCGACTCTGGGGACGCGACAGCGACTCTGGGGACGCGACAGCGACTCTGGGGACGCGACAGCGACTCTGGGGACGCGACAGCGACTTTGGAAATTGTTTTTCCAGTTGGAAACCATGCACTTACAGCCAAAGTCAACTCCGAGTCGGGCGTATCTTCGTCGGATTCATCAGCCCAGAATGCTTTATCACTATCGTCCTTGGCGATGATTAGAGCGGCGCAAACAATGTCCTCTTCGTCGCTACTGGTGTCACTGCATCCTGCACTTAAACTTGACACTGATTGCACTTCAAATTCAATTCCAGCTTCGTCGTCATCACTAGATGAAGGGATATTATTTCGCGCTCTATGATACTCCTCAATGGTCAGCGTCCCGTCATAAAGCAGCACGTCATCCCCCGAATCTCGGACGCATTCGGTTTCAAAACTCTGGACACTGTAATCAGTTTCTTCCCCACTTTCATACTTTCCTCGGTAAGGATACAAAAACGTCCCATATTTGTACAATTGGACTGTTTCTTCGCGCGCCTTTTTGTTCTCCGCCGTCCCCTCTCCCTCCTCTACAATTTAATCGCGTTAATTTAAATTTAATCCCAATTAAATTTAATGCTAAAATTAATTATTGACCATTAAGTTTTCTTTTTAATGCATTTTTGTCCTCGGTATTGTTGGCTTGCGTGTTTTGTACTGAAATCATTATTTAATTAAAGATTAATCAACTTAATTAATTAATTAATTATTGAACATTAATAATTAATAATTAATTATTGAACATTAATAATTAATTAATTGAATATTAATAATTAATAATTAATTAATTGAATATTAATAATTAATAATTAATTAATTGAATATTAATAATTAATAATTAATTAATTGAATATTAATAATTAATTAATTGAATATTAATAATTAATTAATTGAATATTAATAATTAATTGAATATTAATAATTAATTAATTGAATATTAATAATTAATTATTAAACATTAATAATTAATTATTAAACATTAATAATTAATTATTGAACATTAACAATTAATTATTGAACATTAACAATTAATTATTTAACATTAACAATTAATTATTTAACATTAACAATTAATTATTTAACATTAACAATTAATTATTTAACATTAACAATTAATTATTTAACATTAACAATTAATTATTTATAGGGGTGTGCGGGTAGTGATTTTTCAATTTCGAATCGGGTTCGGGTAATCAAAAATATTGTTTTCGGGTATCGGGGCGGGTACCCGAATTTTTGTCGGGTATTCGGGTAATTAGGCTTAGCCGAAAAATGGTTGTCGGGTAACAGTCGGGTATTAAAAGTTAAGACGAATAGTTATCGGGGTGGGTACCCAAATGTTTTTCGGATAATTAGGGTTAAATAAATAGATACTTCCTTCAAAAACTCCCTTAAGTACAATATTTTTACAGTTATATCTCAATTCTAGGTTCTTCAATGTATTATCTTTTTTAATTTATTTCTTTTTGATGCTTTCTCTAACTTTTGGTTCCGCTTACTTCTTAGCTCTTAGTCTTATTTCAACACAGAATACTGGCATTGGGATGATATCAGGGCTGATACTCACTCATACGCTCAATTTTAGTTGAATTAGTGACTAATTAATTTCGAAATAGCAAGCAAAAAGTGACTAAATAGGGGCAAATTAAGCTATAAAAAAGGCCACTTGAAATGAAATGTTTTCAGAGATGACCGATTTTCATAATTATTTGCTATAATTAAAGATATTTTAAAGGTCAGACTCGTAATTAAGCCCAATATATGGTCTTAGATATTTCCAGTCAAAGGAAAGGTCACCTCATAAAAGGTCTACGGCGAAATTCAATTAAACTATTTTGGAGCACAGCACAGAATGTAAAGTAATCGATGTCGTTTTAAATCAAAAACAAAACATTAATTTAAATTACATTAATTTTAAATAATAAGTTAAACATTTGCTGAGCGAGTGAAGCGAGCTCCACGATTTTTGGGGTTTGATCAACTGTGATCTCGCTATTTTTGCGTTTAAACCGTCATACAGTCAAATATATAACGTTTAACGTTGTGGTCGAGAAGATAAATAACACCGAAAGACTTAAAAATCCAAAAAAAGTGACAAATAGTAACTTATTTTTGGAAAAGTGACTTTTAATAACCGAATTTAAAAAAAGTGACTTAGTATCAGCCCTGTGATATAGGTGTGTCGCGCTGCGTGCGGTGATTCTAGTCTTTCTCAGAAAGAAACTACCACCTTATGTGAACTATATTTCACTTTGAAACAGTGTTTCCGGGCATTTCGTCATTCTTAAGAATTCCGATTCATTCTAAACTGGACAGTGGGTACCCCTTTCACCTCTGATTCCTATTTTTCTACCCGCGAATAACCCGACAACCTGTTTCAGCTTGACACGGGTAATGGGGGGAGTATTTTTTACTACCCGAGTAGTTTCGGATAGTTGGAAAACTCATTGTCGGGTATCGGGGCGGGTACCCGACCCGATACCCGAACGGGTAATCTTCGGGTATCGGGTACCCGCACACCCCTAATTATTTAACATTAACAATTAATTATTTAACATTAACAATTAATTATTTAACATTAACAATTAATTATTTAACATTAACAGTTAATTATTTAACATTAATAATTAATTATTTAACATTAACAGTTAATTATTTAACATTAATAATTAATTATTTAACATTAATAATTAATTATTAAACATTAACTTAATTATTTAACATTAATAATTAATTATTAAACATTAACTTAATTATTTAACATTAATAATTAATTATTAAACATTAACTTAATTATTTAAAAAAAAAACAAATTCACCATTGTTTTTATTGGTTAAGGCAATAATCTGATAAGGTAAAAGTCTTCTTAACTCAGGAACCGTGAATTGTTTGACCCCCAAAACTTTGGCCAACGGATTATCCCCGAGATAAAAGGTCTTTGGTGGCATTGGATCATTAACATTGAATAATTTATTGGCCAGAATATATTTATTCATAGCCTCAATTATCTATAATTATTTAATTATAACTAATTAACTACAACCTTCTTTAAAATTAAAATTAAACTAAAACTAAATATGAACCTCTTTAACTGTCAGCCGATTCTCCGTCACCCCAACTGTTTTCAAACATTCAAAAAAATCCGGTTTTAACCAAAACTGAAAACAAAGATTGGGAAACAAACATTCTTATAATAAATATCCGAATGTTTCATTTAAAAACCCAAGAGAAACTTTGTTTACAATTAATTTAATCGTAATTAAAGTAATTAAAAACAAATTTTACTATTTAACCTTGGAAACTATAACAGTAATGGCAGCCCTCTGCCTTTGACTGTATTAAGCTCTATGGGGAATTAACATGGGGTGCCATTAGTCTATAACCCGTGTAAAGTTATAGTTGCCCATTTTATGATTTTACCAAGAAACTCTGTGGTTTCTTTTGCACTTACAAGGTTGCCAGTTGGTTCTGGATTAGGACTGGCCATCGTTAATTAATTAGATGTTGTAATTAACGACCACAACACAAAAAAGACGCCAAAAAAGTAACCAATCTGAAAATAATTCAAATTAATAGCTAACGCCTCCTAACTAGAGTAGAGTCAAATCCACTCCCAAATTTAATTCTAAACTAGCTTAAATCTAATTAAACCAATTAAAAACATACCTCCAAACGTCATTAGTAATTAAAACGAATCAAAGAAAAGATGTATTACCTTTAACATAACCAAACTTGCTTCTTTCAATCCAAAATTCCAACCTGATTCCGAAATTTATTTAGTCCAAGGCTTAACCGTAAATGACTTAAATTTAACTGTTTCTCAAGATTAAATACGTTAATTGACAGGGAAATTTAACTAATGAAGAGTTTAACTGGTGTCAAATGCGTTTGGTGACATAAACGGGTCCGAAATGGCCCGAAAAAATGTTTCAAACAAAAATTCCCCTTCCCAAGACCCCACCGCTGTAAATTCTTGCCAACGGGGCGTTCTCCAATCACGAGGCGTCAAGCCAGCTAATTTGAATACGGATTGTTCAGTCTATCTTATTTAATAGAGAATAGAGCCGCGGTAAGTTCATAATGATCCGCGTTAGGTTTCAATGGCTCCTCACTCTTTTACCTATTAATTGTTATAAAATGAACGGAGGTGGTGACTGGTTCGGGCAAGTTTAGGCTATAGAAGGCTAGCGGATTTCCTGGAATTGGCAAAGAAATTTATAAAAGGAATAGAAACATCTGAAAACAATTTAAAAAGGGGAAAAAATGTATTTATTTTTAGACATTAAAAAAAAGAGTAAAACTTGGCACTTTCTTTCTCAATAATTAATTAGATAATTATTAAAATTAATTAATTAAAATGACAAACACCGAATTCAAAACAAATACAAAAATGACGTCACGCGAAAGCACCCCGAAATAAACCAATCAAATTGATGAAAGAAATCAGGAAAAAAAATACACGGATATTGTTCAATCATTACGCGTAGTAGATATATTCCAAAGTGACGTACGTTACGTACGAGATGACGTCACGAGGGAAACGAATAACCGGGAAGTAAACAACCAATCAGACTCCTTTTAAATTTCGTCTGACAATAAATTGATCCCTAAATAATTTTACGATAATGTCGTCGTAATTGGACCGCGAAGTAATTGGTAAACGAGGGGTACGTCACTATATCTTCAAAAATTGGGAAAAACGAGCGAGTATCCTACCCCATTAATTAATGATTAATATTAAATTTAACGTAATTTAAAATAAACGCTGATATTGAAAAAGAGTTTATCACTTGGAAGTTTTGTTTGTTTGTTTGTTTGTTTGTTTTGTTTTTCAGGTAATTTTGTTTACTGTGCTGACGTCACGTCCCTTTAATCGTCATCACCTGCAAATATAATTTTTTTTTTCTTACGAAGAAGTTGAAAAGGGACTCTTAAATGGATCGATTCAGGAAAGTACCCCTTTAAAAGGGACTTCGGGGAAACGATACACTATCCCTTTAAAGGAGACTTCGGGGGGGGGAACGATACACTATCCCTTTAAAGGAGACTATGGGGAAACGATACACTATCCCTTTAAAGGAGACTTCGGGGAAACGATACACTATAACTTTAAAGGAGACTTCGGGGGGGAAACGATACACTATCCCTTTAAAGGAGACTTTGGGGGGAAACGATACACTATCCCTTTAAAGGAGACTTTGGGGGGGAAACGATACACTATCCCTTTAAAGGAGACTTTGGGGGGGAAACGATACACTATCCCTTTAAACGAGTCACATTTCAACCAATCACGAGCGAGGAATCGGCTTGTAAAAAGAGGAGGGGAAGGACAAACGTACAAACGTAAAATAAAAAGATTAAAAAGTGGAATGGAATGAAAAACCAGAAAAATTGTTCATTGAAATCGAACCAATAAAGATAGAGGCGGCGGAGATACTTTTAATTTACGTTCTTCCCGCCTTTAACTGTATTAGCTATTAAATACTTGACAAAAACATTGAAAAGCAATAAAAATAAATGGCAAATGCACTTTGGTCAAAAAGCAAAAACGAAAAAACGAAAAGTTAGTGGTTTTAATGGATTTTGTTTTCTTATTTATTATCTTAGAAGGGTTCGTTGCAAAAAATAAATATCTAAACTTGGGACGATAGTATCACGTACAAATTTAATATCCACGAACTTACTTTTCCCTCCTTTTCCTTTCCTGCAATTCTTTTCGAGTGTCTTAGAGGGGGCGCATTCCGTGGCTGACCCTTCCGTTAATCTCATGACCTTTGACTTCTTTCCCGTGCCCGGGTCGCAGTCGCTCCACGAAACGTTGCGTTCGTATCTACAATTCGCTCCCGCTATCAAAAATGACCCCAAACAATTAATTAATTAAACCCGATCCTTAATTGTCATTCATCAAATGAATAAATAAATAACAAAATTTACCATTGGTGTTTTTGCACTGCTTGGTGATGGTTTTGGTGGCTTCGCAGGCCGAATCAGATTTGGACTTTAATTTGTCCACTCTAGTCCTGGATCCCGTTTGACATTCGCTCCATTGACCCTTTTCGTAACGACAAGCTGTACCAGAATGGAGACAAAATTTGACCAAGGTCCTAGCCTAAATTCGAATTTGGTAGGGGGACAACCACAACCACAACCGAAGGGGCAACTGACCCTTTTTGCATTTCTTGGTAATGATCTTATTTTGGGGGCAAGTAGCGTCTCCTCTCTTTAGGGTCAATGACCTTGTCTGGGTGTTGGAGACACCGTCGCAATCAGCCCAAGGACCCTTCTTGTAACGACACTCCGAAGATTGAACTGCGTACGCGAATGTAAACGAATTTTAAGAGCTTCTCTCTCTCAGACATCAGCGGGTTCAAAAGGTCAACCCGGGACATTGAATTATACCTCTGCTTTTGCCTTTAGCTTCTCTGGTTTCTCTAAAGACGACTTCGTGCTCGGATTCGCGATAAGACGAGTAAGGAGAAGACCGTTCCTCTTGACGTCCCAATGTCCCGATGACCATCAAGATGGAAAACACCAAAAAGGTGCTGACCCAAAACGATAATGAGTTGCGAGCCATCTGACCAACAACTGACAAAACAGAGTGGTCAGTTTTAGCATAAAAAAAAACCCCAACAAAATGAAGTCGTGGCCCTTTTGAAGACCGATTCTTTAAAACACAATAGGTAACAATTAACTTTAAGGTAAGTTTGACCAAAAATCTGACGCGATTTTAAACGCTTATATTATACTCTTTGAGGCGCTTCACAGACCTCGCTCATTTATA